>NC_140173.1:35268540-35491040 GCF_963971535.1 Notolepis coatsorum | reverse complement strand
CTACTGAGTTATGTACATTACTACTGGCCATACAGTACACAGGTATATGTGATGAACACCCACACAATAACACGGCTTAACAAGAAAGTACTGTTTATAATATTTATTAGAAGAGCACCAAGATTATCTTACATTTATTAAGAATGAGAGTTGCGCTTGTAAGGCGAAGAATGTGCATGAATAGGTCAAGAGCGTAAGTCCATGAGCATATTACGATGGGGATAATTAATACCACCTGTAGCATAAGAATTATATAAGGAACACTCGTAGGTCAGCTGGAGATACTAAGGGGGTTCCCTCCGGTTGTAAGCCAGCAGGGGAGAGGAATGTTCGAATGCAAAAGTCTGGATCAACGAGGAATCAATAAGCTCCAGCTACGGGAGTCGGTACATATACTCCCCTCGATCGGCAGACAAAGCAGCAGCTATAATCCAAGTATGCGCGACAGCATAGATGGAAGCCAGCCAGCCTCTTCCTAGAGACGGGCTCGAGTGATGCTCCTCACGGGTAAATCCCACACAGCAGCGGGGTAGACGGTTCTCTGCTCCAGCAACCACGGTACCAAATCAATAATCCAGCCAGAAAAGGCTCTGCATTCACCGGTGTAGATTCTCCTGTGCACGGTACTTCACATTAACTAGGTCGAACTTGACGTTATTTCACTAAGCTCTGACACTTTTACTATCCTATTTGCACGCGGTTATAAGTGCTCTATTTAGACGCACAGTTGCTCACTTCACTTGGTCGTTGACTCGTAGTGAAGGCTTTAACGTTTGAGGGTAACTAACTAAGGAACGAACGATACGTTGAATGAACGTTTTAGGATAAGACAAGACTACTGCTGTATCCACCTGCGACGTATTTATACGTAAGATGAATAATCTAGTGCCAACCTCAGTTCTGTCTCGTATTACTGCGCAAACCTGGACATGTTGAGACAAGCCTTGGCGGTGGCTTTGAACTTGCCCTTGGGGGTATGGTCGTTGGTGCCTAGGGGGTCGCTGTCCAATAGGAGAACGAATATTATGGTCTGGCCTGTACTAGGTAAAGGGATATTCCGTGTATATGTACAAAGAATATACAAGGGATATCAGACGATATACAAATACTATACAATATATCTCAAGCAATAAATATATATATTCGGTTTAATCTGACCCTTTGTAACAGCCGCCTCCTAATTAGTCCGCACCTAATTAGATAAGCAGAGACAGATTAACCGTCTTGTCCACTACTCAATGTCCGTTGTGAGGAGTAGGGCAATTCACAAAGTCAGTGGGTCATGGTCGTCAGCAAGGGAATCAGGTAGCCTTGGCAACTCTATCAGCCTCGCCACGGGTCGGGTGTATGTCCGTCCCTGGACGAGCACTTCTGCCGCTCTGACCTTTCCGTCGGCACCAGTGATCACTTTGCTTACACGGCCGGCCGGCCACGCAGCTCGGGGTAGTGACTGGTCTATGATCAGAACGGTTGTGTCCACCTTTAAGTTGTCCCTGTCCTTGACCCGTTTCTGACGGGCTGGACGGGATGGAGGGGGGCTTAGGAGGAAGCGGGCCTGAGACTGCTTTGATCTGTGCTTGGCTGCGCCTCCACATCCTCCGTCTGTTCCTCTTGTTTGGTCTGTACCCCGTCTGAGGAGGGGCCGGTTCCGGCCGCCCCATCAAGGAGTCGCTTGGGGTGCTGGGTTCGGGGTCAGCTACGTCTGGAGCGCAGCTGAGGGGGGTGGAGTTCGGAACTCCCTCTTGTGCCCACGGTTCTCTCACAGGCCTCTCGCCTAATGTCAATAGCCTCTCAACGGGCTGCACGAGAGAGTGGTGTCGCTCACCTTTGTGTGCAGGCAGCGTGTAGGCGTGGGTGGACTGTCAAGTCCGTAGAGGGGGCCCTGGAGCGTCCACCCCAGTCGGGTCTGAACCGCGACTGGGCATCCTTTGGGTCCGATGTGGGCCGCCTCAATTGGGAGAATGAGGTCCGCGTGGTCGGAGCCGATGAGCAGGGTCGGTGTGGCGCCGTCGATAAGCGGTATAGGTAGTCTGCGTAGGTGCACGTACTTCGCCATCAGCTGTGGGATGGGGTAGGTGTACTGTGACAGGCCTATGTCGTGGCTAGTGAAGACGTTGGTAATACTATACTGCTTCTCGGGCTGGTCCACCGCTGCTATCTTGAAGGAGACATTTTTACCCTTTATGGTCTTCTGGTCTCTTCTGATGGTACGTATGGTCATTGTTCCTTTGGCACCCCGCAGGCCCAACTGGGCTGCGGCGGAAGCGAGGAGGAGAGTCTTTTCAGACCCATCGTCTAGGACGGCGTAAGTGTCCAGGACCTTGTCCTTGTAGCTCAGGAGCACTCTGACCACTTTGATGAGCACTCGGGGGGTCCCGCTATGCTGGTCTATATGGAGCACTCCTGTTGGCCGGTTGCCTTGGATCTTCTGGTGGGCCCCGCACAGTGCTGCGCGGTAAGCGGCGCCCGCCTGGGCCGCCTCATGCCACTGGTCAACTTGGACGGGGTTCAGTGTCTTATATTCGGCGCACTGTGCCAGCCAGTGTCCGCCGTCGCAGTAGGTACAGTAGGGGGCGGTCTGGTGGCTCTTCGGTACTGGTGCCACCGCCTCGGCTTGGTACATTACCGTGACAGGCCCACTTTGTTGTCCTGGCGGACGCCTGTTGATGTCATGCAGGACCTCCAAGTGGGCGCCGCCGCACCTGCTGCACTTCTTCTTCAAGCGGCACTCAGCTGCCATATGGCTGCGCGCGCAGCGGAAGCAGCGGCGGTGGTCTTTGATCCACTGACTCACCTCGTCCGTGGTCAGCTTCTTGAACTTGTCGCATTGATACAGCTGATGTTCCCCTTCACAGTACTGGCATTCAATCTTCCACTCCTCTTTCGTCGAGGGGGTGTTGTGGTTCTTGTGCTGCGGTACTGATTCGGCTTGGTGCATAACGGTCACCGACCGGCGGTTATCATTTGATCCCCGAGGTCCATCTCTTGGGCTTGGTCCACTCCACACGAACGTGTCCAGTCGTAGGCTGCTGACCTCCCTGGCGAGGAAATCAGATAAGTCTAGGAGGGATGCCTCTAGGCCGTTGGGGTCGCGGTGGTCTCTCTGCCGCCGAAAACGCTCTTGTCGGGCGGGAGGGAGCTTCTCTAATATCCTTTCTACATTAGAGTTAGCGTACAGTTCGTATATCCCCTTTTCCTTTTGGGACCCCAGCATCCCTACCAGGGACTGTACCTTGATAGAGAGGTCATCCAATGCTCTGTTGTCTCTGGCTGGGGGGAGGCGGTCGATATCTCTTATTTCCTGTATCACGTAGTCCCATATGCGTCCATAACGTTGGTCGAGGGCTACTAGAGCCGCGGTGTATGGGGTACTTGAGTTGGAATATGCCAGCGCTATATTATGCGCTCTGGGCACCTTCAGGTGCTTGAGGAGGATAGCATATTTGTACGTCTCGTCTGGGACGTCGGACATCATAGTCTCTAAGCACATCCGTAGCTCCGTGTACTGTGCTCTGTCCTCGCGTGTAAAATCCGGGAACGTCGGTGTGCCAAGGTACGATGCCATGGATGGCTGGCACATCGGTGAGCGTTGGGGGAGAGGTCTCCTGGGCGAGTCTCCCCGTACGTGTCGTCGTGGGCTGGTACTCGGTGGGTACCAAGGCCCGGGTACCCAGGTGCTGTTCCTCGGGGCTGGCGGTGCGTCAAACTCACCCTTGAGTTGAGTCGGGGGTCTGTAACGCAGGGCCTCGGGGCTGACGTCGGGGCTGTACTGGGCCTCCTGGTCCAGAGTACGTTGCTGCTGGTCGGGGCTGTACTGGGCCTCCTGGTCCAGAGTACGTTGCTGCTGGTCGGCTTGACATTCCTCCTCTTCCTCTTCCCTTCCTCTGCTAGGTCCTGGAGTCTTCTGTTCAGTCTCTCGGCGACGTAGGCCGGTTCTTCCCGGTTGCTGGGTCTCGTATGGACCGGCCGGGGAGGGGGTTCGGCGACGTGGACAGGATCCTCCTGTTGGCGGGGTCCCGGGTCGCTTGGTCGGGTAGGGGAATGTGCCCTAGACCCTTGTCGTGATGATCTCCGGGAGCTCCGTGCGGAGAGAGGGGGTGTCGCCATGGCGATCAATTGTTCTACCATCTGCGCCTGCAGCCGGTCGCGCTCTGCCTCGCGCTGGGCATGGCCGGCGTCGCGCTGTGCATTGGCGCTGGCATGGGCGGCGTGGAGCTGTGCATTGGCGGCGTCGCGCTGTGCATTGGCGGCGGCGTGCTGCGCATCGGCGCGGCTTCTTTCAATGTTCTCTTCCGTCTGAAGGCGTCTGGTCTCCAGTCTTATGCGGTCGTCTTCACTCCTTTGTTGCGCCTGGAAGCACTCTCGCTCAATTGCAGCGTGTTCGCGCTCGCTCGTCTGTTGAGCCTGGAGGCGTTCTCTTTCCATGGTAGAATGTTCGCGCTCACTTAGTTGTTGCGCTTGAAGTCGATCGCGTTCTGTGGAGGCTGCCAGGGTGGCGATGAATGCCTGCGCCAGCATCTTGTCCGCTTCGCTGGGGGAAGACACTGATGGAGGTGATCGGCTTCTGGCAGTGCTCGTTGGAGATCTGTTCTCTGGGCGCGCCTCGAGGTCCGTCTCCTGGGCGCGCTTCTCTTCTGGTAGTGGGTCGGGTTCTGTCCCTGGAGCGCTTTCTTTATCCTGGAGCTCTCCGGGGACCGTCCCGTTGACGTTGTCGGGGGGTATAGTCATGTCATGTCCCTCCTGGTCCCCCCCGTGGGCTTGGTCAGTTTCGTTAGAACCCACTGGGGTCTCTACTGGCAGGGTCGCCTGGTCGGTAGGTTTTGACATGCTTTGACTATCCGCTTTATTTATTTTATCCGCAGTTAACGTCTGTATAAAGCTAGGTAGTAGACTGGCAGCGTAGTCCTCTAGGTAAGAAGGTGGCTGCCGTCTGCGCTGCGGGCGATCTAGCTTAGGAGAACCGTTTGTGGAGTGTTCACCGCTGGCCATGTCAATATTAATATTATATTAAATATTACACTGATACTCTTCGGCTCGAAGGACCAATTGTAACTGAGGGGTACAATTCCCTGACTGTATTGATAAGTATGGTATCATTAAACCACTACTGAGTTATGTACATTACTACTGGCCATACAGTACACAGGTATATGTGATGAACACCCACACAATAACACGGCTTAACAAGAAAGTACTGTTTATAATATTTATTAGAAGAGCACCAAGATTATCTTACATTATTTATTAAGAATGAGAGTTGCGCTTGTAAGGCGAAGAATGTGCATGAATAGGTCAAGAGCGTAAGTCCATGAGCATATTACGATGGGGATAATTAATACCACCTGTAGCATAAGAATTATATAAGGAACACTCGTAGGTCAGCTGGAGATTCCCTCCGGTTGTAAGCCAGCAGGGGAGAGGAATGTTCGAATGCAAAAGTCTGGATCAACGAGGAATCAATAAGCTCCAGCTACGGGAGTCGGTACATATACTCCCCTCGATCGGCAGACAAAGCAGCAGCTATAATCCAAGTATGCGCGACAGCATAGATGGAAGCCAGCCAGCCTCTTCCTAGAGACGGGCTCGAGTGATGCTCCTCACGGGTAAATCCCACACAGCAGCGGGGTAGACGGTTCTCTGCTCCAGCAACCACGGTACCAAATCAATAATCCAGCCGGAAAAGGCTCTGCATTCACCGGTGTAGATTCTCCTGTGCACGGTACTTCACATTAACTAGGTCGAACTTGACGTTATTTCACTAAGCTCTGACACTTTTACTATCCTATTCGCACGCGGTTATAAGTGCTCTATTTAGACGCAAAGTTGCTCACTTCACTTGGTCGTTGACTCGTGGTGAAGGCTTTAACGTTTGAGGGTAACTAACTAAGGAACGAACGATACGTTGAACGAACGTTTTAGGATAAGACAAGACTACTGCTGTATCCACCTGCGACGTATTTATACGTAAGATGAATAATCTAGTGCCAACCTCAGTTCTGTCTCGTATTACTGCGCAAACCTGGACATGTTGAGACAAGCCTTGGCGGTGGCTTTGAACTCGCCCTTGGGGGTATGGTCGTTGGCGCCTAGGGGGTCGCTGTCCAATAGGAGAACGAATATTATGGTCTGGCCTGTACTAGGTAAAGGGATATTCCGTGTATATGTACAAAGAATATACAAGGGATATCAGACGATATACAAATACTATACAATATATCTCAAGCAATAAATATATATATTCGGTTTAATCTGACCCTTTGTAACATCTAGTTTGACAGTTTGATTTGAATTTAGTTTGACTGATTTGCAGAAACAGCCTGTTGAGAACAGGACTTAAACAGAGGGGTATAGAGACATGTTAGAATGCATAATCTGAGTGGTATTTTCCGCAAAAGAAACATCAAAGACATGTTTTAACTTGTTGAACCTTAACTTGTTGAAAAGGAGTATAATATGGGACATTTGAAGAACACGCCAACATTTTGGGAAATACACTTATTTGCCATCTTCCCCAGACAAGAGGATTCATTGAAGTTTTGGAGTTTTTGGAAGTTGTATTTCTTCACTTTTGCTGGAGCTAGGCTAGCTGCTCCCTACCACTTCCAGTCCTTGTGCTAAGCTAGGCTAGCTGCTCCCTACCACGTCCAGTCCTTGTGCTAAGCTAGCTGCTCCCTACCACGTCCAGTCCTTGTGCTAAGCTAGGCTAGCTGCTCCCTACCACGTCCAGTCCTTGTGCTAAGCTAGGCTAGCTGCTCCCTACCACATCCAGTCCTTGTGCTAAGCTAGGCTAGCTGCTCCCTACCACGTCCAGTCCTTGTGCTAAGCTAGGCTAGCTGCTCCCTACCACGTCCAGTCCTCGTGCTAAGCTAGGCTAGCTGCTCCCTACCACGTCCATTCATCGTGCTAAGCTAGGCTAGCTGCTCCCTACCATGTCCAGGTCCAGTCCTCGTGCTAAGCTAGGCTAGCTGCTCCCTACCATGTCCAGGTCCAGTCCTCGTGCTAAGCTAGGCTAGCTGCTCCCTACCACGTCCAGTCCTCGTGCTAAGCTAGGCTAGCTGCTCCCTACCACGTCCAGTCCTCGTGCTAAGCTAGGCTAGCTGCTCCCTACCATGTCCAGGTCCAGTCCTCGTGCTAAGCTAGGCTAGCTGCTCCCTACCACGTCCAGTCCTTGTGCTAAGCTAGCTGCTCCCTACCACGTCCAGTCCTTGTGCTAAGCTAGGCTAGCTGCTCCCTACCACGTCCAGTCCTTGTGCTAAGCTAGGCTAGCTGCTCCCTACCACATCCAGTCCTTGTGCTAAGCTAGGCTAGCTGCTCCCTACCACGTCCAGTCCTTGTGCTAAGCTAGGCTAGCTGCTCCCTACCACGTCCAGTCCTCGTGCTAAGCTAGGCTAGCTGCTCCCTACCACGTCCAGTCATCGTGCTAAGCTAGGCTAGCTGCTCCCTACCATGTCCAGGTCCAGTCCTCGTGCTAAGCTAGGCTAGCTGCTCCCTACCATGTCCAGGTCCAGTCCTCGTGCTAAGCTAGGCTAGCTGCTCCCTACCACGTCCAGTCCTCGTGCTAAGCTAGGCTAGCTGCTCCCTACCACGTCCAGTCCTCGTGCTAAGCTAGGCTAGCTGCTCCCTACCACGTCCAGTCCTCGTGCTAAGCTAGGCTAGCTGCTCCCTACCATGTCCAGGTCCAGTCCTCGTGCTAAGCTAGGCTAGCTGCTCCCTACCATGTCCAGGTCCAGTCCTCGTGCTAAGCTAGGCTAGCTGCTCCCTACCATGTCCAGGTCCAGTCCTCGTGCTAAGCTAGGCTAGCTGCTCCCTACCATGTCCAGGTCCAGTCCTCGTGCTAAGCTAGGCTAGCTGCTCCCTACCATGTCCAGGTCCAGTCCTCGTGCTAAGCTAGGCTAGCTGTTCCCTACCATGTCCAGGTCCAGTCCTCGTGCTAAGCTAGGCTAGCTGCTCCCTACCATGTCCAGGTCCAGTCCTCGTGCTAAGCTAGGCTAGCTGCTCCCTACCATGTCCAGGTCCAGTCCTCGTGCTAAGCTAGGCTAGCTGCTCCCTACCATGTCCAGGTCCAGTCCTCGTGCTAAGCTAGGCTAGCATGCACATGGACCTCTCTCTAGGGCTACTGGACACACAGGGATGCAACTGACATCAATGTTCTTATCTGACTGTGGGGAAGATGGTGGGGACGTGTCATTCCTGTGTGTTCTAATAACCTTTTTTATTTTTTTTTAAAGGAAAAGAAAAACTGAGTTTTGTTTCAACACCAGCAATCATTTTAGAGTAAGAATACAGTTTTTGATGTTGACATGTAACATTTAATCAGTTCTATAATAGAATAGACAGACCTCTTTGGCACTTCTGGCCCTTGAAGTGTTTGGGACAGTCACATATGAAGTTTGACCCTCTCTGCTCACACACTCCACCATTGAGGCAAGGGTTTGGGTTGCAGCGACCTACAATATCAATATCAATATCAATAAATCAATACGTTTTACATTTTACACTTTAATAGTGTGAAACTGTGAAGATGTATGAGCTAGATAGATAGATAGATAGATAGATAGATAGATAGATAGATAGATAGATAGATAGATAGATAGATAGATAGATAGATAGATAGATAGATAGATAGATAGATAGATAGATAGATAGATAGATAGATAGATAGATAGATAGATAGATAGATAGATAGATAGATAGATAGATAGATAGATAGATAGATAGATAGATAGATAGATAGATAGATAAGAAATAAGAAATTCAACAAATACATAAAAAAATACTTTTTCTATAACTCCTTGAGAGATATTGACAATGAGATAATGTGTGATATTTCTATTTATTAATCATGTTGTGGAGTGTAATCATGTTCACTTTCACTGCTCTAGCCTCAAATGGTCTGGTGAGACCAGCCAGGTCAGCCAGTGTTTTTCTTTTTTACCTTCTGTAGTGTGGTAGTGAAAGGGTTAACCTTCTGTAGTGTGGTAGTGAAAGGGTTAACCCTTTGTCGTGTGGCAGTGAAATGGTTAACCTTCTGTAGTGTGGCAGTGAAAGGGTTAACCTTATGTAGTGTGGTAGTGAAAGGGTTAAACGTCTCACCTTCCGGTTCCTGGAGTTGAGACACCCAGTCTGAGTTACCATCCTCTTCATCATCCTCTTCATCACCGTCATCGCCAGTGATCCTATCTATGATCTGAAAGTAAACGTCTACAACACAGGCACGTGGTTAAATGCAGTGCTTTGTCATGTCAGGTTGGAGAAGCAGGTCTAGTGACCAGAGGGTTGATGATTAAAATCCTCCCTTAACCCTTTCACTGCCACACGACAGAAGGTTAACCCTTTACTATCACACAACCGACGGTCGCCGTCTGTTGTGTATTGTCGCAGTGAAAGGGTTAACCGTTTTGGTAGTGCGGCAGTAACAACCATCACTTCCCTTGAGCAACGACTGTACCAGTCTTTTTGACATGTGTGTGTACATGTGTACATGGGAGGTAGAGCAGTCATCTGGTAATCCGGAGGTTGCCGGTTCGATTCCAGCTCCTCCCGGGCAGTGTGTGGAAGTGTCCTTGAGCAAGACACTTTTCTTTTTGATCCACTTTTTCTCCCATTTTTCTATATTTTATCCCATCCCAATTTTGTATCATCCAATTCAACCCTCCCCTGTCACGAACGCTGTTTCTTGCCTCCCACAAGCCGGCTGCAATGTGGACTAAGTCATACATAGCACAAGTCCCCTCCGGTACTTGAGGTAACAGCAGTCGCATCTTTTCACCTGCGCAGCTCGATCTCTCAGTGGCGAGGAGTAACGCGTGGATCTAGCCCAGGGGCGTCATTTTGGTATGGCAAGGTATGGCACTCGCCATACCATGGCAAATTAATCATTATAAAAAAATTAAAATAAAACTTTTTTTAATAAAAAATCCGAATGTTGATTTAGAATTCGAATGTCAACATTATGAACCAGGCTTCGAAGCTTCGAACTATTCGGTACAGCCCTAGCATGTTTTGATATTGTCAATTATCTCACTTTTACTAGGTGACTTTTACTAGGTGACTTTTACTAGGTGACTAACTCAAATATGCCGCCAAAAAAAAGGAAAATGGACATATGGAAGTTTTTTAGTCAAAGGGCAGCAGAGACAAGTGATACAGGGACATATACAAGGTCTTACAATGGCTTAGTGATTATAACAGTGCAGTTCAGCATTCAGTAACCCATACTTATTGTGAACGTGTTTTTGATACTACATTCTGTTGAACACACACCTCAAAACCGTACCTAAGGAAAATTGGCTGAATTGCAAGAGAAATAATATTTTGATTTTATGATATGATATTACATTCTGCTCAGCATAATTTGTATGCAAAATATTGTGGTTCCCTGCTTTAGTCTGTTGACACATTTATATACTAAATGCTTTTGTGTGTTATACCCAAATGTCATATAAGTGAATCGTATAGAAACAACTCACCAAAAGTGACTATTGCACAACTGATTTGACAAAAAAAATCCACCAAGGGGGGGAAACCCCCCCTTCACCCACCCACCCTCCCTCCTTGCCATACCTTGGCTTTTACTGAAATGACGCCACTGATCTAGCCCTTACTGTCTCTAAGGAATGTAGCTGTATGTAGACTACTGTACACTCTAAATAAGGAATATAACTGTATGTATACAGTATGGAAGCTACTGTACACACAAATTAGTAAATAAAGGCCTACCTTTAATGATGTCTTCATACTTTTCATATTTCTTCTCAAGAAGATGTTTGCGTTTGTGTTTGCGGTGCTTCTTCAGCTAACCAAAGAAAAGATCATCATCACGGTGGTTAGTCGGCATCATGACATCATCATGACATCATCATGACATCATCACGGTTAGTCGGCACCATGACAGCACCGTACTAGCAGACATCATTCATTAATAAAGGCTGGTTAGAATGCATGGTACTAGCAGACATCATTCATTAATAAAGACTGGTTAGAATGCATGGTATTAGCAGACATCATTCATTAATAAAGACTGGTTAGAATGCATGGTATTAGCAGACATCATTCATTAATAAAGACTGGTTAGAAATGCATGGTATTAGCAGACATCATTTATTAATAAAGACTGGTTAGAAGAATTGCATGGTATTAGCAGACAATGACATCATTCATTAATAAAGACTGGTTAGAATGCATGGTATTAGCAGACATCATTTATTAATAAAGGCTGGTAGGATCTATTGTCTTCAAAGCTACACCCACACACACAACAGTTTAATAATGAATGAGTCCTTTCACAGAATAATGTTGTTGACAGCTTCTATAGCATTTTATCCACAGCAAAACACAATATCAGACACTGACACTGTTTATAAATGGTGAGTCAATGTATTTGACCAATTATGATTATTGTATGAATCTCCATTCCTGACATCAAACACTGAAAGAGGACTCAACAGTTTTAGAGTGTCTGACATAGTCAGGATAAATCAGTTTAACACATTTAAACACATGTATATTACCATTCAGGGATGTTGTGGAGGATAAACCCACATAAACTCAGTTTAACACATTCAAATTTGCAAACTTGTTTATCTACCTTCATAAGCGGATATACATATTATATATATAGATTCATATGATAAATTATAGTATGTACTGTACCAAGCTGATCCACTTTTAATATCATAGTTTTGGTGTTTGTTGTCAGAACTCTGATCAGCTGATGGTTTCATAGTTTTTATCGATTTTTCTACCCATCTTGAGGTACTTTTCTACCAATGTAACTGTGTTCATACACTGTTTGTTTTAGTTTATTTATTCTAAATGTATTCACAACTAAACTTGTGTCAAAGCTGAAGCTTAAACTCTGCTTCTTTTTCAGAAAGAGGTCCTGTTTTTCACTTAAAGTGAGAAGTCACCTGATCTCGACCACCTTCTTACCACTATTTGATTATGGTGACTTGCTCTACATGTATGCACTTGATCAGAACCTTAGAAAGCTGGATACTGTGTACCATTCTGCCTTACGCTTTGTCACGGGATGTGGAAATCGAGTGCACCATTGCACCCTATATGCCATTGCAAGTTACCCATCTCTACAAATACAGCTATTTTCTCGATAGCTCTCTCTTGTGCACAAAGCTCTGCTTAAACTGGTTCCCTCGTACATAAGTGTGCTTCTGTGCACAAAGCAATACAAATATGCCCTTCGTTCTCAAGCTGCTCTAACACTGAGTTCCCCATATGAGAACTGAATTGGGAAAAAGGGCTTTTAAATATGCTGCTCCTTCATCCTGGAACAAGATACAGGAGGACCTAAAATTACCAGGACTGGTCACCCTCGGAGAATTCAAAGCCATTTTAAAATCCTACGAACTCAGTTCCCTCGGACAGTGCAACTGTGTATGGTCATTTGCCTGTTTGATAACTTGAAAATTGGAGCTTGCTGTGAATGTTTTATCTGTATTTTATTGTGATGTTCTTTTATATGTTGAAACTTTCTGCTGCCTTGCTTGGCCAGATCGCTCTTGAAAAAGAGATTTTAATCTCTGGTTAAATAAAGGATTTGATTGATTGATTGATTCATTTATTGGGCGACTGGTTTGCCTCCACTGGTATGTATTTTATTTAAGTTAAAGGAACATGCCAACATGTTGGTAAATTAGCTTACTGTCTTCTCCAGAGAGAGACAAGAAGATAGATACCAGTTTCCTCTCTGTGCGTTCAGTAGAAAGCTATCTGGCTGCACGTTAGCCTAGCTTAGCACAATGAATGGAAGTGGACAGTGCCGGTTAGCCTAGGCATTGTCCAACTAACACCTCTCCCGAAGGCTACCCGGCACATGGCCTGTTGGATATACAGTATGTGCATATATCCCCGTTCACATACCTGTATATTATTATAATCTCATACCTACAGTACTCTTAATAGTTATACCACTTTCCAATATGTCTTACTACCATAGTACCTGTTCCACCTGTTATACCTTTTATACCTGTATTATAGCACAATTATATAGTATGCATACATCAGTTTAGCATATATTACCAGTAGCTTGTTATCTATATCACATTTAATCACTTGTACGTTGTATGTTACTATTGCACTTTACTGTTACATTTGCACTCTGGTTAGATGGTTAGACAACTTTTTTGTTGTTGTACTGTACTTGTGCTGTATGATGATGACAATACATTTGAATCTGAAAATCTAAACATTACACAACTAATTAAGGAACCCACTGGAATCACCCCAACATGTCAAACTTTACTTCACTCACCCTGACAGATAAATTAAATGTCTTGTTTGGTCATCACTTTTCTTCTATCTGCTCTGACTTTATACGTGATAGTTTCGATAATATTTCATCCTGATGATGTTCACGAGGTACAGGGATGAGGAAGGGATTTGACATTCACGGGTGTTTAAATTCTTTTTTTTATTTCTTTCATGTTTTACATATACAGTTTTTGTTTTGCATATATATATATTTGTTTTGTAAGGTTTTAAATTAGTACACTCATTTGAGTAGTGGAAAAGGGGTAGGATTAAATAAGTGTATACTTCTTCCTACTTCGGACATGTAAATTAAGTTATGTTTAGCTTTTGTTTATTATTTTTTTATTATAATTTTTTATTTCATAAAATTTTTGAGATCAATGATTTGTTTTGATTTTATATTGTTTGTATTTATTTACATGTTCGAAATAAAGATTTCAAATCAAATCCTGTACCCAATACTGACTTGCTTAACCCTTTCACTGCCACACTACCAAACGGTTAACCCTTTCACTGCGACAATACATAGAAGGTTAACCCTTTCACTGCCACACGACAGAAGGTTAACCCTTTACTATCACACAACCGACGGTTTAACTCTTATGTACTGTACATAATAGAAAAGTAATTCTGGTTTAGCAGAGGTGTACCCCAGGGTTTGACGCTGGATCCACTTCTTTTCTCTATTCTTATTAATGATCTTCCTTTAATTTGTTCTAATTCTTCTGTTCAACTGTATGCAGATGATACTGTTGTTTATACTTCTAAACCTCATTTACTGCTAATCCAAACTGCCCTTCAATCAGATTTCAATACCTTACAAAACTGGCTCTTAGCTAATAAACAACTGCTCAATCAAACTAAATCTTGCATTATGGTCTTTTGACCACCACATGTAGGACAAACCTGATCTGTGGCAATTTTGTATTACAATAGTACATATACGATTACAATCTGTGTAAACAACTTTTTACCAAATGCGTACATAAATACATCTATGTATGCTTATTCAGTGCAATAGCTTGTGCAATACAGACATTTTGTGCAAAGGAGCAACGTGCAATCTACAATTAATGTGCAATATATTCCAGCACTTTACAATTCAAGTGCAATACAATTAGCACATTAGCACATGGCACAAGCACTCTGTGCACTCACTTAGAGCACTTTAAATTTATATTCTTCCTATTTTCTGGTTTGTCTCGCCACGTCGTTGTGTTGTCATTGTCTGTTTCATCTATTGTCTATTTTTCATGGTTGTGAAGTTTATGTAATTTAGTAACTTGTACAATATATTTACTATTGTCTGTAACTTGTACAGTATATCTACTGTTGTCTGTTCTTGTGGTTATGAAGTGTATGTACATTTGTAATGGTCTGCTCTGTTAACATCAACCTGCAAAGGGACTACATATGGAAATGACTCTGGCTATAATCTGGTATATTTACATGAAAATGTTCATCAATATGTATTGTCCCTATTTTAAATAAATAAAATAGAATAATCACAACATGTAATGATGGTACTTATAGAGTTGATACAATGAAATACTTAGGTTTATGGCTTGATTCTGAACTTACATTCAAACCTCACATTGATCATGTTCTCTGCTAAATACATTTTGGAACCTGTGTTTTATTTCAAACTAGAAACTCTTTTACACTTAGTGTCCGAAAACGAACCTTCTACCCCTCAATACAGCAGACAATAATCTCTGGAGATTTGCTCTTAGTACTTTTATCCAAATAGCTTTACAATGTATGCCGCACATTCACACACCGACCGTGGAGGCAACCATGCAAGGTGCCAACCTGCTCATTGGAATCAGTTAGGGGTTGAGGGTCTTGCTCAAGGACACTTTGACACACTGCCAGGAGGAGCCAGAATCAAACCCCTCTATAATGTATAACTCAATTACAGTAATGGCCTCCATTCAATATCAGAAGACACATTCATTGGCTGCAGTTCATCTTTAAATGTGTACATATCAACTATCATCATGACCTACAACAGTTCTTGGTTCCATGTTCCTTAATATATCAAATAATTTCCACACAATACTTCTTCTCCACACAGCCAGAAAAACATTTATGTTGAAGGGTGAGACACATGTTACATGTTTCAGGTGGTGCTATAATGTTATACTTATATACAAAGATACAACTGTACATTCTATATTCTTTATTCTCTATTTATATTTTAGCTGGGTAAGCATCTGTTCATTGAGTGGTTGTATTTATCAATGTACATATATTTGATATTTGTATGTTAATTGTTCTAGTTTTAGGGTCTGTTGAATTGTTGATTGTTCTATAGTGTCTGTTGAATTGTTGATTGTTATAGTTATAGTGTTGAATTGTTCGTTGTGATTTTGCTTTTGTTCTTCCTATCACTCTAACGTTTTTGTTCCATTTTTTGTTTTTCATTTTGATAAAAAAAAGTTAATAACTTCATCACAATCATATATATTTTCTTTTTCTTTAAGAATTGCATTCTTTTTGTTTTATTTCCTCAGACATACTCTATTCCCATATAAAGTGCCTACTATTACATAACCTATTATATGCCCAATCTATACTACGAATTTCACAACAAATATACAACTTTTTAAGTTAGAAAGTTGTATATTATTAACAAATACAATGGTGGGGAAAAGTGAATCTTGGCAGGTTTAGCCTCCACTGCGACCCCGACTGACCCTAATATAGCCACACAGTTGTGTATGTTATATTATGCTGAATCCTTTTTAGAAATATGAAAAAGACAGAATACATACTTCAACAGGTAACAGCAGCGCCACTAAGCACAGGCAGGTGAAGAGAAGCTTGAGGTTCATGGTGGCAGTGGGTCGGTGGACCTCAGAGGGTAGAGAGAGAGAGAGATGTTCCCCGTCACCCGTCACCCACACACACAGTTCTCTAAACATCTAACCTTTGTATTGCCCAGGGCTTCCTCCACCATGCAGGCCTCTGTCAGGGTCACATTTATTGATTTGGACTCAGTGTTCCTCTAAACTTTCTAAAGCATCACCAAAGCATTATGCACCCATTACTACATGTAAGATCTCAAAGTATGGTCTCAGTTTGTCTCCTTCAAGGACCTCTTGAGTTTAAACTAGTAGAAATAGTATATTTCTCTAGCAGATAACCAGTAGTTTAAACACTAGAAACTAGTGTATTACTCTAGAGATGACCAGCTCAGTTTAAACACTAGAAACTAGTGTATTACTCTAGATAACGTAAGGTTATCCTATAACCCTAGTTATATGAATACTGGCTGAGCGTCTCGCTCTGCCTACTGAGATATATCATTATCTCCAGCACCTAGTGTGCTCTGGGAAACAAAACAAATGCACCCACTTGTACGTGACCACGCCACTCCCATGCGTGCCTCTATTTTACGCCGGAAGGGGTCACGCCTCACCCTTCCAAGTTCGAATTCCATACGCGGAAAACATCCAAGGGACCTCAGGGCGCTGAAGAGCGAGACGCTCAGCCAGTATTCATATAACTAGGGTTATAGGATAACCTTACGTTATATATCATCTGGCTTCGCGTCTCGCTCTGCCTACTGAGATAAAGGGCAGAGCGGACGCGTGGCCACATCAAATGCACCCCCTGAGGGCCCGTAAGCCCCTGCCAGGGAGGAGGGGAGTCCCGTCCACCCGCCCGTCCTAACAAAGGGGGGGGAGGCAGTCAACTTCAACCAAAGTGCGAAAAAAGGGGAACCAGGCACCCCCGAACGCACAGAGCAAGCGGGACCACGTGTGACACAGCACCCTGTGGTCCACACCCACACACTCCTGGTAGCCCACCTGATGGCGGGATGCAGGAGAGGTCCCGGACCTCAGGACCGCCTGGGAGACAGAACCCCCAGTCATGTCCATGAGGTAAAAACCTAACGAAAGGACTCAGGGAGGACCAGGAGGCCGCAGCACAGATATCCTCCACCGAGGCCCCACGCAACAGGGCAGCAGAGGCCGCCACACCACGAATGGAGTGCGCCCTGACGCCTCCGGGGGGAACCTGTCCAGCCAACGTGTAGCAAAGGGCAATGTCCTCGCACAACTGTAACGTCCCCAGGGCCGGCCCATGTGAATGACAGTGAACATTTCCTCCCCCCTGACAATGGTCCCCTACCTCCTGACATTGGTCCCCTACCTCCCTCTAGTGGCCAGACTAGCCTGATGGTGCAGGCGGCCATCTTGTGTTGGTTCAAAATAATAGACTTAGTTTCTAATTATTTGTTATCTTGGGCCATCCCTGTCTTTGTGTGATGTCGTCTCCCTGTCTGGTTGTTGTGTGTGTCATTGCTTTTTGTGTCTAGTTGTGTTTATGGATTCTTTGCTTTTTGTGTCTAGGTTGTGTTATTGATTCTGTGTTTTGGTCTGGCCCTGCCAGGTGTTGATCGTTGTTAATTAGTGTTGGTATTTAGGTGTGGGTTTGTCATCACTTCCTCGTGGCGTCATTGTCTCATGTACCCTCTTTGTTACCCTCACTCCTCCATGTTCCCTTGCCCGTCGTGCCTCTCCGTGCCTTGTTTCATGTTCTTAAGTGTTGTAAGTAGTTTATGTATTTCGTTTTCGTTCATCTTTGTTTTCCCGTGTCCTTCAGTGTTGTTTTGTATTTGAGCCAGCTCGGCTGAGCCTTTGTATGTTCCGTTTTGTATCTTTTCGTCGTCCCTGTCTCTGTCTCCTCTCTTCCCGGTCTGCAATTGCGTTCTCACCCTCACAGCACCCCCAATCGTAACACACAACCAATGTGACAGGCGCTGCTTGGACAGCGCCTTACCCGCGCAAGGGCCACCGTAACAAACAAACAGTTGATCGGAAGCCCTGAGATCCTGCGAGCGACTAAGGTAAACCCTCAGTGCACGGACAGGACACGACAGGTGAAGGCTCGACTCCAACCCACTAGCGTGAGGAGGAGGATGAAACGCCTGAATCACAATATCCCTGGAGCGAAAAGAGCTCCGGATATTCTTTGGCACGAAGGCCGGATCACGCCACAGTCGCCTGCTATCGGACCGCACCGAGAGAGCACACTGCTCACCCACGCATTTAGCGGAGGTGACGGCCCAAAAAAGGAACGCGATCGTAAGACAGACGATCCAATGGCGCCTGCTCAAGAGGCTCAAACGGGGCCCCCAACAGCCTTTCCAGAACAGTTGGAGGTCCCGACAGAGAACGTTCCACAGGCTTGAGACGCCATGCGCCAAGCAAGAAACGTCCCATGAGAGGGTGGCTGAACAGTGTTCTGCCCTCAAAGCCCACATGACAAGAAGATAGAGCTGCGGCATATACCTTCACTGTCGAGGCTGACCGCCCATCCAGTATAGACTGGAGAAGGACAGAACCAAGTCCAGGGGGCATGACACCGGGTCCAAGCCCCCAACCTCACACCACTCTCGGACCATACGCTACTTCCCTGCGTAAGCCGCGGTAGTGGACGGAGCGCGCGCGTTCCAGATGGCGTTAACCACAGAAGAGTTAAGACGCATCCCCACCAAATTCACCCTTTCAGCAGCCAAGCCATCAGGGGCTGCCCCAGAACAGGAGGCAGAACAGAGTTCTGCGTGCCTGAGAGAGGGCCCGCGGTGACCACGGAACAGGCCACGGCGGGGCCACCAAGAGCTGAATCAGGGCCGGGAACCACACAGCCGAGCCCCGGCCCGGCGCGACCAGGATCAAAGTCCTGTGCTCCTGACGTACCCACCCAACAGCTGAGCTATCAGGTGTATGGGGGGGAACGCGTACATAATCCCAGGTGGCCAGAGACACATCGAGAAGGAATCACCCCCAGAGAGGGGTTGTCCTTCCGACTGACCGAGAACCACAAGGGGCACTGGTGGGACTGTCTGCTCGCAAACAGGTCCACGTGGCCTCCCCGAATCGGTCCCAGACCTGTCTGACTATGTCTGGACGTAGTCCCCACTCGTCGGGGTGAGGACAGCCCCGCGACATCACATCTGCACCCACATTCTCCCTGCCGGGGATGTGGAGAGCCCTCAGGCTGCGCAGATTGAGATGCCCATAGCCAGAGCTCGACCGTCGCCCGGTGCAGACGGGGGGAGCGTACTCCTCCCTGTCTGTTGATATACGACGCTGACATCGTGTTGTCCGTCCTGATCAAAACATGCTCGCCCACCACAAGGTGGCCGAGCCGCTTGAGGACCAGAAGGACTGCCTTCAATTCCAACACATTGATATGTAGTGCAGACCGGGCAGCATGGTCCTGCCAGCTGCCCCCTACTGCGTCGGCCCGACACGTCCCCCCCATCCCGTGAGGGAGGCGTCGGTGAAGACCATGACATGTGATAGCCTGCTGCCCATGGAGACCCCGCTGGAGAGGGCCCGAGGCCCCCAGTACAGACACGGGAACCTTCAGCCGCTTGCACTTGTCTCTCACGGGTCTATTTTCATACTGGAAAAAACCACCTCTGTATCCTCCTCATGAAGAGGAGGCCAAGAGGGACCACAGAGTGAGCAGATGCCATCATACCGAGCAGGCGCATCATGGACAGCGCCGTAACCGTCCTAGGACGGAACCTCCCGAGCGCGCCGAGAACATCCACTCGCCGCCGCTCTGAGAGGGATGCCCATATAGACCTTGAGTTTAGAAATAAGCCCAAGTACTCCACCCGTTGACTGGGAAGAGGAGTACTCTTCTACCAATCTACAGCAAAACCCAGGCTGGTGAGGAATTCCACCACCTGCCTGGTATGAGACCTGGCGATCTCCTCTGACCGGCCGAGGACCAGAACGTCGTCCATGGTAGAATAAAATTCTTATCCCCTGACGACGCAGAGGCCCCAGCGCGGTCTCCATGCACTTGGTGAAGATGCGAGGAACCAGAGAGCCGAACGGCAGCCTCTGGTACACGTACGCTAAGTCCTGAAAAAGGAAGCGCAGGTACGTCCTAGGAGGGAAGATCAGGATGTGAATACGCATCCTTCAGGTCTATGGAGGCGAACCAGTCTCCCACCTGACAGTGCTTAACAGGTGGGTGACTGTTAACATTCTGAACCTTCCATGGGACAGGTCCAGTATGGGTCTGACACCCCCCCCCCCCCCCGATTTCTCGGGCACCAGAGAATATCGGGAGTAAACGCCGCTCATCGCCTCCTCCCATGGGACCGCGACGATGGCCTGCTTCGCCGCCAGAGAACGAATCTCCTCGGCCAGGGCTGTCACTGCCCGGACAGCTGATAATAGAGTCTGTACCAAACCCAAAAAACGGAGGGCGGGGGCGTGTAAACTATAACACAAGCGCCACCCTCAGCGTTCTCTCCATCCACACCGACATATGGCTACTACTGCAGCCATACGTGGTAAAAAATTCCAAAGCGCCCCCGCCGTTAACTGCAGCTGGTCCGCTAGGAATTGTAGATAGGTGGCCCGGTCCCTCCCGCTGTGCGTTGTCAACCCTGGTCTCGCCAACCGCGCGAGCAGGGTGTCTCGTGGAGCCGCGATATCGCACCCTGACTACCAACGAGGCAATCGCACCCAAGGGAGGGGACCCCGACAGAAGGGGCGGTCTGATACGGGGGGAGAGGCCATCACCCCTGGTGACATAGGCTCCCCCGCTGAGCATCTTCCCAGCTTAGCTTGCTGAGGACAGCCTGCTTTGCAGCTGGACATGCATGGTGTGTGGTCCTCACACTGCCCGATAGGGTGGGTCTCTACACACCGTAGCCCTGTAGTGATATTACTACCACCCAAATTACGCGTGCCTGCTGATCACCGCAGGATCGGAAGTCCAGACGGGGGAGGCACTAACGTAATACCCGGCCTGGCGAGGTATTACGTTAGAGTATTACGCTAGAGTTCCCCCTCTGACAAAAGTTTTTAGATACAGGGAACCCTGCTCCGTCGACAGATACAACACCAGGCTCACCAAACACAGACGCAGGACGTGTGGTGTGGGAGCCGCTTGACAGCACAGCATTCTCATAGACAGACCGGCACGGTGGTGTAGTGGTTAACACTGTCGCCTCACAGCAAGAAGGTCCAGGGTTCGATTCCCGCTTGGGGACCAGGTTTCCATGATCCCAGGTACCCAGGTGGGGTATCTCCCAGGCCTTTCTGTGTGGAGTTTGCATGTTCTCCCCGTGCTCGCAAGAGTTTCCCCCCCGATAAAATAAACCCAATGGAAAAACATGCACAACAACAGATCGCTAACGCTGTGGCGTCCTTGACGAAGATGGGCAGGAGCACTTGGATTGGTCCCCTGGCGCGGCCCTCGCCGACGCCTGTCTGCTCCCAGCTGCCCTTGGGGGGAAGGACGACGGGATGGGTTAATCGCAGAGATGAATCGCATCTGCAATCCTACAAAGAACAATGCATGCGTGTGTGTTCCGGTGTGTGTGTGTGTAACCGTGTGTGCTAACCGCTAAACATTGAGGATAGTTGCATGCCAATTAAAGACCTCTGAACAGGTCCTGCATTATTATTATTTATTATTATTAGGTCTAGCTAGCAACTGGGTGTCAGCCCAGAGAAGCGAAATGTGGGGCCGCTTGCGCTTCACTGGAAGAACTCGGCCCGCAGCCAAAGGGGACAAATCAGAGCCCTGAGTCCCGTAGCGTAGCGGGGGGGAGTAACCAGAGAGCGTGCTAGACACAGCTAGATGGCAACGATTTTTTAGGGCGTGCCCATCTAATATAGCCAATCCATCGGGCCGCCGAGGCTGTCGGCCTTGTGATCACCTGTTTTCTTTGTGTCCAGGGTATCTCAGGCGGCCTCGCCGCAGCCGCTGGCGAGGCCGTGCTCTCACCTCTGGCTGCGCAGTGTGGGGCGGCATGGAGCCCAGGTAAAATACCGCCCGCGCCTCCGTGGACAGACCAAGGTCCACCCGCGGAGAGGGGGGCCCTGAGGAGGAGACCCCTCCCCTCCTCAAGGGGAGATTTCTCCAACCAAAGATGCCTGTGAACAACCGTTGACAGCATCCTAGCCCTCCCTGCGGTTATAGCTTGCGGCTCGGTCAAAAGCTGAATAACCTCAAAACCTTGCGCAATACGGCGGTCAGGTGGCTTGGCGGAGATTGCGTTCGTCACCAACACCGGAGACGCTGGATTCGCCTGTTCAAATCCAGCTCACAGCTCCGGCGTTGTCACCAGCTTGGCTGGCCGTTCACACTAATACAATTGGCTGTATTAGAGGGTGGGAAAGCTGGTGGGGTGGGTCCGGGTCGTTGTAAACAGCGACTCCTACAGTTCAGTCGGGGCGCCTGCTCAGCGAGGATAGGATCTAAGGGGGGTAGTGTGATCCTTCCACACGTTACACCCTCTCAGTGAGAGTCCGCGCTGCCAGGTGAAAAGAAGCGGTTGATTGGCTAGACGTGTGTCGGAGGAAGCATGTGATAGCCTCCACTCTCCCAGACCGACTGTGGGGGGTAAGTGCGCAGCGACCAGGAAGGGGATTGGGAATTGGCATAACGACTAACATTGGGATGGGAGAAAATCGGAGGAAAAAGGAGGGGGAAAAAGATAAAAGAAAATGAAAAAATAAAACTTGCGCAATGGTTTTGACGTCGGCTGGCCCTAAGGCCCCACCACCCGACACCATTTTTGACAGAAAAGCAGCCAATTGAGCAATGTTGTTAGTTGTTGCTAAATTCTGTACCGCGGCGGTATAAGCTTTATCAGCCCACCAGCCACCTGCCGGGCCGACTCGCCTCTTGGCGTCGGCCGGGCGGGATACCGTTTCACCATGTCAGAGCAAAGGACTGATGCCACCTGCTTCACTAAGCACGGAATACCAGTGGCGGCTGCTGACCAAAGTCTATTACTAGTGAAGCACTGCTCCACTAGTAGTCATGCAACAACCTTCACTGCGGTGTGCACCCGTGAAGGGATAAATGAATGAATGAACGAAAACTCTATTAACATATTGCAGAATGGGCTAGCCTAATACACACAATTGTTAAGGGGATGCAGACCAGAGAAAACGTTAGTCCTGTCTACATCAGGGTCCACCATTTTCAATTAATAGAACACCTGCCCTGAGCCCTGTCGTCAGCCCATCCACCCATGTAAAGGGTAAATAAGCCTCCGCTAAACCCCCAACATTAGACACTGATTGACCATCAGCATGAATGGTTAAGAGGAGGGAAGAGTAAAGACAGCCCCGGCGGGGTACATGGGAACGGCGCCCCAACATTGTAGCATTAGCATCAGCTGCGCGTGCTAGGATACTTGGAAAAACATTCCAACAGTGAGTCATGATGACCACGTTTATCCAAATATCCCGCCCCCCGCGCCAATACATCTCGGTCGTCTCACGAGACAACGAGCAGTATTACACATGCCAGTACCAATGCCTGCAAGCGCAGGCCCTACCTGAGCGCGACGTAGCTCGACTGCTAAGCGTTGCGCGTAGTCCATCAGTCCGCTGTCAAGCGACGAGGAAAAAACACAGGATAGGACCGCCGTGCTGTGGACGTGCCGAGAAGGATCCGGGGGCTGGCGTACTTCTGGCGAAGCCCAACATTGCATAATTTTTCTCTACATAACAAATTTCCAGTTCAAAAGTGCATCTGAGCTGCTTCCACGTTTGGAAACGAATGAGGAAGGGTGAGGTGTGACCACTTCCGGCGTAATATAGAGGCACGCATGGGAGTGGCGTGGTCACGTGCAAGTGGGTGCATTTGTTTTGTTTCCCAGAGCACACTAGGTGCTGGAGATAATGATATATCTCAGTAGGCAGAGCGAGACGCGAAGCCAGATGATATATAACCAGCTCAGTTTAAACACTAGAAACTAGTTTATTTCTCTAGATAACCAGTCCAGGGAGGGTTCATCACTAGTGTTCCCAGCCATTAGTTTTGAGATAAATTAATGTAGGAAACACTGATGATGAACACATAAAGACTAATACAACTGTTTAATTAATATACTTTTTTTTTGTTTTTTTACACCTGTGCACTAATCTTTTAATTGTCTGCTTTGCATTGTTCCTGGAAAACAGGTCAAGCAATAGGATGTAACAATTGCGACAGACTAGACCAGAGAGCATATTTGCAAAGAGCTAAATATTTGCTTGAATAGACTTTGGATTCACATACAAGAGCATTTCAGGCCACTTCCTGTCTGTTAGGAACACTTTACTTAAAGAGATAGTTCTGATTGTTGGACCTCTAGTCCTATTTCTTCCCTGCCAACAGTGATTTTGATCGGTAGAGTATTTTTTCAGCACAATCCATGCTGTTCCTCACACTAGCTCTGGATAGTTTGCCACACAAGGTCAATGGGGTCGAGCTCCTGTCTGTATAAGCGGACTGACTTTAAATAGCTTATTGAAATCTGTTGTGTGTGCATGGTGGAGTACATTTCATATATATTTCATATATATATATACTACTGCAACGCCCTGCTCGCTGGCCTCCCGGCCACTGCCACCAAGCCTCTTCAACTCATTCAGAACGCAGCGGCCCGCCTGATCTCAAACCTACCGAAGTCGGCCCATGTCACCCCACTTCTTAGGGACCTGCACTGGCTCTCCATTGCTGCACGAATCCGCTTCAAGGCCCTCGACCTAGCATACCGTGCGGCAAAGGGAACCGTTCCCGCCTACCTCCGGTCAATGGTCTCTAACTACACACCCTCAAGACCCCTACGCTCTGCGTCTTCTGGCCGCCTCAGACCTACTCCTATCCGAGCTCCGGGAGGGTCATCAGAGAGAAGCCGCCTATTCTCAGTCCTTGCCCCACAATGGTGGAATGAACTACCCACCCCAGTTAGAACAGCCGTCCAATCTTTCGCCGTCGACTAAAGACCCACTTCTTCAACCATTATCTGAAATTTAAAAAAATAAAGATATCTAACCCTAACTAACCTTACTGTCATGCACTTGTCCTAATAAACTAACCTACACTGTAGCACTCAACACTTTGATGAACATTGTTACTCAGCTGATAGAGTTGTGCCCTTCCTGATGACTTGTCGTACAGAACTTGTAAGTCGCTTTGGATAAAAGCGTCAGCTAAATGACTAAATGTAAATGTAAATATGATCAGGTGACATATTTTATCTATCATATATGATCATATATATATTATGATTTATGATATATAGGTGGCAAATTAAAGAAAGAACCTGAATGGATGAGTGGAGAAACATAATGAATGCAGATGCCTCCATACAGGTGTTACTGCATATGATACAATTAAGCAATTCACATTATATCATGTTGTTCATGTATAAAAAGCTGAGCAGCCCCAGATCTCAACCCAGTTGAACTGTGACACCTGTACTCAATGTATACCTGCCTACTGCCTTCACTGTCTATATATGCCTGCATATATTCCTGTTCATATACTTTAATCTATATATGTATATATAATAATAATAATAATAATAATAATAATAATAATAATAATAATAATAATAATAATAATAATAATAATAATAATAATAATAATAATAATAATAATAATAATAATAAATAATAATAATAATAATAATAATAATAATAATAATAATAATAATAATAATAATAATAATAATAATAATAATAATATTTTATTTGTATAGCACTTTTCATACAGAGGTTGCAGTCCAAAGTGCTTCACAACAGTAAAATATAGGCATAAGCGAGCATGAGCAAGGTAAGGTATCCCTTACCTTCTCTTACTAATTATACCACTGGCCAGTATGACTTACTACCATAGTGTATTTATTTACGGAAAAATGTACGGAAAAAATATTACGCATTTTATCACACGTCGTGGCACTTTGCTCTCGTCTGTCTTTCGCCGATCAACCAATACATTGTTGGAAAGTTGAATTTGCCGCCTTTCAATCGTCACCCCACTCAACCTATTGCGTGCTTCGGGTCTCGAGTTAGAAGACAAAACATCCGGCGAGCGTCATTTGACAAGCCATTCGGACGAGTGACGTCTGGTTGTGAACGGTCCTGAACTGACCAGTGACCAGTCACCGCTGATGGCGAAAATAATTGACCACCGTTGTAGCCAACAAGCATCTGCTCCGAAAGCGATCCCAGACGAGCGCTGACAGTGGGGGAAGGTGACACAAGAAGATGAAGAAGTCCTTTATTTTGACTCGAGAGGCGAAATAAAGGCAGTGGACAGCCATCTTGGATAATCACGCTGAAATATTGCGGTACACACATTACAAAAACCTTTCGTGAAATACAAACTTTATGTGGGATTTTTTATTAACTTTGGACCTGTATGACTATAAAGCCCAACGCACACGGCGGGCGATTTTTGCCAGGCGACCGATTTTTTTAAACAAGGCAACCAACAGAATTGTATTGCTTATGTTATGAATGAGACAACCCACACGGCAGGAGATTTTCGAGCGACGATTGCGGAGCAACTTCTGTCGCCTGGCAAAATATTGCCTCAATCCTATTTTTTTAGGCGACAGCAGGCGACACGTTGGTTGGAGAAGCTATAGTGGCCGCTTGTCATCACTAATGAATTGACAATGCGCCACGATGCACCTACTAGATGTTTTTATACTCGGGTAACAAAAGAAGTTGTGGATGTTGACAGATTTTAATGTCCAGGCTGCAGCTGATGTAGTTTGTAAGGTTTATTGTCCAAAGAAAATTATGGTTGAGAACAGAACAGTTTGCGTCTTCCGTGAAAAAACATTCTCTCTCAGCGGGTGCATAACAATACTTGTCCAATCGGTGGTAGTGAACCTATTGTAGCGATCAGTCGTGCAGTAATGTCAGGAAGAATGAGGAGAGGTTGTATTCGTATATGGTGGTTTAATTCCAGCTCAATATGGGTTTTACAGGTTAATACTTCCCTCGTAATGCACAACACAGCTACCTGCTAATACGCTCGCTTCACGACAACCTAACGTCCGGTCCGTCCTCCCATATCTCCCGGGGGGAAACAACACCCCCAGCTAGACAGAGCGACACATATAGCTTATAACGGTCGGATCTGGTGTGGGGTGCTAAGCGATTGTCGTTGAGCGACAGCCGATCGCATCGCCAGGCGACGTCGGTCGCCTGCCGTGTGCATTGGACTTGAGACTTCAGGCTATGGAACCTTTATGTTTTCCAGCTCCTACCTCTCAGCTGGAACTTAAAAACAGGCATCTGGCAACCACTAAACAGAAATGTGAGTACACACAATTTTTACTTCCGTGTGTTCAAACCTCTGTTACTCTATTTCATTAGCACTCAGAGTGATTTTTCTTTATCGTGTAAGAAACTTCGGAATGTTACTCTTCAAAAGAGAAAAGGTCCTTTGCGCTATATTATTCCAAAAATTTCATTGATCTGACTGTTGGTCTGTGTTGTAGCTAATAAACAAGAGTTTGCTGCTTAAACGTATGTATAATGTATATTCATTGATTCACTCGTATATCCATTTGAATTGAAAATGTTTGCTTTTCGCATCAAATATTGATATGCGTTTAAAATGTGATACATTTCTATGAATTAACTATAAAGTCTCGAATTAATTCGATACAATTCTTTAATTGAGTCCCACCACTAGTATTTATACCTGTATCACTGTACATAATAATACTGTAACACTGTACATACATCAGATTAGCATTATTATTACTCATTACTTACACGTGTACTTACATATATATATACTCCAGTTTAATCACTTGTACATTGTATATTGTTATTGCCCTTTACTGTTACCTTTGCACTCTGGTTAGATGCCTAAACTTCTTTTTGTTGTACTGTACTTGTGCTGTATGACGACAATACATTTGAATCTAATCTAATCTATTTTCATACTCATCAAACCATTCAGTGACCTCTTGTCATCCTGGAAGAGGCCACTCGCATCAGGATAGAGATGTTTCATCACAGGATGAAGGGATCACTCAGAATAACTTTGTATGGATTTGCAGTGACCTTTCCCTCTAAGGAGACAAGTGGACCCAAACCATGCCAGGAAAATAATGTTTATTGTATCCTGCACAGTGGTGCGTTGGTGATTTCATACCTGGTTGCACTGTGTTTTAATGACGCCACGTGCACGTGCGCTCCCGCGTATGCGCATAAATGTTCCCTCGCGTGCGCACAGACTAAAGACAATGCCTAATTCCCTCTAGGAATGGAATGTAACACATTTCATTCACAAGTTTTGTGTGAATGTATCTGAGAATGTATATTTGAACACACCTGACGACCTGAGCTATTGTTATGCAAAGTAGCCAGGTGGGTACTTGGCGAGTTGGCGCATCAGTCGAGTGCAGCGCATTCCTGTGTGCGTGCGCGTGCATCTGCTGACAGAGCTGGTTGCTCGGCGTGCAACACCGTCCCATGACCAACGCACCCCCTGATCCTGCAGTCCATCTGCATTCCTAATGTTCCTCCACTTATCTATTCACATTGTTCCTTTCATTTGTCCTGGTCTGAATATTCTGGGTGGTCTTATAACTACCATCTTCTCCAGTTCAGTCACTTCAGAGTTTACACCTGATGACATCACAGGTTTAAGTTTTAGCACACGTTTTGGACCTGGGAGAGTTCTTGTGCCAACATTAAGTAACTAACAAAATGTACTTAAAAGTGACTAAACTAAAAAAGGTTTCCGCCGAAGCTGATGGTCCGGGAACCACTGTTTGGTGCCGCATAGCACCTCGTTGTGTTCCTCAGAGTGTCGGCGGGGGAGGGTTACAGATGACCAGCGGTCCGGCGTTGTTGCCGTTGTGGTCGTGTCCGGGACACAGAGCCAGGTGGAGGCTGTCCGTGAAGGTGCCCGAGCAGAAAGAGAACAGAGGCGTCATGGTGTCCGCCCCCAGGAACGTCACCAGCCCCGCCGGGAAGCTACACAGGACCCCGATGCGGCTGAAAGGTTTGCTGACGGGCAGCTGATGGGGCACCCCTCCGTGCCAGGCCGTGTACTCCCCGTCGAAGAACTCCACGCACCAGGACTCCGCCCCGCGCCCCAGCCAGCAGTCCTCCGCCCGGCCCTTGCGGGGGATGGAGGGGTAGGTGAGACCCAGCTCCCAGTAGGTCTTGCCCGTCACGTCCACCTCGCAGTAGTGGCGGCCGCAGCTGAAGCCGCGCAGGCTGATGACGTTGAGGGTGGTGTCGAAGCGGCAGGGCAGGTCCGGCAGCTCCTGCCAGGTGTCGGTGAAGGTGGCGCTGTGGCCCAGCGGCGAGACCAGGAGCTTGGGGTGGGCCGTGTCCGGGTCCAGGGACACCTCGCTGGAATCTGAGGACACAGAAGCATTGTGTGGTTCGTTCAAAGAGCTGTAATATTAGCTCCAAATAGTCAAGAGGTTACATCGTGATTAACAGAGCAGTGGTTTGTTGATGGCAAACCGGAAAGGTTAAACAATTTCGGAGAGAGAGCACATACTATTTGGACAACTGGATCAAAGATCCGTTCATTACGCATGACGCAGCAGGCCACTGTCTGAGCAGGAAGCGCTCAATGATCTTCCGTGTGACGAGCTACTGAAAGTCAAGTTCACTGGCCAGGCCCTCGTTCTGCATATGAGTCCGGAACGAGTACCCAGTGTTGTGTAATGCTGCGCTGACAAAGCTTGACCCCTTCGCATCAACATACCTCCGTGAGGCTGGCTTTTCAGAGTAGAAGCGGATCTCCGCCAAAGCGCAAAATATGCCTTGTTTTATACATGTGTATACAGAAACAATTCCGTTGCTTTTGTTGATAATATTCATTAATTTCGTTGATAACATAGTGCTGTAATTAAATTTTCTAATAAATATGCATGATCAAGTTCAACAACGTGTCCATATTTAAATTACGCAAGACATTAAGTGTGGGGTCGCCAAAAAAAATCCTAAATAAAATGGGGTCGTGGTATAAAAAAGTTTGAGAACCCCTGGATTAAAGTAATGTTGGTATATACAGTTCCTTTAGTTTAGATTAAAGTAATGTTGGTATATACAGTTCTTTTAGATTAAAGTAATGTTGGTATATACAGTTCCTTTAGATTAAAGTAATGTTGGTATACACCGTTCCTTTAGATTAAAGTAATGTTGGTATATACAGTTCCTTTAGATTAAAGTAATGTTGGTATTAGGGATGGGTACCTTTCACATTTGAACCGATACCGGTACCTGTGAATCGATACCGGTACCCAACGGTACCTTTTTTCGGTACTTAAAAAAAATAAAAATAAAAAAAAATATTTTTTATAAAAAAAAAAATTACTTTTTTTTTTTTTTTTTTTTTTACTTTTTTCTTTTCATGTCAACGTTCACACGCACAATATATGCTTACCTAGGATTTGACTTGATTCAACAACAAAGCAGTCGGAGCAATGACAAGCCGAAAACTGTCGAAATGTAATTTACCTACCTCAGTCGTAAAAAAAAATCCAAACTTCAAATAACTACAATTTCGACAGTTTTCGGCTTGTCATTGCTCAGACTGCTTTGTTGTTGAATCAAGTCAAATCCTAGGTAAGCATATATTGTGCGTGTGAACGTTGACATGAAAAGAGAAAAGTAAAAAAAAAAAAAAAAAAAGTAAAAAAAAAATGAATAATTTTTTTATTTTTTATTTTTTATTTTAATTTTTTTCGGTTTCTCACTTGATTCGATACTCGGTAGTACCGACGTGTTTCGGTTCGGTACCTCAAAAGTACCGAATTCGGTACCCATCCCTAGTTGGTATACACCGTTCCTTTAGATTAAAGTAATGTTGGTATATACAGTTCCTTTAGATTAAAGTAATGTTGGTATATACAGTTCCTTTAGATTAAAGTAATGTTGGTATATACAGTTCCTTTAGATTAAAGTAATGTTGGTATACACCGTTCCTTTAGATTAAAGTAATGTTGGTATATACAGTTCCTTTAGATTAAAGTAATGTTGGTATATAACGTTCCTTTAGATTAAAGTAATGTTGGTATATACAGTTCCTTTAGATTAAAGTAATGTTGGTATATACAGTTCCTTTAGATTAAAGTAATGTTGGTATATAACGTTCCTTTAGATTAGATTAAAGTAATGTTGGTATACACAGTTCCTTTAGATTAAAGTAATGTTAGTATACACAGTTCCTTTAGATTAAAGTAATGTTGGTATACACAGTTCCTTTAGATTAAAGTAATGTTGGTATACACAGTTCCTTTAGATTAAAGTAATGTTGGTATATAACGTTCCTTTAGATTAGATTAAAGTAATGTTGGTATACACAGTTCCTTTAGATTAAAGTAATGTTGGTATACACAGTTCCTTTAGATTAAAGTAATGTTGGTATATACAGTTCCTGTAGATTAAAGTAATGTTGGTATATACAGTTCCTTTAGATTAAAGTAATGTTGGTATATACCGTTCCTTTAGATTAAAGTAATGTTGGTATATAACGTTCCTTTAGATTAAAGTAATGTTGGTATACACAGTTCCTTTAGATTGCGTACGAGTACCAGAGGCTGCCGTTCGGCTACTCTCTGGCTCCTCGCATCTTCACCAAGTGCATGGAGACCGCGCTGGGGTCTCTGCGTCGTCAGGGGATACGAATTTTATTCTACCCTGGACGATGTTCTGGTCCTCGGCCGGTCAGAGAAGATCGCCAGGTCTCATACCAGGCAGGTGGTGGAATTCCTCACCAGCCTGGGTTTTGCTGTAGACTGGAAGTAGAGTACTCCTCTTCCCAGTCAACGGGTGGAGTACTTGGGCTTATTTCTAAGCTCAAGGTCTATATGGGCATCCCTCTCAGAGCGGCGGCGAGTGGATGTTCTCGGCGCGCTCGGGAGGTTCCGTCCTAGGACGGTTACGGCGCTGTCTGTGATGCGAGGCCTAATCCAATCTTCGTGCCAAAGAATATCCGGAGCTCTTTTCGCTTGTGGTTCAGGCGTTTCATCCGCCTCCTCATGCTAGTGGGTTGGAGGGGAGCCTTCACCTGTCGTGTCCTGTCCGTGCACTGAGGGTTTACCTTAGTCGGACGCAGGATCTCAGGGCTTCCGATCAACTGTTGTTACGGTGGCCCTTGCATGGGTAAGGCGCTATCCAAGCAGCGCCTGTCACATTGGTTGTGCGAGGGCATTGCCCTTTGCTACACGTTGACTGGACAGGTTCCCCCCGGGGGTGTCAGGGCGCACTCCATTCGTGGTGTGGCGGCCTCTGCTGCTCCTGGTCCTCCCCGAGTCCTTTTGTTAGGTTTTACCTCATGGACGTGACAGGGGGTTCTGTGAAACTCCCAGGCAGTCCTGAGGTCCGGGACCTCTCCTGCGTCCCGCCATCAGGTGGGCTAGCGGGAGTGTGTGGGTGTGGACCGCGGGGTGCTGTGTCACACGTGGTCCCGCTTGCTCTGTGTTCTGGGGTGCCTGGTTCCCCTTTTTGCACATTGGTTGTAGTTGACTGCCTCCCCCCCTTCGTTAGGACGGGCGGGTGGACGGGACTCCCCTCCTCCCTGGCTGGGGCTTACGGGGCCCTCAGGGGGTGCATTTGTCCGGGCCACGCGTCTGCTCTGCCCTTATCTCAGTAGGTTGATATGTAACGTATGGTTATTCTATAACCCTAGTTACATGATACTGGCTGAGCGTCCCGCTCTTAGCGCCCCTTGGATGTTTTTCCGCTTATGGAAATCGAACTGAGGAAGGGTGAGGCGTGACCACTTCCGGTGTAATATAGGGCACATGGGAGTGGCATGGTCACGTGCAAGTGGGTGCATTTGTTTTTGTTTCTCGTGCACGCTAGGTGCGTGGAGATAAGGGGTTATCTCAGTAGGCAGAGCGGGATGCTCAGCCAGTATCATGTAACTAGGGTTATAGAATAACTATACGTTTCACAGTGTTAGATGTGATGGTGTCATGTTTCACAGTGTTAGATGTGTGATGGTGTCATGTTTCACAGTGCAGTGTTAGATGTGTGATGGTGTCATGTTTCACAGTGCAGTGTTAGATGTGTGATGGTGTCATGTTTCACAGTGCAGTGTTAGATGTGATGGTGTCATGTTTCACAGTGCAGTGTTAGATGTGATGGTGTCATGTTTCACAGTGCAGTGTTAGATGTGTGATGGTGTCATGTTTCACAGTGTTAGATGTGATGGTGTCATGTTTCACAGTGCAGTGTTAGATGTGATGGTGTCATGTTTCACAGTGTTAGATGTGATGGTGTCATGTTTCACAGTGCAGTGTTAGATGTGTGATGGTGTCATGTTTCACAGTGCAGTGTTAGATGTGTGATGGTGTCATGTTTCACAGTGCAGTGTTAGATGTGTGATGGTGTCATGTTTCACAATGCAGGTTTGATGTGTGATGGTGTCATGTTTCACAGTGCAGTGTTAGATGTGTGATGGTGTCATGTTTCACAATGCAGTGTTAGATGTGATGGTGTCATGTTTCACAGTGCAGTGTTAGATGTGATGGTGTCATGTTTCACAGTGCAGTGTTAGATGTGTGATGGTGTCATGTTTCACAGTGCAGTGTTAGATGTGATGGTGTCATGTTTCACATGCAGTGTTATGCTGCGTTCACGTTACGTGGGAAGAAGCGGAAGAACCAGAGGACAACCAGAGGACATCTCGTTGCTACAACTAGGAAGCCTTCACACGTTGACTCGATGAAACGCCCACATCCATACTTCCGCAATTCGTGACGTGAAGTGGGAGATATCGGGGTCTATAAAAAAATCCCATATGTCCTAGTAGGAATTACCACTAGGAGGCTGACGTGAATGGTTTTTCCCAGTCGGAAGCTGGTTCTTCCGCTTCTTCCCACATAACGTGAACGCGGCATTAGATGTGATGGTGTCATGTTTCAAAGTGCAGTGTTAGATGTGATGGTGTCATGTTTCACAGTGCAGTGTTAGATGTGATGGTGTCATGTTTCACAGTGCAGTGTTAGATGTGATGGTGTCATGTTTCACAGTGCAGTGTTAGATGTGATGGTGTCATGTTTCACAGTGCAGTGTTAGATGTGATGGTGTCATGTTTCACAGTGCAGTGTTAGATGTGATGGTGTCATGTTTCACAGTGTTAGATGTGATGGTGTCATGTTTCACAGTGCAGTGTTAGATGTGATGGTGTCATGTTTCACAGTGCAGTGTTAGATGTGATGGTGTCATGTTTCACAGTGCAGTGTTAGATGTGATGGTGTCATGTTTCACAGTGCAGTGTTAGATGTGATGGTGTCATGTTTCACAGTGCAGTGTTAGATGTGATGGTGTGCACTGACAGCTCTTATTGAGGCTCTTGGTGATGGGCGTCTGTGAGCAGATGAGTTGCAGCAGGTTGCTGGTGAGGCTGAGTAGTTGGTCAACTTTGGCCTCGTCCAGGTTCACAGTGCTGGGGTCCGTCCTGTTCAGAACCTCCACCACCCTGGAGGTCACAGACAGACAGACAGACAGACAGACAGACAGACAGACAGACAGACAGACAGACAGACAGACAGACAGACAGACAGACAGACAGACAGACAGACAGACAGACAGACAGACAGACAGACAGACAGACAGACAGACAGACAGACAGACAGACAGACAGACAGACAGACCAGTTCAGAACCTCCATCCACTTGGAAATATAAAACTTCTATAAAAAGTAATTCTGTCTATGATTGACCAAGAGCTCCAGGAACAAGATACAAGAGTTTTAGTTGTCACGGCATACAGGTATACAGTGAAATGCGGGGGGTCTCGCCCGCAACGATGTGCATAATACAAGTAATAATATAATATAAGAGTCCAACCAATAGAGTTGTTGTGTGTGTGCTCATGTGTGCTTGTGCGTGGAGAGTTCAGTGTTTAAGGCTCTGATGGCCTGTGGGATGAAGCTGAGCCTAAGTCTCTCTGTCCTCGTTACTGGTGCTCGCAGGCGTTTGCCTGACCGCAGCAGCATGAACAGGCTGTTGTTGGGGTGGTGAGGGTCTTTCATTATCCTGCAGCCTCTTGTTGTATAGGACCTGCAGGGTTGGTAGTGCAATACCTGTGGTACGCTCGGCTGAGCGCACCACTCTCTGTAGGGCCTTCTTGTCCTGTGCCGTGCTGTTGCCATACCAGGCAGTGATGTTTCCAGTCAAGATGCTCTCTACAGCTCAGCTAAATTGTACCTCATCCCATTTCTGCTTGCACTATATAGTATTGTACATTAGTACACTGCATAGTATTGTATATTATATGGTAACTCAGTTACGTCTATTCTGCATCGAACATTGTACATATGTCTATACTGAACACTGTGACCTCATTTTCTACTTCTAAATTACATGCTATACTATGTTATTTGATACTATCTTGTCTAGCACAGTCTCTGGAGCGTAACAGTAAGAAGCATTTTGTATGAAAGTATTCTGTACTTCTGTATGACAACTATTAAAGAAACTTGAAACTTGAAAACTATGGCTATAACATAACGTACATGATGTACTTCTTTATCTTGTGATAGTACTTTATTTACATATTCTACGTGAGGCTGAATATTTATTTGTGTGATTGACATATAGGGGCTGTTCCATCTCCAGTCACATACCTGTCTGCTATATTTGGGTCCTGCTGGAGATGAAAAGCAGAGAAAACATAATCACTGATACATCACTGCTGACAGTATAATAGGATCATAATCAAATTATACATCACTGCTGACTAGGGGTGTAAAGGTACACGTATCCGTACCGAACCGAACCGTTTCAGTGTGTACCGTACCGTACCGAACGGCTGTGTAGTGTACCGAACGAATACAACGGTATGTTAACCCCTAACGACCGCCCACCGGGGGCTGTTTTTTTCACAATCTAATATAATTATTATTATTTTTGAATTTCTTTACAAGTCGATTATTAATTTCAATATAGAATATTCATTGACAGCCCTACAAGTACAATTAGTTACTGCACACTACATCACCCCTGAGTGGAACATGGAAAGCCAAACTTTCCCCCACTGTACCGAAAACCCGTACTGAACCTTGACTTCAAAACCGAGGTACATATCGTACCGTGGTTTTTGTGTACCGTTACACCCCTACTGCTGACAGTATAATATTGTAGCGACCCTGGGATTTGGGTCGGTTGGTCAGCCGAGCTGTCACTCTGCACTCTGCCAACCTGGGGCTGGCGGCGATGCTATTGGTCGCGTGAGCCGGGGGTTGGCAGAGGGGAGGGGGCAGGGGCTGACCTGGAAAAGGTATAAGAGGGTGTGGCACCTAGGGTGCGCTCTCTTGGGGCATGGGAAGTTGTAGCAATGAGTCACTTATACTGCAACCTGTAACTGATGATTGAATAAAGAAGCAAAGTGAGAACTATAACACCTGCCTCGAGAGTCGTCAATAACGTTGAAACCTTGAAACGTTAGACTATGATCATAATCACTGATACATCACTGTTGTCAGATGTGGAAAAACACAATATTTATCTAATTATCTATCTTATTTATTATTTATCTAAAATTCTAAATTGAACGTTTGCATGATTTTCCTTTATGTGGCAAGACATTTCCATGATATTAAAGTCAATAAAAGCCATTCAAAGCCTATTGTATATCTTCAATAATGCATGTCTGTTGCTCTGAAAACTATTTAATCTACATTTCAGAAGAGGAGAGGTTTTCACTCAATAGTGATATGAACTCTGATGGGTAGTGTCTATATCCCATCACCTGAAAGGACAGTGTCTACATCCCATCACATGAAAGGGTAGTGGACCTCATTCAACAACATTGTCGTTCCTCTTAAATGACCTCATTGGAAGTTCGTAAGAGAAAACCTACGACAGTTACCCCCGGATTCATCAACGCGTGTCTCCTAGCTGGCCAGAGGAGAGCACTCCTCTTCTTCAGTGTCTCCTAGCTGGCCAGAGGAGAGCACTGCTCTTCTTCAGTGTCTCCTAGCTGGCAAGAGGAGAGCACTCCTCTCAGCCAAAGCTAATTTAACCCACATGTCATTTGTATGAATTGTTTTTACTATTAAACCTATTTTGATCAGAAGATCTGTCTACGATATAATCGATGAGTCCGGTTCCACAACAGTTAGATCCTCCTCATGGTGAATCTAGACACTTACATTCTGAAACCACAACATGTGTTTTTTTTTTTTTTTAAACTTTAACCAGTCAGCTGGTTCTTTTAGCGTTTATCGCTTTTTTCTGGTCAAGCATGACCGACAGAAACAGGTTGAATGGGGTATAGATCGGGGGAAAGACACTCTGAGAAAATACGGCGAGTCCGGGAGTCGAACTCGTGTACCCCAGATCCGTGACGCGCACGGTTGTCCCCGACGCCGAAATAGCGTCCGAGGTACGGGGTGAGCTACTGGAGCTCCCCACCACAACATGTGTTTATGCAGAATACTTTCATATATAATGTAAATTTAGTTTGACAGTAAAACACCTCAGTCACCATTGGGTCAGTATGGATGTCCATCTGGTCTAGTTGGACAGTGAGTATGTCCAAGTCCTGTTCTATCTCCTGGATTAAAGAACAGTTCCTCTCCATGAGCCCCTCCAGGAAGGAGAAACCCGCCCTCTCCTCCATCTCCAGCTGGGCCAGGGTCAGTTTCAAGTCCTCCTCAAGGACCTTCTGGATCTCAGCATACTTCCCTTGAATGCTCTCTCTCATGGCAGCGGACGTCTTCTACATGGGGCCAGACACAAGCATTGATCACTGTAAGGTGGAGCAGGCCCCGGGCTAAAGAAATGAGTCAGCTAATGAACTAAGTGAAAAATCTATTTGATCAGCTTTCTAGCTGTTCCAGCCTGTTCTGTTCCAAACTCTGAGCAAACGATGACCGGGCATAATGCCATCAAGGTCCCTACAATATGAAATGGTTGATTTTGTTCAACAACCACAGTATAGTTTGAAATTCACCAGCGGGCGGCTAGACTTTAATTTTCTTGACACATTTTGAGACAACTTACAGTGAGCTGTATCTGCCACATGGCCACCAGCGTCTTCATTCTGGACTTACAGTGAGTTGTGCTTGCCGCATGGCCAGATTCTTCTTGAACTTCACAGCTTCTTTCTGTCTCTGCAGACATTCCTGGTGCTTTTTTAACATCTCCTGTGAGAAGGGTTGCAGAAATAAACAGTAAATTAAATCAAATTCAACAGAACGGAAATGGGTCCAGACAAAAAGTCAACCAACAAACTCGATTCTTGTACCGGATCTCCTTTCTGGTAAACAAGAATACCCTGAAGACTCTGGCAGGAGCACTCATTCAAGGGTACTATGACTATACTTGCACCTCATGGTACCAAAGCACCTCAAAGGCGCTAAAAACAAGGTTACAAACATCACAAAACAAACTGGTTAGACTACTCCTTACTCCTAGAACCCACCTCACCCCTGCCCACTTTGACTACCTAGGATGGCTTAGAGTAGACGACAGAGTACAGCAACTTGCAATGGGCCTGGTCTACAAGATACACTACACCACTCAGGTACCCATGTACATGTCGAAATAATTCCCAAAGGTCAGTGAATACCACACCCACAACACCAGAGGGAGATCCACAAATCATGTGCAACCCAGATTCGGCACAAACAAGGGACTAAACACATTTCGCAATTATGCCACATCAGCATACTGCTGCTGTTACTACTAGGGTGGAACACGGAAAAACGGCAATGATGTAGTGGTTACATCATTGCCGTTTTTTGTGTTCCACCCTCCTTCCAACGCAATGTATTTCCCCATTGCCCATTTCTAAATCGCCTCGTTTAAGCATTAACATTGGCATGGTGTACCTTTCTGTGCTTATACATCCACAATCTATAGCTCAACATGAAAATATTCGCAATTAATCATAAAAGAAATTGCGTAATTTTATTTCAACCAGAAATGTTTAAACAATAATGTTAGTGATAGAAGGGAACTCATTTTGTGCAAAAATTTAAAGCTTTTCAATTTCCATGCGGCAGAATTGTTACAATAGCCGATCATCCATTTTCCCAATGATAAATCCCTATACGGGTGGAACAACCAGTGACATCAGACTACACCTCCCTATTGGCAGCAGAGGGTGTGGCTAAGAGAGAGGTCTCATCACTACCTGAAAAGCAGAGAGACGCAGAGCTCAAAGGTCCAGTCAGAACAGCAAAGGCAGTATTGGACTGAGAAGCCTGAGGGAATTCAGACTGAGAGAGACCACCCCCTGCTGGAGAGGAGGGCTAGTGCAGAGGAGAGAGAGAGACCGAGCTGGAAGGTCTGGCTGCGTGTAGCTTAATGCCAGCGGAAGAGTGCAAGAGTGCTTCCGCATTCTTCGCCGCGCATGCGCATGAGGTCCTCGCTTAGTTCAGACGCCCCATTCAACACGGTGAATCCCAAACTCGAAACTCTGTTAAGCTCCAGAGAGAGAGGCTGAAAACCGCCAGTTCTTGCCCGACGGATGGGAGCCGAATCGCGGATCCGAGTTTTCTGATGAATAGCCCCAAAACATGGAGGTCGCGAACGGCGCCGGCTTCGCTGACCAGAGCTCTCTCAGATTCAAAGTTTTAATCGCAGCCTGGAACATACATGTTTCGGAACCAATGTGTAACTAGACAGTTACAATATAACATTTATATTAATTAACCCAGTTAATGCCTTAAGAGAAAGAGTCTGGTGGTCAATTACTACGGAAATGTTGTGTCTTACTAATAATAATAACTAATTCTGCGGTCAATAGAAGACTTATATTGACCGCGGAATTAGTTATTATTAGTAAGACACAACATTTCCGTAGTAATTGACCACCAGACTCTTTCTCTTAAGGCATTAACTGGGTTAATTAATATAAATGTTATGGTTTGTAACCGACCCCAATCGCACAACACAAGACAGGTATGAGAGTAAGCCAAAACAGGGCAAATCTTTATTATAGAACAAAAGGTGGAACAGTCCCTTTATGGGAGAACACAAAAACACTAGAGTCAAGGAAAACTGGAAAATGCGGCACTGTGCCTTTAAGAGGCGAACAGGCTAAGGGACTAGGGCTAAGGGACAGGGCCAGGGCTAAATGTCAAGGACCAGGACCAGGGGCACTGGAGAGGGGAACAGGGGAGAACACAAAAACACTAGAGTCAAGGAAATAAGGAAAATGCGGCACTGTGCCTTTAAGAGGCGAACAGGCTAATGGACTAGGGCTAAGGGACAGGGCCAGGGCTAAATGTCAAGGACCAGGACCAGGGGCACTGGAGAGGGGAACAGGGGAGAACACAAAAACACTAGAGTCAAGGAAATATGGAAAAAGCGGCACTGTGCCTTTAAGAGGCGAACAGGCTAAGGGACTAGGGCTAAGGGACAGGGCCAGGGCTAAATGTCAAGGACCAGGACCAGGGGCACTGGAGAGGGGAACAGGGGAGAACACAAAAACACTAGAGTCAAGGAAATATGGAAAAAGCGGCACTGTGCCTTTAAGAGGCGAACAGGCTAAGGGACTAGGGCTAAGGGACAGGGCCAGGGCTAAATGTCAAGGACCAGGACCAGGGGCACTGGAGAGGGGAACAGGGGAGAACACAAAAACACTAGAGTCAAGGAAAAATGGAAAAAGCGGCACTGTGCCTTTAAGAAGCGAACAGGCTAAGGGACAGGGCTAAGAAAGGCTAAGGGCCAGGGCTACGGGCCAGGGCTAAATGTCAGGACCAGGACCAGGGGCACTGGAGATGGGGACAGGGACAGAGGCCCGGAGAGGCGGGCTGAGACAGGTACAGAGAACAGGGTTAAGGCCTTGGACAGGGCGAGGGCCAGAGCTGCTTACAGGGAATGAGGACAGGGTTCCGACGGCGGAGGCCTGGCAAGGGGACAGGGGCCCGACGGCGGAGGCCTGGCACGGGGACAGGGGCCCGACGGCGGAGGCCTGGTACGGGGACAGGGGCCCGATGACGGAGGCCGGGCACGGAGACAGGGGCCCGACGGCGGAGGCCGGGCACGGAGACAGGGGCCCGACAGCGGAGGCCGGGGGGAAGAGACGCCATCCTCCCGTGGAAATAGGGAGCGATGGCGCGCCGGCTTGACGTCTGGAGTGGGAACACTGGCAACCTCCCGTAGAGAATTAGAGAGCGAAGGCGGTGTCCCACTCCAGGCACGGAGATCCTCTTCCTCCTCCTCGGGGGGGCCGGGCACGGAGACAGGGGCCCGACGGCGGAGGCCGGGCACGGAGACAGGGGCCCGACGGCGGAGGCCGGGGGGAAGAGACGCCATCCTCCCGTGGAAATAGGGAGCGATGGCGCGCCGGCTTGACGTCTGGAGTGGGAACACTGGCAACCTCCCGTAGAGAATTAGAGAGCGAAGGCGGTGTCCCACTCCAGGCACGGAGATCCTCTTCCTCCTCCTCGGGGGGGCCGGGCACGGAGACAGGGGCCCGACGGCGGAGGCCGGGCACGGAGACAGGGGCCCGACGGCGGAGGCCGGGCACGGAGACAGGGACCCGACAGCGGAGGCCGGGGGGAAGAGACGCCATCCTCCCGTGGAAATAGGGAGCGATGGCGCGCCGGCTTGACGTCTGGAGTGGGAACACTGGCAACCTCCCGTAGAGAATTAGAGAGCGAAGGCGGTGTCCCACTCCAGGCACGGAGATCCTCTTCCTCCTCCTCGGGGGGGCCGGGCACGGAGACAGGGGCCCGACGGCGGAGGCCGGGCACGGAGACAGGGGCCCGACGGCGGAGGCCGGGGGGAAGAGACGCCATCCTCCCGTGGAAATAGGGAGCGATGGCGCGCCGGCTTGACGTCTGGAGTGGGAACACTGGCAACCTCCCGTAGAGAATTAGAGAGCGAAGGCGGTGTCCCACTCCAGGCACGGAGATCCTCTTCCTCCTCCTCGGGGGGGCCGGGCACGGAGACAGGGGCCCGACGGCGGAGGCCGGGCACGGAGACAGGGACCCGACAGCGGAAGCCGGGGGGAAGAGACGCCATCCTCCCGTGGAAATAGGGAGCGCTGGCGCGCCGGCTTGACGTCTGGAGTGGGAACACTGGCAACCTCTCGTAGAGAATTAGAGAGCGAAGGCGGTGTCCCACTCCAGGCACGGAGATCCTCTTCCTCCTCCTCGGGGGGGCCGGGCACGGAGACAGGGGCCCGACGGCGGAGGCCGGGCACGGAGACAGGGGCCAGACGGCGGAGGCCGGGCACGGAGACAGGGGCCCGACGGTAGAGGCCGGGCACGGAGACAGGGACCCGACAGCGGAGGCCGGGGGGAAGAGACGCCATCCTCCCGTGGAAATAGGGAGCGATGGCGCGCCGGCTTGACGTCTGGAGTGGGAACACTGGAAAACCTCCCGTAGAGAATTAGAGAGCGAAGACGGTGTCCCACTCCAGGCAAACGGCGACAGGTGGTGATGGCTGGCACGTCGTCTCACGCCGGAGACGCGGCAGGTGATGGTAACGTACAGGATGGTAACGTACAGAACTCCATGAACACAGAGTGAACACAGATACAGAACGACCCGACAAGGACTGGAAGGGAGGTCCAGGTATATAAAGCCCTCAGGGGCGCTAATCACAAACTATGACAGCTGCGTGATGGTAATTGAACAAGAAAGTCCAAGGGTGGGGGCTGGTGAAGAGTAGAGGAGAGTAAATCATCGCAAGGGTGGGGGCTGGTGAAGGAGAGTAGACAGGGAAAAGTTCAGGGAACAGGCGAATCCTCACAATAAATGTTATATTGTAACTGTCTAGTTACACATTGGTTCCGAAACATGTATGTTCCAGGCTGCAATTTTGAATCTGAGAGAGCTCTGGTCAGCGAAGCCGGCACCGTTCGCGACCTCCATGTTTTGGGGCTATTCATCAGAAAACTCGGATCCGCGATTCGGCTCCCATCCGTCGGGCAAGAACCGGCGGTTTTCAGCCTCTCTCTCTGGAGCTTAACGGAGTTTCGAGTTTGGGATTCACCGTGTTGAATGGGGCGTCTGAACTAAGCGAGGACCTCATGCGCATGCGCGGCGAAGAATGCGGAAGCGCTCTTGCACTCTTCCGCTGGCATTAAGCTACACGCGGTCTGGCTACGGAGGGAGGACGTCTATTCAGAGCAGGGGATACACCTGCCTCCTAGTGGAGAGGAGTGTAGGTGCAGAGGAAAAGGACCAGCTTGAGGATATAAGAGAAGAGCCAGCTTCAGGCAGGAATGCATCACACATGGAGATTCATCACCAATGGAGGGAGTGGCAAGGTAATGACCCAGAGGTCATGTACAGTATGCCAAGTGGCTGAACAACCAGTGACATCAGACTACACCTCCCTATTGGCAGCAGAGGGTGTGGCTAAGAGAGAGGTCTCATCACTACCTGAAAAGCAGAGAGACGCAGAGCTCAAAGGTCCAGTCAGAACAGCAAAGGCAGTATTGGACTGAGAAGCCTGAGGGAATTCAGACTGAGAGAGACCACCCCCTGCTGGAGAGGAGGGCTAGTGCAGAGGAGAGAGAGAGACCGAGCTGGAAGGTCTGGCTGCGTGTAGCTTAATGCCAGCGGAAGAGTGCAAGAGTGCTTCCGCATTCTTCGCCGCGCATGCGCATGAGGTCCTCGCTTAGTTCAGACGCCCCATTCAACACGGTGAATCCCAAACTCGAAACTCTGTTAAGCTCCAGAGAGAGAGGCTGAAAACCGCCAGTTCTTGCCCGACGGATGGGAGCCGAATCGCGGATCCGAGTTTTCTGATGAATAGCCCCAAAACATGGAGGTCGCGAACGGCGCCGGCTTCGCTGACCAGAGCTCTCTCAGATTCAAAGTTTTAATCGCAGCCTGGAACATACATGTTTCGGAACCAATGTGTAACTAGACAGTTACAATATAACATTTATATTAATTAACCCAGTTAATGCCTTAAGAGAAAGAGTCTGGTGGTCAATTACTACGGAAATGTTGTGTCTTACTAATAATAATAACTAATTCCGCGGTCAATAGAAGACTTATATTGACCGCGGAATTAGTTATTATTAGTAAGACACAACATTTCCGTAGTAATTGACCACCAGACTCTTTCTCTTAAGGCATTAACTGGGTTAATTAATATAAATGTTATGGTTTGTAACCGACCCCAATCGCACAACACAAGACAGGTATGAGAGTAAGCCAAAACAGGGCAAATCTTTATTATAGAACAAAAGGTGGAACAGTCCCTTTATGGGAGAACACAAAAACACTAGAGTCAAGGAAAACTGGAAAATGCGGCACTGTGCCTTTAAGAGGCGAACAGGCTAAGGGACTAGGGCTAAGGGACAGGGCCAGGGCTAAATGTCAAGGACCAGGACCAGGGGCACTGGAGAGGGGAACAGGGGAGAACACAAAAACACTAGAGTCAAGGAAATAAGGAAAATGCGGCACTGTGCCTTTAAGAGGCGAACAGGCTAATGGACTAGGGCTAAGGGACAGGGCCAGGGCTAAATGTCAAGGACCAGGACCAGGGGCACTGGAGAGGGGAACAGGGGAGAACACAAAAACACTAGAGTCAAGGAAATATGGAAAAAGCGGCACTGTGCCTTTAAGAGGCGAACAGGCTAAGGGACTAGGGCTAAGGGACAGGGCCAGGGCTAAATGTCAAGGACCAGGACCAGGGGCACTGGAGAGGGGAACAGGGGAGAACACAAAAACACTAGAGTCAAGGAAATATGGAAAAAGCGGCACTGTGCCTTTAAGAGGCGAACAGGCTAAGGGACTAGGGCTAAGGGACAGGGCCAGGGCTAAATGTCAAGGACCAGGACCAGGGGCACTGGAGAGGGGAACAGGGGAGAACACAAAAACACTAGAGTCAAGGAAAAATGGAAAAAGCGGCACTGTGCCTTTAAGAAGCGAACAGGCTAAGGGACAGGGCTAAGAAAGGCTAAGGGCCAGGGCTACGGGCCAGGGCTAAATGTCAGGACCAGGACCAGGGGCACTGGAGATGGGGACAGGGACAGAGGCCCGGAGAGGCGGGCTGAGACAGGTACAGAGAACAGGGTTAAGGCCTTGGACAGGGCGAGGGCCAGAGCTGCTTACAGGGAATGAGGACAGGGTTCCGACGGCGGAGGCCTGGCAAGGGGACAGGGGCCCGACGGCGGAGGCCTGGTACGGGGACAGGGGCCCGATGACGGAGGCCGGGCACGGAGACAGGGGCCCGACGGCGGAGGCCGGGCACGGAGACAGGGGCCCGACAGCGGAGGCCGGGGGGAAGAGACGCCATCCTCCCGTGGAAATAGGGAGCGATGGCGCGCCGGCTTGACGTCTGGAGTGGGAACACTGGCAACCTCCCGTAGAGAATTAGAGAGCGAAGGCGGTGTCCCACTCCAGGCACGGAGATCCTCTTCCTCCTCCTCGGGGGGGCCGGGCACGGAGACAGGGGCCCGACGGCGGAGGCCGGGCACGGAGACAGGGGCCCGACGGCGGAGGCCGGGGGGAAGAGACGCCATCCTCCCGTGGAAATAGGGAGCGATGGCGCGCCGGCTTGACGTCTGGAGTGGGAACACTGGCAACCTCCCGTAGAGAATTAGAGAGCGAAGGCGGTGTCCCACTCCAGGCACGGAGATCCTCTTCCTCCTCCTCGGGGGGGCCGGGCACGGAGACAGGGGCCCGACGGCGGAGGCCGGGCACGGAGACAGGGGCCCGACGGCGGAGGCCGGGCACGGAGACAGGGACCCGACAGCGGAGGCCGGGGGGAAGAGACGCCATCCTCCCGTGGAAATAGGGAGCGATGGCGCGCCGGCTTGACGTCTGGAGTGGGAACACTGGCAACCTCCCGTAGAGAATTAGAGAGCGAAGGCGGTGTCCCACTCCAGGCACGGAGATCCTCTTCCTCCTCCTCGGGGGGGCCGGGCACGGAGACAGGGGCCCGACGGCGGAGGCCGGGCACGGAGACAGGGGCCCGACGGCGGAGGCCGGGGGGAAGAGACGCCATCCTCCCGTGGAAATAGGGAGCGATGGCGCGCCGGCTTGACGTCTGGAGTGGGAACACTGGCAACCTCCCGTAGAGAATTAGAGAGCGAAGGCGGTGTCCCACTCCAGGCACGGAGATCCTCTTCCTCCTCCTCGGGGGGGCCGGGCACGGAGACAGGGGCCCGACGGCGGAGGCCGGGCACGGAGACAGGGACCCGACAGCGGAAGCCGGGGGGAAGAGACGCCATCCTCCCGTGGAAATAGGGAGCGCTGGCGCGCCGGCTTGACGTCTGGAGTGGGAACACTGGCAACCTCTCGTAGAGAATTAGAGAGCGAAGGCGGTGTCCCACTCCAGGCACGGAGATCCTCTTCCTCCTCCTCGGGGGGGCCGGGCACGGAGACAGGGGCCCGACGGCGGAGGCCGGGCACGGAGACAGGGGCCAGACGGCGGAGGCCGGGCACGGAGACAGGGGCCCGACGGTAGAGGCCGGGCACGGAGACAGGGACCCGACAGCGGAGGCCGGGGGGAAGAGACGCCATCCTCCCGTGGAAATAGGGAGCGATGGCGCGCCGGCTTGACGTCTGGAGTGGGAACACTGGAAAACCTCCCGTAGAGAATTAGAGAGCGAAGACGGTGTCCCACTCCAGGCAAACGGCGACAGGTGGTGATGGCTGGCACGTCGTCTCACGCCGGAGACGCGGCAGGTGATGGTAACGTACAGGATGGTAACGTACAGAACTCCATGAACACAGAGTGAACACAGATACAGAACGACCCGACAAGGACTGGAAGGGAGGTCCAGGTATATAAAGCCCTCAGGGGCGCTAATCACAAACTATGACAGCTGCGTGATGGTAATTGAACAAGAAAGTCCAAGGGTGGGGGCTGGTGAAGAGTAGAGGAGAGTAAATCATCGCAAGGGTGGGGGCTGGTGAAGGAGAGTAGACAGGGAAAAGTTCAGGGAACAGGCGAATCCTCACAATAAATGTTATATTGTAACTGTCTAGTTACACATTGGTTCCGAAACATGTATGTTCCAGGCTGCAATTTTGAATCTGAGAGAGCTCTGGTCAGCGAAGCCGGCACCGTTCGCGACCTCCATGTTTTGGGGCTATTCATCAGAAAACTCGGATCCGCGATTCGGCTCCCATCCGTCGGGCAAGAACCGGCGGTTTTCAGCCTCTCTCTCTGGAGCTTAACGGAGTTTCGAGTTTGGGATTCACCGTGTTGAATGGGGCGTCTGAACTAAGCGAGGACCTCATGCGCATGCGCGGCGAAGAATGCGGAAGCGCTCTTGCACTCTTCCGCTGGCATTAAGCTACACGCGGTCTGGCTACGGAGGGAGGACGTCTATTCAGAGCAGGGGATACACCTGCCTCCTAGTGGAGAGGAGTGTAGGTGCAGAGGAAAAGGACCAGCTTGAGGATATAAGAGAAGAGCCAGCTTCAGGCAGGAATGCATCACACATGGAGATTCATCACCAATGGAGGGAGTGGCAAGGTAATGACCCAGAGGTCATGTACAGTATGCCAAGTGGCTGAACAACCAGTGACATCAGACTACACCTCCCTATTGGCAGCAGAGGGTGTGGCTAAGAGAGAGGTCTCATCACTACCTGAAAAGCAGAGAGACGCAGAGCTCAAAGGTCCAGTCAGAACAGCAAAGGCAGTATTGGACTGAGAAGCCTGAGGGAATTCAGACTGAGAGAGACCACCCCCTGCTGGAGAGGAGGGCTAGTGCAGAGGAGAGAGAGAGACCGAGCTGGAAGGTCTGGCTGCGTGTAGCTTAATGCCAGCGGAAGAGTGCAAGAGTGCTTCCGCATTCTTCGCCGCGCATGCGCATGAGGTCCTCGCTTAGTTCAGACGCCCCATTCAACACGGTGAATCCCAAACTCGAAACTCTGTTAAGCTCCAGAGAGAGAGGCTGAAAACCGCCAGTTCTTGCCCGACGGATGGGAGCCGAATCGCGGATCCGAGTTTTCTGATGAATAGCCCCAAAACATGGAGGTCGCGAACGGCGCCGGCTTCGCTGACCAGAGCTCTCTCAGATTCAAAGTTTTAATCGCAGCCTGGAACATACATGTTTCGGAACCAATGTGTAACTAGACAGTTACAATATAACATTTATATTAATTAACCCAGTTAATGCCTTAAGAGAAAGAGTCTGGTGGTCAATTACTACGGAAATGTTGTGTCTTACTAATAATAATAACTAATTCCGCGGTCAATAGAAGACTTATATTGACCGCGGAATTAGTTATTATTAGTAAGACACAACATTTCCGTAGTAATTGACCACCAGACTCTTTCTCTTAAGGCATTAACTGGGTTAATTAATATAAATGTTATGGTTTGTAACCGACCCCAATCGCACAACACAAGACAGGTATGAGAGTAAGCCAAAACAGGGCAAATCTTTATTATAGAACAAAAGGTGGAACAGTCCCTTTATGGGAGAACACAAAAACACTAGAGTCAAGGAAAACTGGAAAATGCGGCACTGTGCCTTTAAGAGGCGAACAGGCTAAGGGACTAGGGCTAAGGGACAGGGCCAGGGCTAAATGTCAAGGACCAGGACCAGGGGCACTGGAGAGGGGAACAGGGGAGAACACAAAAACACTAGAGTCAAGGAAATAAGGAAAATGCGGCACTGTGCCTTTAAGAGGCGAACAGGCTAATGGACTAGGGCTAAGGGACAGGGCCAGGGCTAAATGTCAAGGACCAGGACCAGGGGCACTGGAGAGGGGAACAGGGGAGAACACAAAAACACTAGAGTCAAGGAAATATGGAAAAAGCGGCACTGTGCCTTTAAGAGGCGAACAGGCTAAGGGACTAGGGCTAAGGGACAGGGCCAGGGCTAAATGTCAAGGACCAGGACCAGGGGCACTGGAGAGGGGAACAGGGGAGAACACAAAAACACTAGAGTCAAGGAAATATGGAAAAAGCGGCACTGTGCCTTTAAGAGGCGAACAGGCTAAGGGACTAGGGCTAAGGGACAGGGCCAGGGCTAAATGTCAAGGACCAGGACCAGGGGCACTGGAGAGGGGAACAGGGGAGAACACAAAAACACTAGAGTCAAGGAAAAATGGAAAAAGCGGCACTGTGCCTTTAAGAAGCGAACAGGCTAAGGGACAGGGCTAAGAAAGGCTAAGGGCCAGGGCTACGGGCCAGGGCTAAATGTCAGGACCAGGACCAGGGGCACTGGAGATGGGGACAGGGACAGAGGCCCGGAGAGGCGGGCTGAGACAGGTACAGAGAACAGGGTTAAGGCCTTGGACAGGGCGAGGGCCAGAGCTGCTTACAGGGAATGAGGACAGGGTTCCGACGGCGGAGGCCTGGCAAGGGGACAGGGGCCCGACGGCGGAGGCCTGGTACGGGGACAGGGGCCCGATGACGGAGGCCGGGCACGGAGACAGGGGCCCGACGGCGGAGGCCGGGCACGGAGACAGGGGCCCGACAGCGGAGGCCGGGGGGAAGAGACGCCATCCTCCCGTGGAAATAGGGAGCGATGGCGCGCCGGCTTGACGTCTGGAGTGGGAACACTGGCAACCTCCCGTAGAGAATTAGAGAGCGAAGGCGGTGTCCCACTCCAGGCACGGAGATCCTCTTCCTCCTCCTCGGGGGGGCCGGGCACGGAGACAGGGGCCCGACGGCGGAGGCCGGGCACGGAGACAGGGGCCCGACGGCGGAGGCCGGGGGGAAGAGACGCCATCCTCCCGTGGAAATAGGGAGCGATGGCGCGCCGGCTTGACGTCTGGAGTGGGAACACTGGCAACCTCCCGTAGAGAATTAGAGAGCGAAGGCGGTGTCCCACTCCAGGCACGGAGATCCTCTTCCTCCTCCTCGGGGGGGCCGGGCACGGAGACAGGGGCCCGACGGCGGAGGCCGGGCACGGAGACAGGGGCCCGACGGCGGAGGCCGGGCACGGAGACAGGGACCCGACAGCGGAGGCCGGGGGGAAGAGACGCCATCCTCCCGTGGAAATAGGGAGCGATGGCGCGCCGGCTTGACGTCTGGAGTGGGAACACTGGCAACCTCCCGTAGAGAATTAGAGAGCGAAGGCGGTGTCCCACTCCAGGCACGGAGATCCTCTTCCTCCTCCTCGGGGGGGCCGGGCACGGAGACAGGGGCCCGACGGCGGAGGCCGGGCACGGAGACAGGGGCCCGACGGCGGAGGCCGGGGGGAAGAGACGCCATCCTCCCGTGGAAATAGGGAGCGATGGCGCGCCGGCTTGACGTCTGGAGTGGGAACACTGGCAACCTCCCGTAGAGAATTAGAGAGCGAAGGCGGTGTCCCACTCCAGGCACGGAGATCCTCTTCCTCCTCCTCGGGGGGGCCGGGCACGGAGACAGGGGCCCGACGGCGGAGGCCGGGCACGGAGACAGGGACCCGACAGCGGAAGCCGGGGGGAAGAGACGCCATCCTCCCGTGGAAATAGGGAGCGCTGGCGCGCCGGCTTGACGTCTGGAGTGGGAACACTGGCAACCTCTCGTAGAGAATTAGAGAGCGAAGGCGGTGTCCCACTCCAGGCACGGAGATCCTCTTCCTCCTCCTCGGGGGGGCCGGGCACGGAGACAGGGGCCCGACGGCGGAGGCCGGGCACGGAGACAGGGGCCAGACGGCGGAGGCCGGGCACGGAGACAGGGGCCCGACGGTAGAGGCCGGGCACGGAGACAGGGACCCGACAGCGGAGGCCGGGGGGAAGAGACGCCATCCTCCCGTGGAAATAGGGAGCGATGGCGCGCCGGCTTGACGTCTGGAGTGGGAACACTGGAAAACCTCCCGTAGAGAATTAGAGAGCGAAGACGGTGTCCCACTCCAGGCAAACGGCGACAGGTGGTGATGGCTGGCACGTCGTCTCACGCCGGAGACGCGGCAGGTGATGGTAACGTACAGGATGGTAACGTACAGAACTCCATGAACACAGAGTGAACACAGATACAGAACGACCCGACAAGGACTGGAAGGGAGGTCCAGGTATATAAAGCCCTCAGGGGCGCTAATCACAAACTATGACAGCTGCGTGATGGTAATTGAACAAGAAAGTCCAAGGGTGGGGGCTGGTGAAGAGTAGAGGAGAGTAAATCATCGCAAGGGTGGGGGCTGGTGAAGGAGAGTAGACAGGGAAAAGTTCAGGGAACAGGCGAATCCTCACAATAAATGTTATATTGTAACTGTCTAGTTACACATTGGTTCCGAAACATGTATGTTCCAGGCTGCAATTTTGAATCTGAGAGAGCTCTGGTCAGCGAAGCCGGCACCGTTCGCGACCTCCATGTTTTGGGGCTATTCATCAGAAAACTCGGATCCGCGATTCGGCTCCCATCCGTCGGGCAAGAACCGGCGGTTTTCAGCCTCTCTCTCTGGAGCTTAACGGAGTTTCGAGTTTGGGATTCACCGTGTTGAATGGGGCGTCTGAACTAAGCGAGGACCTCATGCGCATGCGCGGCGAAGAATGCGGAAGCGCTCTTGCACTCTTCCGCTGGCATTAAGCTACACGCGGTCTGGCTACGGAGGGAGGACGTCTATTCAGAGCAGGGGATACACCTGCCTCCTAGTGGAGAGGAGTGTAGGTGCAGAGGAAAAGGACCAGCTTGAGGATATAAGAGAAGAGCCAGCTTCAGGCAGGAATGCATCACACATGGAGATTCATCACCAATGGAGGGAGTGGCAAGGTAATGACCCAGAGGTCATGTACAGTATGCCAAGTGGCTGAGTGGAAGGAGGGGGGAGAGTGCCCCAGTGTTGTGACCTGTCACCTCTCTTCCCCACAGTGTGCGCTGGTTGTTGACTGAGTGGAATCATCTACAGCTGGTCGACGGAGTGGTCCAGGAACCTGATACCAGAACTCTCATCTACCGGGTGGTTGTCCCAGTATGGAAGGCATATAGCCTGTGGGAGGAGTATCATTAAGCCGCCGGCCATGACCGCAGAGACCAGTTGCTGCCATTTCTATGATGCTGGTTCTTTTGGGCCAGGATGAGGAGTGGGTCTGGGCCACAGAGCCTGGATGAGAGGTGAAGGACCTCCCGCACGCGACTAGGGGTAATCACGATCAACGATGAACCACGGCAGAGAAGAAGCAGGAGCAGCATCAGTAGCAGTAGCAGTAGCAGTAGCTTTGGGTAGGGCGTTGCACATTGATGTGGCATAATAATAACGTATTTAGTCCCTTGTTTGAGCCGAATCTGGGTTTAACATGATTTGTGGAGCTCCCTCTGGTGTTGTGGTCATGGTATTCACTGACCTTTGGGAAGTATTTTGACATGTAAATGGGTACCTTAGTGGTGTAGTGTATCTTGAAGACCAGGCCCATTGCAAGTTGCTGTACTCTGTCTTCTACTCTAAGCCATCCTAGGTTGTCAAAGTGGGCAGGGGTGAGGTGGGTTCTAGGAGTAAGGTAAAGCAGTAGTCTGACCAGTTAGTTTTGAGATGTTTGTAATTTTGTTTTTAGCGCCTTTGAGGTGCTTTGGTACCATGAGGTGCAAGCATAGTCGTAGTACCCTTGAATGAGTGCTCCTGCCAGAGTCTTCAGGGTATTCTTGTTTACCAGTGAGGAGATCCGGTACAAGAATCAAGTTCGTTGGTTGACTTTTTTTATTACATTGGATGCCATTTTGTCACAGGAAAGATTTGCCTCTAGGATGGAACCCAGGTAGGTAATTTCATCTTTCCTTGTGACAATATTGTCACCCACTGTAACTGAGAAGCCGTCGGTCTTGCTGAGTTTGTTATTTGCAGTAGTAGCAGCAGCAGCAGTATCAGCAGCAGTAGCAGCAGCAGTAGTAGTAGTAGCAGCAGTAGTAGTAGTAGTAGTAGTAGTAGCAGTATCAGTAGCAGCATCAGTAGCAGTAGCATCAGTAGTAGTATCAGTAGCAGCATCAGTCGCAGTAGCATCAGTAGTAGTAGTAGTAGTAGTAGTTGTAGTAGTAGCAGTAGTAGCAGCAGCAGTAGCAGCAGCAGCAGCAGTAGTAGTAGTAGTAGTAGTAGTAGTAGTAGTAGTAGTAGTAGTAGTAGCAGCAGTAGTAGCAGCAGCAGTAGCATCAGTAGCAGTAGCATCAGTAGTAGTAGCAGTAGCAGCAGTAGTAGTAGCAGCAGCAGTATCAGTAGTAGCAGCAGCAGTATCAGTAGTATTCTCCCACACCCTAACTCACACACTCCCATGTAATTTTATCCTGCCCCCTCCCTCTTGTATCTCTTATTATGCTCCTCTGTCCCCTGTGTGCTACTGTACTTTGTGTTCCCCTATTCGTGTGTTGTCCTACTGTCCTACTCTCTGAATGTACTGTCTTGTCCTGCTGTGCCTTTTTGTATTTTTGTATTTGTGTATTTTATATTAGGACATTGATTTTAAGATTTGATTGTACAGCACTTTGGTTGGCTCTTGGGCTTTTAAACGTGCTTTATAAATAAATTACTTGACTTGACTTGACTTGAGTAGTAGCAGCAGCAGTATCAGTAGCAGCAGTAGTATCAGTAGCAGCAGCAGCAGTAGCAGCAGTAGCAGTATCAGTAGCAGCAGTAGTATCAGTAGCAGCAGCAGCAGTAGCAGCAGCAGCAGTATCAGTAGCAGCAGCAGTATCAGTAGCAGCAGCAGCAGTATCAGTAGCAGCAGCAGTATCAGTAGCAGCAGCAGTATCAGTAGCAGCAGCAGCAGTATCAGTAGCAGCAGCAGTATCAGTAGCAGCAGCAGCAGCAGCAGTATCAGTAGCAGCAGCAGCAGCAGTATCAGTAGCAGCAGCAGCAGCAGTATCAGTAGCAGCAGCAGTATCAGTAGCAGCAGCAGCCAGCATGGCGGTTGCCTTGTTGAACTGTAGTGGCTCTCACACATGGTGGTGTCACACTGACAGCATGATGGTGTCACACTGACTGTGTAGCTGCTCTAACCTGTTAACATGGTCACTGTGTAGCTGCTCTAACCTGTTAACATGGTCACTGTGTAGCTGCTCTAACCTGTGACACTGTGTAGCTGCTCTAACCTGTTAACATGGTCACTGTGTAGCTGCTCTAACATGTTAACATGGTCACTGTGTAGCTGCTCTAACCTGTGACACTGTGTAGCTGCTCTAACCTGTTAACATGGTCACTGTGTAGCTGCTCTAACCTGTTAACATGGTCACTGTGTAGCTGCTCTAACCTGTTAACATGGTCACTGTGTAGCTGCTCTAACATGTTAACATGGTCACTGTGTAGCTGCTCTAACATGTTAACATGGTCACTGTGTAGCTGCTCTAACCTGTGACACTGTGTAGCTGCTCTAACCTGTTAACATGGTCACTGTGTAGCTGCTCTAACCTGTTAACATGGTCACTGTGTAGCTGCTCTAACCTGTTAACATGGTCACTGTGTAGCTGCTCTAACCTGTTAACATGGTCACTGTGTAGCTGCTCTAACCTGTTAACATGGTCACTGTGTAGCTGCTCTAACATGTTAACATGGTCACTGTGTAGCTGCTCTAACCTGTTAACATGGTCACTGTGTAGCTGCTCTAACCTGTTAACATGGTCACTGTGTAGCTGCTCTAACCTGTTAACATAGTCACTGTGTAGCTGCTCTAACCTGTTAACATGGTCACTGTGTAGCTGCTCTAACATGTTAACATGGTCACTGTGTAGCTGTTCTAACCTGTTAACATGGTCACTGTGTAGCTGCTCTAACCTGTTAACATGGTCACTGTGTAGCTGCTCTAACCTGTTAACATAGTCACTGTGTAGCTGCTCTAACCTGTTAACATGGTCACTGTGTGGCGGCTCTAACCGGTTAACATGGAAAACAGGAAGAGAAAAAAACGCGGAATGCATTGGAGTTTTTGTTTTCTCCCAGCTTACCAAAATTGCTCCTAATCACTCATTTCTGAATGGATTTTTATGAAATTTGGACATGTACTACATAAGACCCATGGTGTTTTCCCAGCCATACCAATTTATTTGGAAATATAATTTTGGGATATTGCAACTACTACAGAAAAACGTGAGTAATAAGTGTGGTATCATTGACTTGGAAACTGTGCATTTCATAACCAATGTGTCTGTGTAAAGGAACCATATGCGAAAACCTTGTGTACCTTTTAGAGCAAGAGTGGTTTCAACTGCTGACTAAGGAGAGTCTTGGAGACAGTGGGTGATCATAAAAAAAACCTCTATGCTAAACTGTATCTGTTGGGTAAACACAGGAAACCAACCCCCCACGAGCCAACTGTTAATCTATAATACTACACCACATTCAAGGGATGTGAGCGTTGAACCAAGGAGCAAGAGGCTAAATGGTACTAATATGCCTCTGTGGAACAGGACCAATGTGTAGAACTGTTTAAGTCCATACAATTACAGACTAGAGACAAGCAGACTGTTGGGTGATCACTGAAACTGCAAATACCTGTTATGATAGTTTTTTTTTTTTTTTTTTTTTTTATCCACTTTTTCTCCCATTTTTCTATATTTTCTCCCATCCCAATTTCGTATCATCCAATTCAACCCTCCCCTGTCACGAACGCTGTTTCTTGCCTCCCACAAGCCGGCTGCAATGTGGACTAAGTCATACATAGCACAAGTCCCCTCCGGTACTTGAGGTAACAGCAGTCGCATCTTTTCACCTGCGCAGCTCGATCTCTCAGTGTCGAGGAGTAACGCGTGGGAGGCTCACGCTGCCCCCGACACTTCCTGATTCTACTGCGCAGGCGCACCAACCGACTTGTAGGAGTCGCTTGTTCACAACGTTCGATCCCCACCCTTCAGTTTTCCCTCCCCGTAATACGGCCAATGTGTATTACTGCGGACGACCAGCTAAACTGAAAACAATGTGGAGAGCTGGATTCGAACACGCGAATCCTAGCGTCTCCACACTGGTGGCGAGTGCCTTGCCCACTACACCACCTAGCCGCCCGTTATTTTTATTTTTTTAAACTTTGACCAGAGAGCTGGTTCTTTTAGCGTTTATCGCTTTTTCTGGTCAAGCATGACCGACAGAAACAGGTTGAATGGGGTATAGATCGGGGGAAGACACTCTGAGAAAATACGGCGAGTCCGGGAGTCGAACTCGTGTACCCCAGATCCGTGACGCGCACGGTTGTCCCTGACGCCGAAATAGCGCAGAGATACGCGGTGAGCTACTGGAGCTCGCCTCTGTTATGATAGTTTAATTCAAATAATGCCTTAGTATTGAACTGTAGCATTACATATAGGATACTTGAATGATTAGATCTTTCCATGCTCAGTGTGGGAACCTCTGTTGACTGTAAATTCTCAGGATAACAAGACAATGAAGATGTTAATGTGGTCAGCGCTGGTCACACCTCACTGTGAGCAGATAGTAGCAGAGACAGCTGGTCTAACAGAGACCAGAGGTCACAGACTTGCTAAGGAAGAATGTAATTACATTGTGTTAGACTAGAACTAAAAACAACTATATCACATGAATCTAACTGGTTAGATAAGAAAAGGATATTTGAATGTTATTGGAGTATCAACTGTCTGTGAATATAATAGAAAATGTTCTGCTACTTCTCTGTTAAAACTGTGTTTATATAGATAGTCTGGTAAATACAGGTTTGTGTTGTTTTCTATGGAAGATTTGGTATCAAACTAGAGGCAATGACTACACTGGGTTGATGCTAGATACCTATAGTTCATTACACAAACCATGTACATTGGAAAATCAAATAATACACAAGAAAGGTCAAAATGTCTGATTCATCTACATGGGAGCCTCTCTGCCACAAACAGCAGGACGCCGGATGTGAAAACAACATGACCCTATTTGGAAAGACGAACAGATGGAAGACACTGTTTTGAATATAACTGTTGATTGGGCAGACAGACCCAAGAACAGAGACCCTCCTGTTTTGGTATCAAGACACCTGATTGGAACAACTCCATTTTTGGATATAACTCTGATTGGCTAAAAGATAGTCAAACCCGTGATGTCATATGGACTATAAAGATCTGATCTGTAAGGTTAAATGGGTAGGCCAGACACCCAGGTCTGGTCTCCAACCCAACTGCTGCCACCAGAGAATGTGCTTTGCAAATACACGTGAGTGAACCATGGAACCACTGTTTGGTGTTGTGTAGTGTAAATGTAAAGGTAGTTAATCTTAGACCAGATTCACTCTGTGTGTTACGAAGGATCAGATTAAACCGAATATATATATTTATTTATTGATATATATTGCATAGTATTTGTATATCGTTGATATCCCCTGTATATTCCTTGTACATATACACGGAATATCCCTTTAGCCCAGACCATAATAGTTCATTCTCCTATTGGACAGCGGCCCACCGGCGCCAGAGACCGGCCTCCGGAGCCAGGTTCAAAGTCACCGTCAAGATGTGTCTGGACATGCCCGGCCTTGCCCAGGGATACGCGACAGAAATGAGAGTGGAACTAGTTTTGTTCACCGTGCGTATAAATACGGCGCAGGTGAATGTAGAAGCCCCTTACCCCCTTACTCCTTACCCTTCGTCCTTAGTATGTTACCGATAAGTTGAAGCCTCACCCACGATACAACGTGCGGTGAAGTATGGCCTGTTTGGCCCCAGAATAGAGCATCGAGACCGCGTGCGAATTAGTAACTGAATTGTCAGAGTTTGGCGCTATACCGTCGAGTGCGACATATTTCTATTAAGTCTTTAATAGTCTATTTGTGTATAGTGTATCGTGCGGTTAGAATTCTACAGTGACCAGCATCTCCAACGCTTTCTCGTATTAGCTAGAGTTCTTATCCAGGCTGGGCCGACCGCATGGCGCTTTCACCCGAGGAGACCTAGACGAGAGCCGTATGGACATGTACCACTGGATTAATCTACCCGACGACTACATAGCCCTTTGCGGCTGGAATATATTTGCTTTGGTCCTGTGATTTATGGAGCGGATAATCGCCGACGCCTGCACGTGTTGGATTTACCCCGAGAGGAGTCAAGTCGAGTCGGCGCCCAGAGAGCCTGAGGCCGACTAGCTTTCTTCCCTGTGGAGCTACAGTCTACAAGAGAACCAAGCTGTATTCGTCTGTGGATCAAGAGGCTACTGCACCGGCTTCTGTACCTGAAGTCTCCCTAGTCATCGTTGACCAGACGTCCTACTACCGACAGATCTTCTACCCCCCCTGCTGGCTTACAACCAGTGGGAACCCCTTCCAGTATCTCCGCTATATTACTAGTGTACCATAGATATAATTCCCTAAGATTCAGGTTGTATAATTACCTCCTGCGTAACCAGAGAATGGACATTCGTTATTGATTTGCCTACGCATACTCCTTTGCCTTACAAGTGCATTCAAAGAATAATGTAAAGTATCCTATGTACCTTTTGCTCCATTAAATACTTGATTAATACCTTTGACTGGAACCGATTTCATTGTGGGAAGTGTTCATCATATTCATATATCGTGTACTGTATGGCCAGTAATTAAAGTACATAAAGCGGTAGTGGTTTAATGATACCATACTTATCAATACAGTCAGGGAATTGTACCCCTCAGTTACACTGTGATTGCACAGTATATTCTCTTTCATTCACAAACATGCCTAAAATGTGTACAGACTTGTTTGATATGTAAGAATCAATGACCAATTGTGCATCATGTTTGATGTAAGATGAAATGATCCCTGTATGTAATAACCTGCTTCTACACCCTTTGGGCCCCTCGGCAATAAATAATATGAGTTTGTATTCGAGCTTGGTTGTCTGACTGCACAGTTATTTCCCTGCTGGCTATTGGAGTCAAAGGGGAACCATTCTATCATTCTATCCTTTTTCTATCCAATTAGCAACCTGTGTGCACTGTAGATTAACCTAGAAATGTACATAGAATATACGACATAAGTTTTTCTACAACTCAAGTTCATACCTATGTTACTCAATTTCATTAGCACTAAAAGTGAATTATCTTTACTGTATCAGACACTTCAGAATGTTATCTTTCAAAAGAGACCAGGCTCATGCATGTGCTATAAGTATAAAGTATAGTATTTTGGTGTGAGGTTTTGCCCGCTGCTCACTACCTTTTCTCTGTCTTCTTTAAGCCTACTGTTAGGAATTCCCTATTCTCTGTCTTCTTTAAGCCTACTGTTAGGAATTCCCTACTCACTCTCTCTAGCCCCCACCCTCTCGTTCCTTACCCTTAGTGGCCACACCTGTTTGATATTCTATTATCTCTCGCACCTGTGGTGGCAGGCTAATTAGTCCCCCTGTGGGCTTTAAATACCAGGGCGCTTCCCCTCGTTTTGGCGTGGGGTCGTGTTGTATACTTGCCGAGTCATATTCTCTAAACATCTAGACTCTTTCGGGAGATCCTCTGTCTGCCTATGCTGTTCCATTCTCCGGCGTCGAGATGTTTGCTCCAGCCTTCGCCTGCTGTCGCCGTTGCCTGAGAGTGGGACTGGTCTGCGCTCCCTAGACTTCCACGGGAGGCATCCCAGTCATCCACTTCAGACCCCCCGCGCAGCTGTCGTCCTGACGCACATCCAGACCAGCGCAGACGCTCTCCAGTCCACAGCGCGCAACGCGCATCTTCCAAGGATCCTCGTGTTTGGCCACCTGTCGCCGTTTGCCTGGAGGGAGACATTGTACTGCGCTCTCTAATTCTCTACGGGAGGTATTCCAGTGTTCCACTCCAGACCAGCGCGCCAGATGCGCTCAAGCCTTCGCCACCTGCCGCCGTTTGCCTGGAGGGAGACACTGTACTGCGCTCTCTAATCCTCTACGGGAGGTATTCCAGTGTTCCACTTCAGACCTTCGAGCTTGGCACGCTCCTCCGTACCAGCGCACTGACGCGCATCTTCCAGACCTTCGAGCTTGGCACGCTCCTCCGTACCAGCGCACTGACGCGCATCTTCCAGACCTTCGAGCTTGGCACGCTCCTCCGTACCAGCGCACAGACGCGCATCTTCCAGACCTTCGAGCTTGGCACGCTCCTCCGTACCAGCGCACTGACGCGCATCTTCCAGACCTTCGAGCTTGGCACGCTCCTCCGTACCAGCGCACAGATGCGCATCTTCCAGACCTTCGTGCTTGGCACACTCCTCCTGGCAGACGCACCCCGATGCGTCTCTCTGTTCCGACGCGCACACCAAGGTGTGGCGCGCCACTCTGTTCCTCGGCTCCGACAGTGGCTACCCGGTGGACGACATCCTCGCCACCGCCACTGTTCCAGCTCCCTGTTCCGACGCGCACACCAAGGTGTGGCGCGCACTCTGTTCCTCGGCCCGACAGTGGCTACCCGGTGGACGACATCCTCGCCACCGCCACTGTTCCAGCTCCCTGTTCCGACGCGCACACCAAGGTGTGGCGCGCACTCTGTTCCTCGGCTCCGACAGCGGCTACCCGGTGGACGATGCCCTCGTCACCGCCACTGTTCCAGCACTCTGTTCCTCGGCTCCGACAGCGGCTACCCGGTGGACGATGCCCTCGTCACCGCCACTGTTCCAGCACTCTCTCCCTCGGCTCGGACAGCCAGCCGCCCCGGTGGCGATGCCTTCGTTCCCGTTGCTGTCCCTGTACCATTACGCATGCGCCTGGGTGAGTTTTGATTGTGATGTCACTCACCCAGCGTAGTGCCCTTGCCCCCGTTCCCGCTGCTGTCCCCGTACCTTTACGCATACGCCTGGGTGAGTTTTGATTGTGATGTCACTCACTCAGCGTAGTGCCCTTGCCCCCGTTCCCGCTGCTGCCCCTTTACCTTTACGCATACGCCTGGGTGAGTTTTGATTGTGATGTCACTCACTCAGCGTAATGCCTCTTGCCCCCGTTCCCGCTGCTGTTCCTGTACCTTTACGCATACGCCTGGGTGAGTTTTGATTGTGATGTCACTCTCCCAGCGTATTGCCTCTGTTAGTTAGTTTGGACATTTCATCTCCCAGCGTATTGCCTCTGTTAGTTAGCTTGGACATTTCATCTCCCAGCGTAATGCCTCTGTTTTTGGTTCTCACTTAGAATAGTATTTTTGGACTTTACATCTCCCCCTGTGTGTTTGTCACACGAAGATATTATTACTTTGTTCACTTTGTTATTTGGACTGTTCTGCACCTGCTCTGTTTTTTCCCTTTGTGCATTAACTATCTCCTCTGTCCTGCAGAGCGGCCCAGATGATTTCCACCAGTCCTCCCAGTTCCTCCCTGTACCCCAGCCCGCCTCCGCGGGCCTCAGTCCCCTCTGTTCCTAGTTCCTGTTCCCTAGTTCTCCCCTTTCTAGTTCCACCTAGTTCCTGTTCCCTAGTTCTCCCCTTTCTAGTTCCACCTAGTTCCTGGTCCCAAGTTCTCCCCTTCTAGTTCCACCTAGTTCCTGTTCCCTAGTTCTCCCCTTTCTAGTTCCACCTAGTTCCTTGTCCCTAGTTCCCCTAGTCCCCGTTTCTCCTGTTCCCTAGCTCTCCTAGTCCCTAGTCCTCTCTCCCTAGTTCTCCTTGTCCCTGGTTTACCTAGTCTCTAGTTCCTTTGTCCCAAGGCGTTCCCTTAACCTTCCCTTAGGCGTTCCCTTACCTTCCCATAGTGTTCCCTTTTCCTGCCCGCCTCTTAAAGGCACCTTTCCTTCCCCTCATATTATATTCCTGTATTTGTGATTCTCCCTTAAAGGGACAGTGCCCTTTTCCCTGTTTTTCCCTGTTGTTCAATAAATATCTGTTTCTTGGCAAACCATCATACCTGTCTTGTGTTGTGCGATTGGGGTCGGTTACAAACCATAACAGTACGACCCCACCTAATCGACGACCCCAGCCAGCACAGACGGTGTATGTTGAGTTTGCCTTTTTTTTTCTTGTTCCCTCTAGCTCCCTTGTTAGCCTGTTACTCCCCTGTTTAGCTTGTTAGTCTCCCCGGTTAGCTCCCCTGTTTGCTTCCCGTTTTGCCCTGTTTGACCCCCCTGTGGCTAGCCATGCCCTGGCAGCTAACCCAGTCCCTCAGCAGAGCCCCTGTCTGCTAGCTTAGCCCCGGCTGCTAGCACAGCCTCTATGTTTATGCGGCCCTTGCTGCTGGCATAGGCTCTGTAGCTAGCCATGCCCTGGCGGCTAACCCAGTTTCCCTCTGCATGGCCCCGGTCTGCTAGCTTGGCCCCGGCTGTTAGCACAGCCTCTATGTTTATGCAGCCTTGCAGCTGGCATAGGCCCTGTAGCTAGCCAGGCCCAAGCAGCTAACCCGGTCCCTCTGCTTGGCCTCCACTTTTTTGTGTAGTTTATCCCACTGCTAGGACTGCCCTTTCAGCTAGCAAGGTCAGTTTTTCTCACACAGCTAGGACTGTCCTTCCAGCTAGCTTGTGCTCTCATGCTGGTCCAGCCCTGTCTGCCAGCCTAGCTCCGGCAGCTAGCGCAGCCTCTATGTTGATGTAGCAGTACAGCTAGCGTAGGCCCTGTAGCTATCAGTGCCCTGGCAGCTACCCCTTCCCTCTGCTAGCCTGGCTCCGGCAGCTTGCGCAGCCTCTATGTTGATGTAGCAGTACAGCTAGCATAGGCCCTGTAGCTATCAGTGCCCTGGCAGCTAACCTTCCCTCTGCTAGCCCTTTCCCGGTGCTACCAGGGTTACCCCTTAGCTACCCTGCTTGCCCCTCAGTTCCTCTAGACCCAGTTCCTCTAGACCAGTTCTCTAGCCCAGTTCCTCTAGACTAGTTCTCTAGACCCAGTTCCTCTAGACCAGTTCCCCCAGTTGCCCCTCTGCTACCCTAGTTACCCCTCGGCGACCCTTTTTCTTTTGCTAGCCCCACTCTTGTGGTGGCTTCCCCTGCTGGCTTGGCCAGTACCTCTTGTTTTGCCCCCTGCCACTCTGTCTGTATTTGTTTTGGGTCGCCGGGTGGCTCCCGTTGGAGGGGGGGATACTGTGAGGTTTTGCCCGCTGCTCACTACCTTTTCTCTGTCTTCTTTAAGCCTACTGTTAGGAATTCCCTATTCTCTGTCTTCTTTAAGCCTACTGTTAGGAATTCCCTACTCACTCTCTCTAGCCCCCACCCTCTCGTTCCTTACCCTTAGTGGCCACACCTGTTTGATATTCTATTATCTCTCGCACCTGTGGTGGCAGGCTAATTAGTCCCCCTGTGGGCTTTAAATACCAGGGCGCTTCCCCTCGTTTTGGCGTGGGGTCGTGTTGTATACTTGCCGAGTCATATTCTCTAAACATCTAGACTCTTTCGGGAGATCCTCTGTCTGCCTATGCTGTTCCATTCTCCGGCGTCGAGATGTTTGCTCCAGCCTTCGCCTGCTGTCGCCGTTGCCTGAGAGTGGGACTGGTCTGCGCTCCCTAGACTTCCACGGGAGGCATCCCAGTCATCCACTTCAGACCCCCCACGCAGCTGTCGTCCTGACGCACATCCAGACCAGCGCAGACGCTCTCCAGTCCACAGCGCGCAACGCGCATCTTCCAAGGATCCTCGTGTTTGGCCACCTGTCGCCGTTTGCCTGGAGGGAGACATTGTACTGCGCTCTCTAATTCTCTACGGGAGGTATTCCAGTGTTCCACTCCAGACCAGCGCGCCAGATGCGCTCAAGCCTTCGCCACCTGCCGCCGTTTGCCTGGAGGGAGACACTGTACTGCGCTCTCTAATCCTCTACGGGAGGTATTCCAGTGTTCCACTTCAGACCTTCGAGCTTGGCACGCTCCTCCGTACCAGCGCACTGACGCGCATCTTCCAGACCTTCGAGCTTGGCACGCTCCTCCGTACCAGCGCACTGACGCGCATCTTCCAGACCTTCGAGCTTGGCACGCTCCTCCGTACCAGCGCACAGACGCGCATCTTCCAGACCTTCGAGCTTGGCACGCTCCTCCGTACCAGCGCACTGACGCGCATCTTCCAGACCTTCGAGCTTGGCACGCTCCTCCGTACCAGCGCACAGATGCGCATCTTCCAGACCTTCGTGCTTGGCACACTCCTCCTGGCAGACGCACCCCGATGCGTCTCTCTGTTCCGACGCGCACACCAAGGTGTGGCGCGCCACTCTGTTCCTCGGCTCCGACAGTGGCTACCCGGTGGACGACATCCTCGCCACCGCCACTGTTCCAGCTCCCTGTTCCGACGCGCACACCAAGGTGTGGCGCGCACTCTGTTCCTCGGCCCGACAGTGGCTACCCGGTGGACGACATCCTCGCCACCGCCACTGTTCCAGCTCCCTGTTCCGACGCGCACACCAAGGTGTGGCGCGCACTCTGTTCCTCGGCTCCGACAGCGGCTACCCGGTGGACGATGCCCTCGTCACCGCCACTGTTCCAGCACTCTGTTCCTCGGCTCCGACAGCGGCTACCCGGTGGACGATGCCCTCGTCACCGCCACTGTTCCAGCACTCTCTCCCTCGGCTCGGACAGCCAGCCGCCCCGGTGGCGATGCCTTCGTTCCCGTTGCTGTCCCTGTACCATTACGCATGCGCCTGGGTGAGTTTTGATTGTGATGTCACTCACCCAGCGTAGTGCCCTTGCCCCCGTTCCCGCTGCTGTCCCCGTACCTTTACGCATACGCCTGGGTGAGTTTTGATTGTGATGTCACTCACTCAGCGTAGTGCCCTTGCCCCCGTTCCCGCTGCTGCCCCTTTACCTTTACGCATACGCCTGGGTGAGTTTTGATTGTGATGTCACTCACTCAGCGTAATGCCTCTTGCCCCCGTTCCCGCTGCTGTTCCTGTACCTTTACGCATACGCCTGGGTGAGTTTTGATTGTGATGTCACTCTCCCAGCGTATTGCCTCTGTTAGTTAGTTTGGACATTTCATCTCCCAGCGTATTGCCTCTGTTAGTTAGCTTGGACATTTCATCTCCCAGCGTAATGCCTCTGTTTTTGGTTCTCACTTAGAATAGTATTTTTGGACTTTACATCTCCCCCTGTGTGTTTGTCACACGAAGATATTATTACTTTGTTCACTTTGTTATTTGGACTGTTCTGCACCTGCTCTGTTTTTTCCCTTTGTGCATTAACTATCTCCTCTGTCCTGCAGAGCGGCCCAGATGATTTCCACCAGTCCTCCCAGTTCCTCCCTGTACCCCAGCCCGCCTCCGCGGGCCTCAGTCCCCTCTGTTCCTAGTTCCTGTTCCCTAGTTCTCCCCTTTCTAGTTCCACCTAGTTCCTGTTCCCTAGTTCTCCCCTTTCTAGTTCCACCTAGTTCCTGGTCCCAAGTTCTCCCCTTCTAGTTCCACCTAGTTCCTGTTCCCTAGTTCTCCCCTTTCTAGTTCCACCTAGTTCCTTGTCCCTAGTTCCCCTAGTCCCCGTTTCTCCTGTTCCCTAGCTCTCCTAGTCCCTAGTCCTCTCTCCCTAGTTCTCCTTGTCCCTGGTTTACCTAGTCTCTAGTTCCTTTGTCCCAAGGCGTTCCCTTAACCTTCCCTTAGGCGTTCCCTTACCTTCCCATAGTGTTCCCTTTTCCTGCCCGCCTCTTAAAGGCACCTTTCCTTCCCCTCATATTATATTCCTGTATTTGTGATTCTCCCTTAAAGGGACAGTGCCCTTTTCCCTGTTTTTCCCTGTTGTTCAATAAATATCTGTTTCTTGGCAAACCATCATACCTGTCTTGTGTTGTGCGATTGGGGTCGGTTACAAACCATAACATTTGGTTTGCAAAAAAGTATGCAGTCATCAAGTTAAGTCAAGAGGTTAAGTAATATTTCTTTTAAATCACTCTGTACTAAGCCCACACCAATCTGGGTTCAGATCCAACCATATCACATTACCAGCCATCTCTTTAGTTACTAATGACATAATATCCCCAGCTAGTATTGGTTTGGATAGAAATGCATTTGATTGGTTCCAAAATGATATCAGTGTGTAGAGTCGGGTTATGCCCAATCTGAATTTATTTCAATAACTAAAGGTGTGCCAAAGGGTTCAATTCTACGTCCTGTCCTCTTCACTATTTATATGAATGGTATTGTGCCTTTACTGAATGGTTGTCAAGCCTATCAGTATGCAGACGATACTGTCGTGTATTGTATTGCTGACTCTGTACAATTGGCCATTGAGAACTTACAACCTTCCTTTATTATCCTACAGGAAGCTCTTATTAAACTTCAATTGGTCCTTAATTCTAGTCAAACAAAATGTATGCTGTTTTCTAGAGCCAGAAATGTTGAACATGATGGTGCACACATATCTACTGTAAGTGGTTCCAGCATTGAGAGAGTCACAGAAATTACATTTAAATTCCATGTGGAAAACCTTGCCTCCAAGTTGCGACTGAAAATTGGCTTCCTATAAAACAGAACCAACTTTCCTTTCATTAGTAGGAAAAGAGTTGTTGAAGCAGTTTTCATATCAATCTTGGACTATGCGGCCTCAACCCTTAAATCCCTGGACTCTGTCTATCACTCTGCCCTCAGATTCATCACTAATGATTAGGGATGTCCGATATTATCGGCCTACCGATATTATCGGCCGATATCGGCATTAAAATGTGATATCGGAAAATATCGGTATCGGTTTAAAAAAATTAAAAAAAATTAAAATTTCTATAGAAATGATGTCCGATATTATCGGCCTACCGATATTATCGGCCGATATCGGCATTAAAATGTGATATCGGTTGATATCGGTATCGGAAATTAAGAGTTGGACAATATCGGTATATCGGTATCGGTAAAAAAGCCAATATCGAGCATCCCTACTAATGATAGATATGACACTCATCACTGTGTCAATGAGAAGGTTGGTTGGCCCTCTCTGACGGAGAGGCAAAACAAACACTGGTATTTGTTTATTTTTAAGGCCCTTAATGGTAAGCTACCTCCTTATACTACAATTTTTGAAGCTATGGAACCCGTTCTAGTGAAACATTACAAGAATAGGATAATGGTGTACTTAGCACTATGGTCGGTTTCTTCCTTGGAGAACTCCTGCAGGAAAACTCCTCTGTGTCCCTCTTTGTCCATGACGCTTCACTACTGCTTATTCAGCATGCATTTAAATATCTATCACTAATAATTACTGATGTCATACACCTGTGGGTTACGTTACACCTGGCTCCCACTCTAGCAGAACAAAAGGGCAGTTTTAAACACATCCACTTAATGTAAATAACAGAGTTAAACAGGCTTACACTTTGATTCAGTTCAAGAGCAAAGTATTCAGTAGGCTGGTCCTATCCTTCTAGCTGTTTGTCAATACAGAATATATTACGTTCAACACTTACAGTAAAGGTGCATTTCACAGATTTGTATTGTATTATTCTATTGTGAGGAGGACATGTGATAATGAGACATAACACAATGAGCTCTGCCGCATCGTCAAGAAACAATTTCCTCAACTACTTCTTCAAACTTCTTGAAGTTGAACTGACTACTACAGTTGAAAATAGTTAAGGAAATAGTGTGCAGTTTACTAGAGGTCTGCAGCCTGTTGCATCAGCTGTGTGTCAGTTCAAACTTAGCCTAGTTATAACCTAAATTCTTACAAAATTGTGACTTACAATAACAATTTAAATAAAATAAAAATAAAAGCGGTTGCACCACGGAGATAAGTTACAGGCTGGGACTTTATCGCATTCATTTCAATTAATTAACTACAGAAAGAATTAAAAGTAGTGCTGTCAGGCGATTAAAAAAATGTATCTAATTAATTACAGGATTTATAATAAATTAATCTCATTAATCACATTTTAATTGCAAAACCATTTTAGGCCTGATATTCTATATTCTATAATCATATTTCAAATGGCATGTGTCCAGATGGCAGAATTCAGTACTGTATATCTACAAAACCTTCTGTTTAATCATCTTCCATTTATTCATTTGCTTAGATTTTTCAGGTCTGGTAAATTTTAGCATGGTGTTATTCACAGTCAAAGATAAAAAGAAATGTCATTGATATTCTCATTTGGTTCATTACAATTTACTCAAGCCTAGTAACAGACACAGTATTTCTGACACTGGGAATACATTCCCTGAGATCCATAGATGTCCCTAGAATCAAATACCAAGAACATGCAAATGGACCATATTAAAAAAAGTCTGTAAATGTGTATTCTACGTTCTTATGGAATGAATGAGATAAAAAAATTATTAAATTCAAAAATTCAAAAAATTCAAATAATTTTTTTTAATACATTTTGAGTAAATTTTCATACTGCGATAATTAGCTGTGTAATTAATTAATCGAATTAACGCGATAAACTGACAGCCCTAATTAAAAGAAAAAAAATTGATGCATTTAATCGCATGATGATTTTTCTTTATTGTGTAAGAATGTTACCTTTCAAAGGAGACCAGACTCATGCATGTGCTATAAGTATAAATAATAATAAAGCGCAAATTACTTTTTTTCTTAGTCTGGTTTGTTCATAAAAAGAAATAAAATAAGAGAAATTTAGATCAATCACGAGTATTTTTTTTCAATTGTCAACTGTTCTGGAATGTACTTGAAAGTACTGCGTTTTACGTTTACCTCGAAAGAGCTTGAGTTTACAAAATGTCCTTTGCGCTATATATATATTATTCCTAAAATAGCTTTGTTAAAAATTGCTTTGATCTGTTGGTCTGTGTAGTAGCTAATACAGGATTTTGCTGCTTAAACGTATGTATAATGTATATTCATTGATTCACTCGTATACAAAAATGAATTTGAATAGAAACATTTGGCCTATTCGTATCAAATATTGAAATGCGATTAAAATGTGATTAATTTCTATTCATTAACTACAAAGTCTCGAATTAATTCGATAAAAAATTTGTATCGAGTCCCACCCGTAACTCTAAATAACAACTAAATAGTCTAAATGTCCTAGGGTAGGTGAAAATCACAAGACATCCCATAATTATACTCACTAATAGCAGAATACCCTTTTAATTAATTGCATACCATTTTGCAACACAGTAATCCAGTAGAGACCTAATTTATTGATATATTTAGCTGATTAGTATGACTTACTACCATAGTGTCTTTCTACTAGTATCACTGTACATAATAATACTACAACTCTGTACTTACATCTAATCAGCACTATTACTCAGTAAGTAATTTGTACAAATGTATATATGTTATATCCAGTTGAATCACCTGTATATTGTATTACTACTGCACTTTACTGTTACATTTGCACTCTAGTTGGATGCCAAACTTATTTTTGTTGTACTGTAGGCTACTTGTGCTGTATGATGATAATACATTTTAATCTAAGCTAATGCGTACATTAACCATGGAACTCATTGATTGGTCACTTGCTTATGACTTTACGTACAAACTAGTTTGGTTATGCCCCAAGTAATCGTGGTGCAACCAATTTTAGCAGCTGATTTGGTTGCAAACTAACTAGTAGTTACTAAGCCTCTAGTGTGGACTTCATCGCCTCTGGGTGACATCATTCGGAGGAGTTACCCGGGGGGCCATGAGACACAGAACACGTTGGTAGGATTTGTGTCTGATTATCACATGTCACATGCAGAGTCAGTAACATATAAAAAAAAAAAAAATTATAATAATTATAACTCAAAACTCATCTGTTCACTCTTACACCCCTGACTGTTTCCTCATTTTAATATCTTGTCTGTTACTCTGTTAATCTATGTAAATGATTTAACTTTGCATATTTTGTATCACGTTTTTGAGCATCCAGGAAGCCGCCATTTCAAATAAAATGCATCTTTTTTATTATCAGAACTCGTTGGTAGGTTTTATGACATCACATCCTCCTATTCAATTGTGTTAAAATGGATGATCATCAAATTCCTACTCAATTTCAGTTTAATAACCAATTAATGTTTGATGTATTGCCGCCATGAAACTGTACAACAGTATCTTTTGTCATGTAGGTTTGTGACCAGAACATCATGTTTTGGTCACAAACCTACATGACAAAAGATACTGTTTGCCACTCGCTTGGCTCAACCGTGACCTTGGCTCAACATTGACCTTGGCTTGACCTTGGCTCAACATTGACCTTGGCTTGACTTGACCTTGGCTTGACTTGACCTTGTCAATAGATAAAGAAGGATTAGTGTAAACCCTGTCAGGCTGCAACATGGTCTCATCAGGAAACTAGGGCTGTCAGTTTATCGCGTTAATTAGATTAATTAATTACACAGCAAATTATCACGTTATGAAAATGTACTCAAAATGAAGTAAAACAAAAAGAATTTATTTAAAAATATATATATATAATTTAAATCTCATTCCATAAGAACGTAGAATAAACATTTAGACTTTTTTTTTAAATGGTCCATTTGCATGTTCTTGGTATCTGATTATAGGGACAACTATGGATATCAGGGAATGTATTCCCAGTGTCAGAAATACTGTGTCTGTTTGTTACTAGGCTTGAGTAAATTGTAATGAACCAAATGAGAATATCAAATTTATTTATTTATTATTATTATTATTATTATTATTATTATTATTATTATTATTATTATTATTATTATTATTATTATTATTATTATTATTATTATTATTATTATTATTATTATTATTATTATCATTATTATCATTATTATTTTTGTATCTTCGACTGTCAATAACACCATGCAAAAATTTACCAGACCTGAAAAATCTAAGCAAATGAATAAATGGAAGATGATTAAACAGAAGGTTTTGTAGAAACAGTACTGAATTCTGCCATCCGGACACATGCAATTTGAAATATGATTATAGAATATCAGGCCTAACATATGGGAAAAGAAAGGCATACACACATTGGGGGATATCTTCGATGACCATGGTTTCTGCAAGATATATTTAACAAATTTAACCTCACCAGTTCCACAAATTTTTTCTATCTACAATTAAGAGCAGCTTTGAAGGCTCACAAATTCTTTTATGAAAAGGAGACATCGAGAGGCTTCGTCTCTGACTTTTATCGTCACTTACTTACGTCCTCATATGAGGTCCTTCCCCTAGACTCGGTTTGGAGGAAGGATATCCCAAACTTGGAAGTAGATTTTGATTGGGATGCAGTCTGGGCAAACGTTCGGCTATCATCACGCAACCCGGATCACCAACAGATTCATCTTAATTTTGTTCATAGGACTTACCTGACTCCTAGACGTTTGCACCTAATGGGTCTCAGACAAGACCCTCGATGCTCCTTGTGTTTAAACGGTGCTCTTGGTACATTTATGCATATGTATTGGGAATGCCCTCCTGTTAAGATTTTCTGGGAAAAAGTAACCACTCAAGTATCAGAATTTGTATCTCTGACCATACCTACACTGCCTTCTGTATTGTTGTTGAATGATGTTTCTCAGTTATCAACCTCTGTACATGTAAAGAGACTAATATTGTCCGGTCTTACGGCTGCCAAAAAGTTGATAGCGTCATGCTGGATTCAACCGGATAAAATGTGCTGGAAGGTATGGGTTCTTACCTATCTCGATGTGATTTATCTAGAGATATCTACTGCACGAATTTTAGGTGTTAATGATGCCAGCATAGCAGTCTGGGTAGCTGTGGTGGAGAAGATAAATGGTAGCATGTAAACTTGTAATTTTCTGATGTTAAATGAAATAGTGGATGTATAGTCCAAGTGGGGGTCCTGAGGGGGGGGGGGGGGGGGGGGGGCGGTGGAGGGGGAGGGAAGGGGAAGGAAAGAGCGAGGAAGAGCGAGCAAGAGCACATGTATTGTATTTATTATTTTTATGTCTTTTAATCTACATTTATTTTGATTTAATTACTGGACTGTCATTATTGTTATTATTATTTCTGTCATTGTCCTGTGATTCATCATTGATTATTACTGTTACTGTATTGTTTGTCTAGTTTCATGTTAAAAAAGGGAAAATAAAAAACATTTGTTAAAAAAAAAAAGAATATCAGGCCTAACATGGTTATGCGATTAAAATGCGATTAATTAGATTAATTTATTACAAATCCTGTTAATAATTAGATAAAAAAAGAAATTATCACCTGACAGCACTACAGAAAATGTAAATAAAGTACTAATTGACCACAGGAAGAAAGGTACATAATGTACATTATGTTATAGCCATAAGTAATATATTTACATATTGTATCAGCAAAAGTCCAAAACAAACACCGCAACCAGGAGTTGAACCAACAATCAGTGCTCTCACCACTATCTAACTATGAGTATAGTTAGAGGTAAGGTTAGTTTTAACATTATCCTAATAGTTATGTATAGTTAATCCCCACCAAGGGAACTTAGAAGAAACATAAATGATGTCACAGATTGAACCACAGGGTTTTATTATGATGGTTGAACTGCTAAAAGAACACAGAGAGAACAGAAAGCAGGCGGTGACTGTGGTTTTATCCAGGGTTATACTGTTCATGGTGACTTACAGCTTTATTGGCTTAAGATTTCAAATACAACAAATGGCAGTGAGGACTTCATTTATAAAACAGTCATTTCAAATACAGTAACTTCTTACATCAGATGTTCTATTGTCCTTTACTGTTGGATACGGCTTTTGAGATAGGTTTATAGGAATGGTTTATTAGTGCAACTAAAGGGAAAGTTATCTGGTGGTGTTTATATGGGAGCCTGAGACGAGAGAGAGAGAGAGAGAGAGAGAGAGAGAGAGAGAGAGAGAGATACAGAGAGAGAGAGAGATTCTTTTTGTAGTCAGGGTCAGAAATCAATGGCTGACGGGTACAGTGTGAAGAGAACTGTTCTTCCTAAAATCTCCATTTTATTCAGACATTTGATCTCTTAAAATGTTCTTTTAAACAAGTGGAAAAAAACACTACAAATTTAATGAATTTTCTTGGTAAAACAAGCGACAAGCGCTCTTGAAGCAGGCGGTCTGCCTCGCGTTGAGACTTTGCTACCGGTTTCAAGTGAACCACATGGAAACTAGTGATTATCCAGCCTCTGCCTCAGACTGGCATCTTTGTTTTCACTTGTTTCAAGAAAAAATACGATTTTAAATACTAATGAAATTGCTGATGGACATTTCTTGTAATAATGAGTGTTTTGGACAATACATTTTGGATGCCTGGGAGCAGTAGAATAACATGTAACTGGAGACCCAGTGTTTTATTCACTGTCAACAACAGGCTGAGAAGAAGTGACTCAGCCCCAAAGCGTGCAAAAGCTGGCTTGCATTCCAGCCAAGAGCGTCGGAAATTGTCCATTTGCAAAATCCCTTAGCAAGTCCCTTAGTTACTGTTGCTATGTCCAATCGACGTTCAAGATTAACTCCAATATAGCTAATGCACCTCAGCAAATGACCACAAGAAATTAAAATAACATTGTTATTCAACATGTGTTTGAGATAGCATGTCAGTATTACAGAAACACATCTTACTCCAGGAACTGTAACATGACATGACCGGCTGCTCTCAGGTCTGTTTAGTGTGGTACGAAGCCAGCGGACATAGGGACAGGGGTCAGTTGGATTGGTGGAACCCTGTGTCAAGCATTTTGCAAACGGTCAATTTCCTGGTCAGTGCCATGAGGTTCTACTGCAGTGTTACAAAGTTAGACAGAAAATCAACAGCAACAAAGAAAGAAGCAAGAACGGAGGAAGGAGAGCAGATCCATTCCAAGCGAAGCAGGACGTTTAAACAAGCGGGTCAAAAATCATAACATGACCTTATTCATCATCCTTGTAATCCAAATAATCAATATTCACTCTGTTTACACGGCATGGGGAAGCTTCAGGAAAAACACAGAAAAAAAATAGTCCATTTGATTGCTTCCTCGATTAAGTCCCGAAAAAGAGAAGAAAAATGAAAAAAAAAACCTACATCTAGACTCCAGTTGTTCAACGTGTGCTAATCTGGATGAATGTACAGTATTTATTTCTGTCTGCATGCTCAGAAGCTCTGGCTCAGAAGCTCTAGAAAAACTAGGCTCAGAAGCTAGAAGAACTAGGCTCAGAAGCTCTAGAACAACTAGGCTCAGAAGCTCTAGAACAACTTGGTTCAGGTGATCTAGAAGAACTAGGCTCAGAAGCTCTAGAACAACTAGGCTCAGAAGCTCTAGAACAGCGTGGCTCAGAAGCTCTAGAACAACTTGGCTCCCTTTTTCATGTCGTTGCGTTTCCACAGTGGAAGCCTGTCAAACTCCTGGATCTCCATCCCAAAGATGTCAAAGAACGTTTCTGGAGCTAAATGCCGCTGGAGAGGAGAGAGGAGGTGGCAGGAGAAAACAAAAGGAGGGGGGGGGGGGTGGAGGGAGCGGGGAGGGAGAGAGGGAGAGAGGGATGAAGGGAGGGAGGGAGGGGTGGGTGTGATTAGCTTTTAAGCCCACAAAATTAGGTTCACCACAAGCAAAAATGACAAGAAGAAGCAATGGATACTGCGACATTCCTCCTGATATTTTGTGTAACCTTTTCATTTACACAAAGCAGACATGGCCAGCAGGGTTGGGACTGATTCACTTTCGATTAATTTGTCCCATTTCACAGCAAAGTTACTATGTAAACAGGAAAGCTTAGTGCTTCGTGAGGATAGTGAAGCCTAAAAACCACCAGAGCTGAATTATATTAGATAGTAAATCACTAAATTATTAATAGAAATGTCATTGTGAAAATCAAATGATAGATGTTATATCTAAGCCTGATCTTTTAAAGCTGCAATTACTATTTTCTGACCACTAGAGGGCAAGTTTTTATGTGGTGGAATTCTACATGTTTTACAGCCACCAGCTCCATCCAGTCAAAGGGGGATTGACCAAATCCTGGAGGTTATTTACTAAGAATATCCTTTGAAATTCAATGTTGTTATATTAAATGTGTGCCTCCCAGTGTTTTAGTCTGTATGAAAGGATTATTTATTGGACATAATTTGTTAATCTTGCTCAATAATGCTGCATGTGAGGATGATTATGCTAGCCAGTTTACCCATGCTGTCTGATTGAGAATCAGACATGTGAAACGCCGCATAAATAACAGTAATACAAATGTTTTGGATTGATTGAAAAACAATCAATAATGATTATTTCACTCTGTACAAAATACCGTTGACCCTTTCATTTCAAACCTTTATTTTAACTCAAAGAAAGTTGAGGTTGCCCTCATTTGCAAGATGTCAAGTTGACATGCCAGTTAAATAAATATTTACAATTATGATCTTCCGTACACAAACACACTTTTTTCTGACTGTCTATTCTTCTGATAGCAGGTGTTTAATCAAAGATCCCCGCTTTCTAGTCTTGCACAAGGACCAATCAGCATGGGTATGGGCGGGTTAATTTTCTATTGATGGGGATTTGATTGCCTGTTTTTAAATAAAGTGCGGCCGCAGGATTAATACGTTAGTTCGGCCAGAGAAACACTAATTAAAATAGTTGGACCTGCGAAATTTGTACTTTGTACTTTGTAGGTCTGCATTTTAAATGTAAGGAGTAAAAAGTATGTTTTCTCTGAAATGTAATTGAGTAAAAGTACAAGTATACAAACCTAATAATACTTGAGTAAAGTACAAATCCCCCAAAACAGTACGTTTTTGAGCGCCAACCGCTCAGTGCCAAAAATGAGATAATACGTTTTTGGATCGTTTTATCTTTTTACTTTGATCCCTGCTCTACAGACCTGCCGGGAGCGATCTGCATCATTTAGGCACGTCCCCACACATTAGAACTGCATTCTGATCGACTATCACCAGGTGGCAGTATCATCCGTGTCTGAACAGAAATGGCTTGGGGGTTGAAAGTCAGCTTCACTTTCATTTTCTCCTATGTTAGTGGCCCCTCCTTCTGCTGGGACAGAAATGCACAGTGCTCGCCTCAGAATTCCGTTGCATAAGCGTATTTGACCATCGAAACGTGTATAGACATATACACTGGTAATCACGATGGCGATGCGATGGCGATCACTTGGAATTATTCTTATTGGAATACCTTCCGGGTAAGGTACATTCTATGTCTATTTAACGATCACAGTCCTGTGTTTTACCGGACGAAAAACATGGTCGGCAAACATGAGTTAAAAACGATTCAGGATTTCAGGGGATCAGCCAGAACGGTTTGGGCTTATTGCACATAACACATTTTATCTCGCAATCTATGAAAAAATACTATTATCTTGGAAATGCGTGATGTTTAGTGTGTAATAAACTACAAAAACAAACTACAGCATGTGGAAACAAACTATTATTCCCATGCTGCACTACAAGTAATGTTTGTCAAAATGAGCCACACCGTGTCTCTACAGCTATAATACAGAACACACACACAGCTTCGCAAACATAGTGCAATGACCACGGAAACTACTAGAAGGCTGGCATTCTAGGGATAATGATAACCGAATTGCGTGGCACTCAAAATGTTAAGTATCGTTCAGAGTTCTGTAACGTTTGGGGTTTCTATCCTCTCTCAGGAGTGGAAACCCTACTGCCATTCTGGAGTACTTCACCCTGTTAGCTCTGATTGATTGTCACCTGTGATTTGTTGTCACTAATTACTGCATGTGGTTTGCTGGGTATTTTGCCTTTATAGTAATCCTTTGTTCTCCTGTCTGTTGTCGGATCTTCAACAGAAGTACTGCGAGCAGTCGGCCTCGGACAGAAATGGGACTTCTGGTCCGGTTTTGTTATTATGTTGTGTTAATCTATTTTCTCCGTCTTGTGTACGGTTTTCGCTATGATAATTATCTCTCAGTTGAAGCCTGGCTACATTATGCTTTCTCCATTATCCCCTTCCATTATCTTGCTCTAGTGTTTCTGATAATAAAGGAATACTTATTTTGAGAAGAGCAACTCCATCTCCGCCTCCTTCTTCCTTTCTACTATTGGACTCAACATTCCTACCTTGAATCATAACAGAAGATCCGACCATCATGTGCTCCACAGAAGGATTCGGGGAGGAGCTGGAGGCCCAAAGAAGACAGCTGGACGTCGTCACCAATCGCCAGCGGGAAGTAGGCACCGAACTGGGTAATCTGGGAGACCTATCCATCGAGTCCCAAGCAGCAGTAGCCAAGGCTATCTCCACAGCCAACTCAGTGTTAGCTATGGCTAACAACGCTAGCACAGTGGCCGCTGTTGCAGTAACAGCGGTGGGAGCTGTGTCTGGAGCCCCGTCTGCCGGCGGGGAGGAGAGGCAGGTACATCCATCTGTCCGTGAGGAGACCGCCAGATCGTTACGGAGGAGCTCCGGAAGGTTGTCGGGAGTTTGTCACCCAATGCTCTCTTGTTTTTCAGTTACAGCCACGTACTTTCACTACTGAAATGTCCAAAGTTGCATATATAATAACTCTACTTACAGGTTGTGCTCTTTCTTGGGCTACCGCGAAATGGAAGAGTCGTTCGGGACTGCCTTCACCCGAGAGTTGCGATGTGTGTTCGATACCTCTCGGGTGGTATCCATCTATGAAGCCGGTGGGCGGCTCATCTCCTGCCGGCAAGGTAGTCGCTCTGTGGCGGACTACGCAATCGACTTCCGCATTGTAGCTCGAGAGGCGGCTTAGCAGGAAGTGCCCTGTTGTGTGTTGTTTGTACAGGGGCTCTCTGGGCGGATGCAGGATGAGCTGGCTTCACGGGAGCTGCCTGAACAACTGGATAACGTCATCAACTTGGCAATATGGATGGACAACCGACATCGGGAGAGGGAACGCGAGAGGGAGGCTTTGTCACAGGTACCCTTCCGCCTTTCTCTTGGTGTCAAGACAGATGTGCAATATACAAGAGAGAGCTTGGGTGACGAACCAATGCAACTGGGGGCCTTGCAACTTTCGGACGCAGAGAGGCAGAGACAGATTGAACAGAAGCGTTGTTTTCATTGTGGTCGCACTGGACATCGCTTCAGTAATTGTTCTGGCTTGTCGGGAAACGGGGGGGCTCGCTAAACTTGGGGGGAGTTATAGCGGGTGGGCATTCTACCTCTGTCACTAATGAGTCACGCACCTTTTTTAATGTCACTGTTGGGTGGGGGGATTCTCTCAAACAGACCAGGGCATTAATTGATTCGGTGGCGGCGGGTAATTTAATTCATGTAAGGTTAACACACGAGTGGGGGGTTCCTCTAGAGACGCTGGAGGTGCCTATCCCGGTGCAGTCATTTGACGGTCGACCACTGGGTAGTGGGCTCATTACACAGCGCACGGCGCAGCTGCGTCTCCAGGTGGCCGGGGGTGAGTGGGAATGGTTAAAATTTTATGTTGTCATGTCTCCTCATTCATCCATTGTGTTAGGCCATCCGTGGCTAGCAGAGCATAATCCTTGTATTAATTGAGCTATGGGTGAACTTTCAATGGAGAGGGGCGTTAAGTCGGTTTCCGGCGAGGGTTCACCCACCCCTTTTTCTTCTTCTCTTTTGTCTCCCTACAGGATGGTGGTAAGCGTTGCAGACTGTATTACATCTCCTAATCCCGATTTAGCAGGTGTACCTGAGATGTATTGGGACCTGGCGGAGGTCTTTAGTAAGACTCGTGCTAAAGCACCACCGCCTCATAGATCTTCCGACTGCCCCATTAATCTTCTACCTGGTACCTCTCCACCCTGTGGTCGAATGTTTTCTCTCTCTCGCCCTGAGACAGTGTCCATGAATACCTATATTCAGGAGGCACTGGCCGCGGGGCACATACATCCGTCCACATCCCCTGCAGGCGCTGGATTCTTTTTTGTAGCAAAAAAGGATGGTAGCCAGTGGCCGTGCATTGATTATAGGGGGTTGAACGACGTTTCCATCAAAAACCGTTACCCCCTGCCTCTCATGGACACTGCCTTTGAGTGTCTACAGGGGGTGCAGGTCTTCTCTAAGCTTGATTTACGTAATGCCTACAACTTAATCAAGATTAGAGAGGGAGATGAGTGGAAAACTGCATTTAATACACCTAACGGGCATTATGAATATTTGGTTATGCCTTTTGGCTTAGCTAATGCGCCTGCAGTCTTTAAAGCCCTAGTCAACGACGTGCTGCAGGATTTAATCAGGGTGTCTGTCTTTAGATGACATTCAAATTTTTTCTCACGATATGGAGCAACACCAACAGCACGTTCGTCAGGTTCTCCAGCGTCTCCTTCACCATCAGCTGTTTGGTAAAGCAGAGAAGTGTGTGTTTCACACCGACACAGTTTCTTTCCTGGGGTTTGTATTGACTAAGGGCGATCTACGTATGGATCCGGCCAAGGTGAGTGCTGTACTGGACTGGCCATGGCCTTCATCGCTCAAGGAATTGCAACGTTTTTTGGGCTTTGCACATTTTTATAGGCGTTTTATTCGCAACTTTAGCGCCTTAGCCACTCCTCTGACAGCTCTCACTAAGGCCTCTCTCCCTGGCTTTGAATGGTCGCCTCGGGCAGAGTCAGCCTTTCGCGACCTCAAACATCGGTTTACCTCCGCCCCTGTACTGATCCGCCACGATTCGGAGGCTCCGTTTATTGTGGAAGTGGATGCTTCCGATATCGCGGTGGGGGGGTGATCTCTCAGAGATGTTTAAAGGACGGGAAGGTGCATCCCTGCGCCTTTTTTCCCCCGCCGGCTGTCTCCAGCCGAGCGCAACTACGAAGTTGGTAATTGGGAGTTGTTGGCAATCAAATTGGCACTGGAGGAATGGAGACATTGGTTGGAGGGGGTGGCACACCCTTTCATTGTTTGGACCGATCATAAGAACTTGGCTTACATCCAGGGGGCTAAACGCCTTAACGCTCGCCAGGCCGCGTGTATACTTTCGACCAACAAATGTTTGTTTCTGCGTTCGAGTTTTGCGCTCTGATTGGCCAGGTCATGTGACATGTGGGCCAATCGTGGGACGGCAAGTGCAGCGCCTATTTCCGGGTCTAACAGCCTGCAAACTACCTAACGCCTAGTTTATCACTGGTTAAGCTTAGGCGACTCTTTCGCAGTAGGTTAAGGTTAGAGTTTGGAATCAGGGCAGGCGTTCTATCGCCAGGCCAGGTGGGCGTTATTCTTCACTCAATTTCGATTTTCCATCTCCTACCGGCCCGGTTCCAAGAACGTCAAGCCTGACGTCAGTTTGACCCTCCGGACCGGGAGGAGAAGCCCCATCCTATTATTCCACAGGCCCTTATTCTGGCTCCCGTGTCATGGGGCATAGACAGGGTGGTAAGATCGGCTCTGGCACGGGAGCCCGATCCCGGTGGGGGTCCTCCGGGGCGGATGTATGTGCCCAAGGCTGCGCGCTCTTGACTGCTGCAGTGGGCGCATACCGCCTCCCTCACTGGCCACCCTGGGGCTGCTAGAACCCTGGAGTTTATCCGTAGGAGGTTCTGGTGGCCTACAGAGGAGGGGGATACACGTTCCTTTGTGGCGGCCTGTCTGGTGTGCGCGTGTAGTAAGACCTCTCGCTGTGCACCGGCGGGTCTCCTTCGCCCGCTTCCTATTCCCAAACGTCCCTGGTCACACATATCCCTGGATTTTATTTCTGGCCTTCCCCCGTCCGATGGTCTCACTACCATTTTGGTGGTAGTGGACCGCTTTTCCAAGGCGGCCCACTTCATTCCCCTCCCCAAGCTTCCCTCGGCTCGAGAGACGGCTGACCTGGTGGTGCAGCACGTCTTTCGGGGTCCACAGGCTTCCAGTGGATATGGTGTCAGACCGGGGCCCTCAGTTCGCCTCCAGGTTCTGGAAGGCATTTGCTTCCAGCCTCGGCGCCTCCATCAGCCTGTCGTCTGGGTTCCACCCGCAGTCCAACAGGCAGACGGAGCACGTCAAGCAGGATCTGGAGGGTGTTCTGAGGAGCTATGTTGCTGGTAGTCCTGAGGTGCCTACGGTCCAGGCCCACGTGGCTCGCTGTTCGCCGGACGTGGAACCGGGTTCAGACGGCGCTGCAGAAGGCCTCTGTTTGACTTGTTGAAAATGTCTAGAATACAAATGTTGAGATTGTTGGTGAACAAGCGACTAACTGCAGCTATGTTGTATGATGTTTCTTTTTTGTTGGCTGGGTTTGCGCATGTGGGTTAAGGGAGAGGTGGGCTATTGCATCATTGGTTCAGGAAAGATGCATACTGGCTTGTAAAGACGGAAACGCAAGGGTGGTGTCTTCAGATTTGTTCACTCTGGGACCCGTTTTCAGAAAATTGCGTATTCAGGCTCCCAGAACACGGTTCCGTGTGGGCGAAACGTGCATACGAAAACACTTTGGTGGATACACCCAAACTTGTCTCCGTGTGGACATGGCCACAATGAGACCTTCTGATAGCAGGGTTGATTTGCCACATCCATTCCACACGGAGACGGAACCGATCTTTTTTGTTTTCATTTCAAAAAAGTTTTCTCTAAGTCGTCTCAAGAAATACGTGCGTCCAAACGAAACCACTGAAAATGCTGTAACACTGCCACAAATGTACAAAATAAACATCTTGATTGATTGAGGGTTGATTGAGTAGGACACCATGACTCAATGAGACCTTCTGATAGCGGGTGGTCATAAAACCTTTTGAAAATGCAGTCCCAAATAATTATTGCAGCTTTAATTCACCAAACAGTTGTTGTTGTTGTTGTTGTTGTAGCTAAAAATAGATAAAACCTCCACAGGATGCGGTGTTTACATAGTAACTGCATACTGACAAAGGGACAATTCTCTCAGGAAGTGGATTCACTTCAAAATGAAAAAATATCGTCCTATCCAATGTATTGGCAAGTAAATGATAGCCCTCAAAATAATAGCTTGTGATTTGTTTACATTTTCAATTGATTATGTTGAAAGTGAATTGACCATTGCCCTGGTAACCAGTATCAACTGCGGAGATAGAAAAGTGATACCTCGAGTCTGGTTCTGTCCACTTCCCTGGGTAGTTTAGCTCTTCCTCTACTCGTTATCAAGAGCATTTCATAGGGGTAAACCTTAAGAAGAAGACACTCTGTCAGTCAACAGGACAAAGACTAGCGATAGAGTCATAGGGTTAAACCTTAAAGGGAGAGTTTGCATGTTTGGACATTAAGTGATACTTGCTAGTAGTATAGTTGATGCAATACCATTAGCTTACTCAATCTGAGTCCCCCAGAGTCCGGAGCGACCTGGGAAGCTTCAGACAGGCAGCAAATGGCATCACGAGTTAATCCACACCATAACATGCTGGCAAAACGTTCCAACTACCCATAGCAGAAGACAGCGTGCCTCGAGCATTGCCTATGTGTGATTCATGTTAGGCCCAGCATGTGGCTCGGGAGGTAGAGCAGTCGTCTGGTAATCCGGAGGTTCCCGGGTTTGATTCCTGCTCCTCCCGGGCAGCGTGTCGAAGTGTCCTTGAGCAAGACACTTAACCCGTAGTGCTCCCGATGTGCAGGTTGGCACCTTGCATGGTTGCCTCCGCCGTCGGTGTGTGAATGTGTGGTTGTAAAATGTGAGGAACAATTGTAAAGCGCTTTGGATAAAAGCTGTTGCTATGTAGCCATTTATGCCACTTTGGGACTAGTTCGCTAGTTCCAACTCTTCTGAAGCATTTCTTATAGTTACAATGTTTGCCTGCATGATATTGTGTGGATTAACACTTTTTTAACCCTTTTTGCTGACTAGTTCACTCGGAGACGGACCTGAACTTTGACCCCATGGGACTTGGTGAGTAAGTTAATGGCACTGCATCAACTATACTACTAGCAAGTATTTTATACCACTTAAAACGTCCAAAAATCCCCAAACTATCACTTTAAGAGCAGACATAAGGTCGGTAACAGGACAAACCCTAGCACTACAGTCATAGGGGAGAGGACAAATAGGTCAAAGGTTAAACTAAGTAATTTTATATAGGTACAGGTCACAACTAGTACTGAGTCAGTTCGTACACTGCAAAGAAAAGTCATTTTAACAAGTAATTTAATTTTGTATTGAGTGTTAAAATCGTATCCTCCTTTCAAGATTTGTTTTCATAAGAACAATAGGATTTGAGGACTCAATACAAGACTGAGTGTATTGCTAAGAAGGTAACTTTTCTTATTGCTGAGTACAGTTTAGAACGGGCCACTAACTCAGTAACACAGAACAAACCTAGCACTAGATTTCATAATAAGCTTAAACTGAACGTTTATGAGAAAATACATAGGATGGGATATTTCCTTTGGTAATTCTGACTCAAGACGGGAGGGAGTGGGTGTGTGTGTGTGTGGAGGTGAGGACTGTGTATCATGGTGCCGGTTATTAAGCCGTGGAAACGTGCATTAGGTTTATAAGAACAAGGAGAGGGGACAACAATGTGAAACACCACGCTCTACTCTCACACAGTAACACGAGACATGATCTCAGTATGAATCACAGGGAGGACTGAAGTCCCGGGAGGCTACTGTTCCATTAGGACAGATCAACTACCATCGTCGGTTTGACAGAAATGCTCGATAATAATAAGCTAGGAGTTCTCCGAGGGGCCCCCGGGGGCCAACTCATATCCACACAGTAATGGACAGGTCTTTATATACCGAGCAGTATATAGTGATATGAGTTGTTTGAATGGTCACCCTGGTGTTGGATTCTCCACTGTATGCCGTATACAGTATCCAGTCACTGTAGGTCCAAGCTATGCACAGATGAGCATGGAGAAGCCAGCATGCTAAGCGCTAAGATGACTCCGCAGCTCCCAATAGCAGCATGCTAGCTGAGTAAGCCAGCTATCCTAGGGTCCGATCAAGTAACCCAGATATCGAGAGTATAATTCTGGAACTCTGCTATCCGTGGGACTAATTAAAAGTGACCCAGTTGCCGTGAATCGAATTCAGAAACCCACATTGAGAGTGACCCCAGATATTGTGAGTATAGTTACCCTGATCTCGTCTTATGCAAGAAACCGGCTATCGCCAGTCTAAGGCATGGACCCAGTCGCTTTGAGGATATTTCTGGAACCGCGCTAAATCTATGCTGGAGTCCCTGTGTTCTAAGTGTATTTCAGGAACCCAGTTAGCTTCAATCCGTACGGTATTCCTGGAAACCTGTGTCCCCACGTCACAGTTTTCAGTGGAGAATAATGTTTATTTGATTCCTCTTTCCTTGGGCTGGCGTTTGCTTATGCAGAGGTTGAATTGTTTAAATATTAGTTTAAACAACAATCGTACAGATTAACAAATGTTAATGAATGTTGAAGTTGAAGGGTGAGTCCTTTTTCTAAGTTTTTCTAAGTATAAAATGTAGTAATATCATTGAACAATGATCGTGCTTAACGGGCACGTGTGGTGCCTTCAAGATCATCAGACAATTGTAAGCGGTCTACGTCTTTATCAAGGCTACAGGGTTTTCAACAAGGCAAAGAGAAAGGAGATACTTGCTTTCGGTTCCAACATATTAGGCATAGATACTCCCCTGTCCATCCTGGCTGCTCGACCATCCTTTATGTGCTAAAGAATAGAACATACACACATGTAATATAGTGGACGGGCTGCTTGGCCATCCTCTATGTGCCAAAGAATAGAACATACACACATGTAATATAGGGGAAGGGGGATCGGGTCGATGGTATATGAATCTACGATCTCCAGGTCTCTAATGACAACGGTTTGCTAGTTTCACCAAATGGAACAAGTCATTGTGGAATCCTCTTCAACCAGGTCTATAGTCTACTCTTGGAGCTCTCGTCGTAAGACATATTTCTAAATTGTGTATAATTTGAAATGAGACGCTCAGCTCAACTGAAAAGCGTCTCTTTGAGGCTCTCTGAGAATTATGTGTCTAAATCGTATATACATTCAGATGAGACATTTAGCTCGAACTGACGTAAAATATTAAAATGAGACATTTAGCCCGACTTGAAACATTGGTAAAAAAAAAAAAAAACAGACAAGACAAGGGATGGGGCAGTGGTTTTACAACAGAGTACAGTACTGCCTGTGGCACCAGTAGTACTACTGCCTGTGGTACCAGTAGTACTGCCTGTGGTACCAGTAGTACTGCCTGTGGTACCAGTAGTACTGCCTGTGGTACCAGTAGTACCAGGGGCATGACAAAACACTGCACTGCATACCCTGGAGTACACGCTAATCCAAACAGTGACACAAGCGGTTAGCAGGGGGAGGGCAGGTGGGTGAGCTGAGGACAAGGTGTGTTTTGCAACCACTGAGCAAGCAGAGAGAGAGAGAGCATGCAGGGTGACGAGCGTGCCAGGGGGTGGGGGGTGGGTGGGGGGGGCAGCTGATGGGACATACCTGAAACTCTGTGGGACAGAATGGGACAGAGAACGAGACACACAGTTAACGGTCTTCCTGTCAAATATCCTACCAGGCTACTGAACGTGTAGACACAACATTGAAATACTGCAAAAGATGACACAAATTAATCTCTTCTACTTAGACTTAGCAATGTGTTTTTTTTGTTTTTTTTTTGGGAAGCAGGCAGTCCATTCCCCCTTTTTTACCGTAGTAACGCTGAGAGTGAGATAGAGTAGAGGAGACACAGGGGAGAATGTTCTTTATTGAGACAGTAGGAAGGCTGAGAGGGAGACAGAGTAGAGGAGACACAGGAGAGGGGGTTCTTTATTGAGACAGTAGGAAGGCTGAGAGGGAGACAGAGTAGGAGAGACACAGGAGATAAGGTTCTTTATTGAGACAGTAGGAAGGCTGAGAGGGAGACAGAGTAGAGGAGACACAGGAGAGGAGGTTCTTTATTGAGACAGTAGGAAGGCTGAGAGGGAGACAGAGTAGGAGAGACACAGGAGAGAAGGTTCTTTATTGAGACAGTAGGAAGGCTGAGAGGGAGACAGAGTAGAGGAGACACAGGAGAGAAGGTTCTTTATTGAGACAGTAGGAAGGCTGAGAGGGAGACAGAGTAGAGGAGACACAGGAGAGAAGGTTCTTTATTGAGACAGTAGGAAGGCTGAGAGGGAGACAGAGTAGGAGAGACACAAGAGAGAAGGTTCTTTATTGAGACAGTAGGAAGGCTGAGAGGGAGACAGAGTAGGGGAGACACAGGAGAGAAGGTTCTTTGTTGAGACAGTAGGAAGGCTGAGAGGGAGACAGAGCAGGGGAGACACAGGAGAGAAGGTTCTTTGTTGAGACAGTAGGAAGGCTGAGAGGGAGACAGAGCAGGGGAGACACAGGAGAGACGGTTCTGGTGGGATCTGATCACAGGCCAGCAGGTAGGGTCTTAACCACTACGCAAACTTACTTTAAATGGAAAATCCACCTTAAAACTATTAAAATTGTGCTATTCACATGATACTGGGCAGTTAAGTCAATATCTATAAACATAGACAACTGTCTCCCTAAGCTGGGAATTAGTGACCTAACCCTACCAGCTCATAGCTTTTAGTTTGAGATGTTACATCCAAACGAGCTCAACTTAAATAAAGGGCTTACAGCTCTGAATTGGAATAATATCCTCATCCCAGTAAAATCACTATGGGTACTGTAGTTCCATTACTCACTGTCTATGGGGCAGCTCCAGGATTTGTCTCTTGATGACATCATCATTAGCCATATCCCAATACACCCTCCCCCCACCTATATTTTGTCCGCACGTGATATGTATATTTTGTACGCACGTGATATTTATATTTTGTACGCATGTTGTGATATGTATATTTTGTACGCACGTGATATGTATATTTTGTCCGCACGTGATATGTATATTTTGTACGCACGTGATATGTATATTTTGTACGCACGTGATATTTTGTGCGCACGGGATATGTATATTTTGTACGCATGTGAATATGTATATTTTGTACGCATCAGCCTATTTGGTTTTTGCAGAACTTGGAATAACACAGAATTGCATGGCTTTTTTTCTATCTCACTTTTCCCCAGACGCACACTGTTCCAAAAATTATTACAACTATTTCCACTGCTCCAAATCAAGAAAAGATTCATGGATATAGGTGCATTTTGGCGGCGGACACGGTGGTTATGTCAGTTTAACGATCAGATACATTGAAAGTAGGGCTGTCAGTTTAGCGCGTTAATTAGATTAATTAATTACACAGCAAATTATCGCGTTATGAAAATTAACTCAAAATGTATTTAAATTTTTTTTTATATATAAATATTATTATTATTATTTTTTTTTTATCTCATTCATTCCATAAGAACGTAGAATAAACATTTACAAACTTTTTTGTAAATGTCCATTTGCATGTTCTTGGTATCTGATTCTAGGGACATCTATGGATCTCAGGGAATGTATTCCCAGTGTCAGAAATACTGTGTCTGTTTGTTACTAGGCTTGAGTAAATTGTAATGAACCAAATGAGAATATCAATTCAATTATTTTTTTTATAATTTTTTCTTTGACTGTGAATAACACTATGCTAAAATTGACCAGACCTGAAAAATCTAAGCAAATGAATAAAGGGAAGATGATTAAACAGAAGGTTTTGTAGATACAGTACTGAATTCTGCCATCCGGACACATGCAATTTGAAATATGATTATAGAATATTAAATATCAGGCCTAAAATGGTTTTGCGATTAAAATGCGATTAATTAATGAATTACAAATCCTGTAATTAATTAGATGAATTTTTTTAATCGCCTGACAGCACTAGTTGAAAGTGCTCAGCCGGATGAACCGGGCAGCACCGCTCTTCACTCCGGGTTCGTCGTCAAACGCCGGTCCCGGTGTCAGAATGTAGGAGAGACCTGTCCGGTTAGCGTCTATTCGAATACCAACCGGTTCATGCTTCCGCGTTCGCGTTTTGCAAATCTGATTGGCCACTGCCGTTTCTGGTGCGATCTGATTGGCCACGGACGTTTCTGGTCATGTGACATGTGCGCCCAATCGCGTGACGTGCCCATTTCCGCCTCGACCAGCAGCAAACTACCTAACGCCTAGTTAACACTGGTTAAGCTTAGGCGACTCTGTCGAAGTTGGTTACGGTTTGGAATCAGGGCTGGCGTTCTATCGCCATGCTCTAAGACAAACTCTAACCTTTGAGCTTAACCGGTGAAAGAACTTGCCGTCACACGATTGGTGCGACCAGAAACAGCAGTGGCCAATCAGAGCGCAAAACGCGAATGCGGAGGCATGAACCGGTTGGTATTCGAATACAGGCATCCGGTTATGGAGAACCGTTTTTCGTAACTCGCAGGTGTTGCACAGATATATTTCCCCAAGTGGATCAATAAAGGAATATCTTATCTTATCTTATATGGAAACACACAGATTTGTGACGTTTGTCTCTCCTTTCTCTCCAGACGCACATTGTTCCAAAAATGTCAGCTCCTCGATATTTCAGTTCAAATAAAAATTGTTTACATAATCTCAAAATACTCTGTAAATAAATTTTGATACATACAATATTAAATACGTACAAAAATGTAGGCCTATCATTATTATATGTTATACTACACTGTAGGTTAAGTTTCTAGGCCCTGCAAAAACCAAATAAACTGATACGTATCGAAATATAAGTATCACTACAGAAATATGTATTACATACATTACTTTTACTACTGAAGATTTAACGAAGGGTGTCTCATTTCTTGTAGCTCCGTTCTAAAGGGCCATCACCCAGTCGGGGGCTAAGCTATAGGGAGGTGTAGTCTGACGTCGCTTTGGACCGCCCGCAAGGTCCACCCGTATAGGAATTTATCATTGGAAAAATTGATTATCCGCTATTGTAACAATTCTGCCTCATGAACATTGGCAAGCTTTCCATTTTTGCACAAAATGAGTTCCCTTCTATCACTAACATTATTGTTTAAGCATTTGTGGTTGAAATAAAATTCTGCGATTTAATTTTTTACGATTAATTGCAAATATTTTCATGTTGAGCTATAGATTGTGGATGAATACGCACAGAAAGGTACACCATGCAAATGTGCATGCTTTATTTGTTTTATACGAGACGATTTAGAAATGGGCAATAGGGAAATACATTGCATTTTCAAGATGGTGGACCGGCCGGAAACAGCAATGACGTAACCACTACACCTCCCTATAGACCAGGAAGTAACCACTACACCTCCCTATAGGGGAAGGTTATATATCGTATTAGCTTATGCTCTGCGCTCAAGTGGAACACATCCCATAGCCAGCCTAATACTGAATACACTTCACATGTACACACCCATCCGCCTGGCCACACCACTTGAGTTTAGTGCCGAAATAGTTGTTGGAAAGGAGCTACGTGGACATTGTATCTTATTTTTTCTCTCTCTCACCAATTTCCGAGAAAAGCTAAGTCATAATGTCTGCACCTTCAGGGGGTTCGAACGCTCACAACGTCACCCTTCACCAGCGTTTCTCCATTGCCGCGTCCGCCGTGTGTCGTGGGGCTGCTCTGACTCCACGGTCGTGGCAGTCAGATACGCCCGAGCGGCGCCCAGTGGTGAGTCTGCCTCTCCGAGGGGCCGTTGAACTGCCGTCTCCCGTGAGATGGCCTAGTTCCGGCCCTGGTTCCCCTGCCAGTGGACGGTCGGCCGATAGGCCGACAGCTCCTCTGGTGCCTGGGGATTTGCGACGCAGGCTCTTCGCCTCTGCTCGCTCCCGTTGTAGGGCGGCGGGCTGCAGGGGCGAACGGCCTGGCTTTGGGGAGGTGCTGGAGCCGAACGAGGGTGCTCTTGCCCTGTCTCCGTTTCTGATGGAAACTGAGGATCACATAGAGGGGGCGAGAGCGCTCTTGTTTGATGCCCCAATGGATTCGTATCATTCTCCCCCTTGGGGTGTGGCAGGGAGTGTTGCGTCTCCTTGGGGTCCCTTGTTCTCCGGTGTTGGGTTAGAACCTCCGACCCTGAGACAAGATGCCCAGCTATCTGCCGCGTCGGATGATGGCGCCCGACATGGCAGCCTCCCGTACGTGAGGGACGCGGGCGACGTGGAGGGAGGTGCGCAAGGGGAGTTGCGTGCCTTGTTCCCCGAGCTCATGACGGCCGCCGCAGCCGCTAATGGTGTGGCGTTGCCGCAGCCTCTGCCTGCACCTGTTCCTGATGACATGATAGGTCATCTCTGGCAACGTCGTCCTGTGAGAGAGACGGGCGTTGTCTGCCCATTTTTCCCGTCAATGGAGGCCTACGTGAAACAGGGACAGGTAATCTCCCACATCACTGGCCTTACCCCCGCCTACGTGCCAGTCACGCAGGTGGAGGGTTTGGTCCAGGGACTAAGGGATGGGGTGCCTCGGCTTGATAGCCCGATGACATCCATTATTTGTCCCGAAGTGGTGTGGGAGCCGTTGCGGAAGCCGGTTCCCCAAGGGAAATCGGCTAGGCAAATGGCTAACTGGAGTGACCAGGCGTACATCGTCGCGACTCAGAGCCTAGCTGCGACGTCCAACATCGCGCAGCTAGCGCGCTACATGTCGGGATGATGGCGGGGCGGGTTGGTATTGGACGACCATCAACAGTACCTTCACGCCCAGGCGGCTGGAGCCATCCTGCACCTTACCCAGCTGCAGGCGATAGCCGCCGGGAAGGAGCACACCCTGGCCACTCTGTCCCAGCGCCAACTTGGAGCAGGCGCGGGTGCCGGTACAGAAGAGGATTCCCCTGCTCACGGCCCCCCTCTCCGATGCTGGGCTCTTCGGGTCGGCCATGCAGCAGATGGCGGCTACCTGCAGAGAGATGGAGGAGGAGCGCGCTGTGCTCCAACCCCATTTCCCCCGACCCGATGCCACCGGTGATGGCCGACGGAAACAACGCCGGCAGAGGCCCGCGACCATTGCCACCGCCACCACCGCCGCTGCTGCTGGGCCTTTGTCCAAGAAGGCCAGGAGTGGAGGGAGTGCCTCGTACGCCGCAGCGAGCCGCGCCACGCCCGGAGGTGACGGTAGGGATCGACGAGACCAGGCGCCCCAGAACCGTCCCTCCGGGCCGGCTCCCCGTGGGGGCAAGCACCGTGCTGCACGCGGCAGGCGCCGCAAGTGACTCTCCCCTGTTTACCCCTGTTCCCTTCCCTTCCATGATTTTTGTTACTAAATAAAAGGTCCCTCCTGGTGAGGGACTGTTTTTTGTTACAAACTGTGTTTTTATTCACTGTTATATATTAGGGATACGGTGTATAAACCCTCACCTAGCTGTGGGGTTGTGTGTTGTTTAAGTGAGTAGGACAGTTTTCTTATAAATCGTTCTGGTCGCTATATGTGTGCTTGGCAAGGCCTGTGGCTAGCACTCGGTCGAAAGACTTGTCTTCCCTCATCATGAAGAAGTCTGTGTTCTTCTTATAGTGGTAAATTTTACCGTTTGTCTGTGTGTATTCTGTTACATTGGAAACATGGTATCGAGTCCACAACTTGGTTAGAGTGCTAGCCTACAGAAGTGCTCGTATATGTAGCTTGTACCGAGGTCTTGACCCTCTCCTAAACGTATGTGTTTTTTCTTAAAACATAAAACACGGGTGACGTGTTTGCACATAAGCCTACAGCCTTGTATATAAAACCTGTTCGCAGATGAGTTATCGTCTGTAGCTGGCGTGCATTGGTTTAGCTTATCCTTGTGGATATATGTTTTTCATATAGCATGCTGGCTACGCGGGTATCATCGCTGCTGGTTGTTTTTCATCGTATCCGGGGTGTGGGGTCATGAGGGGGTGAACTGATAAACCCCTCCTCCCCTCTTTTCTGATTGGTCAGGGGGTTCGGCCTTCTGTCCTTTGGGCTTCCTGTCACACTGTTTGGTCAGCGTGTCACAGGGTAGGGAGAGGGGGGGGGGAGGGAGTTCCCTGGTCCCACGCCATATTTGGGCAGGTGGGTCACGGAATTCCCCCTGCCATAGAGTACGTCACTGGGCGCGTTTCTATTGGTTGTGAGACTTCCGTGAGTTCTTTTCAGGCTCCATGTTCTGGACCTCTGTTGTTGTCAAGATGGGTTTTGCGGTGCGTGTGAACTTAAACAAACGTTTTCTGCTCTGCGCTCTGTTGCATATGTCTTGAGCTTTTGGTCACGTAGCTCAATGTTACATATATCTTTTCAAATTGTTACTCACGTGGGAAGTCTCTCTGGGGGTTCCCTGTCTCCTCTCTTTTATACAGAGCAGGTTTGACAGGGGTGTTTTTCCCTCAGATGCGTCATATGGGACCCATATCTGTGTCTCTTGGCCGGCTTCCTGCCGCTCTCCCAGGCGGCTTGGATGGAACGTTATCTGGGTTCTTGTTAGAATTACCATTGATATGTTTTGGGTCTCGATGTGTACATAGTGCTGGCCCTGGGTGCTTCTGTGTGGAATCACGCGTGGGCTTGCGCGCCTTGGTTGCTCATTTCATTGTAACAGCGTTTTCATGGGGCAACTGGGATGGAGTTTGTCTCTTCCGAGCGCCTGTGTACTGGGTTAGTCTCGATGAATTCTCGTTCATCTCTGGGGGGAGATAACGGAATAGATCAGAGCATTGGCGGAGGGGTCTCACGCTTTTGGGGTGGGCCACCGGGCGAGGTGCTTTTATGTTCTGACCGTCTTGGTGGCGCCCTCTGTGATGTTTTAGATCGACACGCGTACCTACCCCCCTCTTAGGACTGGGGATGGTTGTGGGGTGCGTCAGCGGGTACATTTGTCAAGCTTCCGCTCTGCTCAGCTCCTGTGTTCCACTTGAGCGCAGAGCGTAAGCTAATACGATATATAACATACGGTTATCCTATAACCATAGTTATATGAGTATAGCGAGCGCTCTGCGCTGGACTCACTGAGGACCCCGTGGTCTTCGCCTTCGGTGGTGAAAGACTTGGGAAGGAGCTGGTAGTATGGCCATGCCCCCGCTTATGTAGAGGAGCGGATGGGGGTGTGGCCAGGCGGATGGGTGTGTACATGTGAAGAAATTTATTCAGTATTAGACTGGCTATGGGATGTGTTCCACTTGAGCGCAGAGCGCTCGCTATACTCATATAACTATGGTTATAGGATAACCGTATGTTTCCAGTCATACTGGTGTTCTGGATGAAAGCATCCTCCAGTAGTAGGTTAGGAAGGAAACCATTCACTTCAAGATGTGTGGAACTTTATGGAGCAGTGATCTCCTCAGTGTGTGTGTGTGTGTGTGTGTGTGTGTGTGTGTGTGTGTGTGTGTGTGTGTGTGTGTGTGTGTGTGTGTGTGTGTGTGTGTGTGTGTGTGTGTGTGTGTGTGTGTGTGTTGATGACCTCTCACCTCTTCCTCCTCCACACATGTCTCCATAGCTGCTGTATTGGGTGAAGTCTGTGGACTGGGGCTGCAGGGGAACAAACAGCACCATCAACATTAAAGGGATACTTTTTGTATTTTAACTGAAATAAAAGCGGACAAATAAATATTAGATAAATCCTCTTAACCTTTTCATTTTTGAGGACTGCATACCTTTTTTGCAAACCAAAACAACATACTTTATACTTATAGCACATGCATGAGCCTGGTCTCTTTTGAAAGATGACATTCTGAAGTTTCTGATTCCAGAAAGAAGATTTTATTTTAGTGCTAACGTAATAGAGTAACATAGGTCTGAACTTGAGTTGTAGAAAAACTTTTTACTCTAGTTTTTCTGTAGTAGTTAGTAGTCCCCAGAAGGGGGTATGGCATCCATACGGACCAATAGCCTGAACCCTTATGTAGTACATGTCCAAATTTCATAAAGATCCATTCAGAAATGAGTGATTAGGAGTAATTTTGGTAAACTGTGTACAAAAGAAAAACGAAAGGTTATTCTATAACCTAGTTATATGAATACTGGCTGAGCATCTCGCTCTTGCCAATGAGATAACTCTTATCTCCTAGCACATAATGTGCTCACGAAACAAACAAATGCACTCACTTGCACGTGAGCAAGCCACGCCCCTGTGTCTTTCTATATGACGCCGGAAATAGTCACGCTCCACCTTCCTCAGAACGATTTCCATACACGGAAAAAAACATCCTCAGGGCGCTAAGAGCGAGACGCTCAGCCAGTATTCATATAACTAGGTTATAGGATAACCTTTCGTTATATTATCATACTGGCAATCGCGTCTCGCTCTTGCCAATGAGATATGGGGCAGAGCAGACGCGTGGCCCGACAAGTATACCCCCTGAGGGCCCGTAAGGCCCAGCCAGGGAGGAGGGGAGTCCGGTCCACCCGCCCGTCCTAACGAAGGGGGGGAGGCAATCAACTCCACCAAAGTGCGAAAAAGGGGGAACCAGGCACCCCTGAAAACGCACAGCACAGGCGGGACCACGTGTGACACAGCACCCCGTGGCCCACACCCACCTGCTAGCCCACCGATGGTGGGACGCAGGAGAGGTCCCAGACCTCAGAACCGCCTGGGAGAGGGAACCCCCAGTCATGTCCACGAGGTAAAACTTAACTAAATGACCCGGGGAGGACCAGGAGGCCGCAGCACAGATGTCCTCCACCGAGGCCCCCCCTAACAGGGCAGCAGAGGCCGCCACTCCACGAGTGGAGTGCGCCCTGACGCCCCCGGGGGGGACCTGTCCAGCCAATGTGTAGCAAAGGGCAATGCCCTCGCACAACCAATGTGACAGGCGCTGCTTGGACAGCGCCTTACCCGTGCGAGGGCCACCGTAACAAACAAACAGTTGATCGGAAGCCCTGAGATCCCGAGTCCGACTGAGGTAACCCCCAGTGCACGGACAGGACACGACAGGTGAAGGCTCGCCTCCAACACACAACATTCTATTATATGTTGTTACTACTGTATTGCACATCGTTGCGGGCAAGACCACCCGCATTTCATTGTATACTTGTATGCCGTGACAAATAAAACTCTTGACTTGACTTGACTTGACTTGTGAGGAGGCGGACGAACGGCTGAACCACAATATCTCTGGAGCGAAAAGAGCTCTGATAGTCTTTGGCACGAAGACTGAATTAGGCCTCAGAGTCGCACTGCTATCGGCCGAATAGACAGGCTCTCAGGCCACACCGAGAGAGCACACAGCTCACCCACACGCTTAGCGGAGGTGATGGCCAAAAAGAACGCGGTCTTAAAGACAGCTGATCCAATGGCGCCTGCTCAAGAGGCTCAAACGGGGCCTCCGACAACCGGCCCAGGACCAGTTGGAGGTCCCACTCAGAGACAGAGAACGTTCCACAGGCTTGAGATGCCGAGCGGCAAGCAGGAAACGTTCCACGAGAGGGTGGCTGAACAATGTTCTGCCCTCACACTTGACCATACGCCACTTCCCAGCGTAAGCCGCGGTAGTGGACGGAGCGTGTGCGTACCGGATAGCGTTAACCACAGAAGAGTCAAGACGCATCCCCACCAGATTCACACTTTCAGTAGCCAAGCCTAAAGGCTGCCCCAGAACAGGAGGCAGAACAGAGTTCCGCGTGCCTGAGAGAGGGCCCGTGGTGACCATGGAACAGGCCACGGCGGGGCCACCAAGAGCTGAATCAGGGCCGGGGACCATACAGCTGAGCCCCGGCCCGGCGCGACCAGGATCAAGTCCCGCGCTATCAGGTGTATGGGGGGGAATGCGTACAGAATCCCGGGCGGCCACGGAATCGGTCCCAGACCTGTCCGACTATGTCTGGACGTAGTCCCCACTTGTCAGGGTGAGGACCGCCCCGCGACATCACATCTGCACCCACATTCTCCCTGCCAGGGATGTGGAGAGCCCTCAGGCTGCGCAGATGGAGAACGCCCATAGCCAGAGCCCGACGACCGCCCGGTGCAGACGGGGGGAGCGCACTCCTCCCTGTCTGTCAATCTACGACGCTGACGTCGTGTTGTCCATCCTGATCAAAACATGCTTGCCCACCACAAGGTGGCTGAGCCGTTTGAGGACCAGAAGGACTGCCTTCAATTCCAACACATTGAATGTAGCGCAGACCGGGCAGCATGGTCTTGCCAGCTGCCCCCTACTGCGTTGGCCCGACACGTCCCCCCCATCCCATGAAGGAGGCGTCGGTGAAGACCGTGACGTGTGACAGCCTGCTGCCCACGGGGACCCCGCTGGTGAGGGCACCAGGCCCTCCCCAGAGGACGAGGTCCCCCAGTACTGACATGGGAACCTTCAGCCGCTTCCACTTGTCTCTCACCGGGTCCATTTCCATACTGGAAAAAACCACTTCTCTATCCTCCTCATGAAGAGGAGGCCAAGAGGGACCACAGAGTGAGCAGATGCCATCATACCGAGCAGGCGTATCACAGACAGCGCCGTAACCGTCCTAGGACGGAACCTCCTGAGTGCGCCGAGAACCACCCACTCGCCGCCGCTCTGAGAGGGATGCCCATATAAACCTTGAGCTTAGAAATAAGCCCAAGTACTCCACCCGTTGACTGGGAAGAGGAGTACTCTACTTCCAGTCTACAGCAAAACCCAGGCTGGTGAGGAATTCCACCACCTGCCTGGTAAGAGACCTGGCGATCTTCCCTGACCGGCCGAGGACCAGAACGTCGTTAGATAGTTTTCCACCAGCTGGGGTATCATTGGAAAGCCACACTCATTGGCTACAACCCTCCACAATCATTTTCGAGATCGGATCTAGATTGACGGAACTAGAGCCCCAAGAGTCGGGAGTGGTATTTTGCACAATACCGTGTACTTTGCACAAGCCTCAAATACCGGCATGTAACTCGAGAACCGCTGAACAGATTTTGTCGGATTTTGTCGCTATCGACAGGCAACAAATAAGCCTTCAATTCAATACAGGTATATATATATATATATATATATTGCATTACAAAATATGCACACCCGAGCCACTAGGGGTCGCAAAAGTGCCGGTAGGAAAATCGTCCAAAAAAGGGGCCACATGTGGGCCCCCGCAAGGTATTAAATATTACCCCAGGTATTAAATATGAAATATGATGTTCAATATTAGCTCAGGTATTTGAGCCACAATGTTTCTTTATTGACTTTTCAACCATAGACAGTGAATAGTGGGACACTATTACTAGGACACTATGACAGAACCCATGGTGATTTAACTCTTAGGACACTATGATGACAGTATCCATGGTGATTTAACTAGGACACTATGACAGAACTCATGGTGATTTAACTAGGACACTATGACAGTACCCATGGTGATTTAACTAGGACACTATGACAGTATCCATGGTGATTTAACTCCTAGGACACTATGACAATATCCATGGTGATTTAACTAGGACACTATGACAGTATCCATGGTGATTTAACTAGGACACTATGACAGTATCCATGGTGATTTAACTAGGACACCATGACAGAACCCATGGTGATTTAACTCCTAGGACACTATGACAGTATCCATGGTGATTTAACTAGGACACCATGACAGAACCCATGGTGATTTAACTCCTAGGACACTATGACAGTATCCATGGTGATTTAACTAGGACACTATGACAGTATCCATGGTGATTTAACTAGGACACTATGACAGTATCCATGGTGATTTAACTAGGACACTATGACAATATCCATGGTGATTTAACTAGGACACTATGACAGTAACCATGGTGATTTAACTAGGACACTATGACAGAACCCATGGTGATTTAACTCCCAGGACACTATGACAGAACCCATGGCTCCCCGGTACCGGGCCAATAATTATTTCACGTCACAAATAGATCAATACAGTAGTCCGTATTAAGTGATGTTGCGTTTAATTTTCAAACGTAGCCAAGAGTAAAGACCCTAACCCTATCAAAACAGCAGCCAAAGAGCATATTCCCAGCACTACGTTTGTTTACCAAAGATTTTAAGTGTTATTAGCGAAATATGAGCTTGTAAAAATCTCGGTGCATTGCACTGGAAAAAAAATCCCATGGTCTTTGCTGCCATGTAAATTGTAATGGGCACCTGGTAGTACTAAATACAGATTTAACTCTGTCATTGGAAAGAGGAGATTTGGTCCGATCCATAGATGTATGACATGGCCATAATAAGGTCACTTATAGGCCTGATATTCTATTCTATACTTTTGGTCAATGTTAGCATGGTGTTATTCACTGTCAAATATGGAAAAAGATAAAGAATATATAATAATTTATATTCTCCTTTGGTTCATTATAATTTACTCAAGCATAGTAACAGGCACAATGGGGATACATTCCCTGAGGTCCATATATGTCCCTACTAGATACCAATAACATGCAAATGTGCTTTGTAGAAGTGGAGCAATCTTCCATTTACTTGAGTATGTACTTTTAGGCGAATTTTCTGAAAATATGGCTAGGGCTTAAGAGGCTAAGGGTTCTGATTGTATGTTATGAGTTCAAGCTGTATGTTAAGTGTTCTTACCCGATGCAGACCGTTCCTTCCATATCCCGGCAGAGAGTTGGTTTTAGTGGGAGAGCCTGGATCTGAGACAAATCAAACATATAAACTGTCTGCAAGAAAACTCATCGTTCAGTGCATTCACTGCAAAATATTATATGTTAAATGTAAAATATTATAAGTTAGTATTTTTTTCATCCTGTTTTCAGATTGATTCAGAATGTCACACAGAGCATGTTTAACCTTCTCCTAGCTTATTCTAAACAAGTCCATGCAGGGAGTTGCTGGATGAACAAACACCATCTTTACAGCAATAAACAGGGTTCATGGTACATGTGGTCTAGTCATGAGAATTAGGAGAGAATCACGTGTTGAGGAGCAATGGTCTCATTTTTATATTGTAATTATATCAAGGTATCACAACCTAACAATGATATATGATGTGTTATTAAATGGGTGCGACAGTGGCTCAGGAGTTAGAGCAGTCGTCTGGTAATCCGGAGGTTCCCGGTTAGATTCACGCTCCTCCCGGGCAGCGTGTCGATGTGTCCTTGAGCAAGACACTTAACCCCTAACTGCTCCCGATGAGCAGGTTGGCACCTTGCATGGTCGCCTCTGCCGTCGGGTGTGTGAATGTGTGAGTGAATGTGTGAGTGAATGGGTGAATGTGAGGAACAAATTGTAAAGCGCTTTGGATAAAGGTGCTACATAAATGCAGCCATTTACCATTTTTATTACAGGTAGGTGCTTTAACCCTTTCACTACCACACTACAGAAGGTTAACCCTTTCACTACCACACTACAGAAGGTTAACCCTTTCACTACCACACTACAGAAGGTTAACCTGACACTACCACACTACAGAAGGTTAACCTTTCACTACCACACTACAGAAGGTTAACCCTTTCACTACCACACCCTTTCACTACCACACTACAGAAGGTTAACATTTCACTACCACACCCTTTCACTACCACACTACAGAAGGTTCATCCTTTCACTACCACACTACAGAAGGTTAACCCTTTCACCACCACACTACAGCAGGTTAACCCTTTCACCACCACACTACAGAAGGTTAACCCTTTCACTCCCACACTACAGAAGGTTAACCTGTCACTACCCCACTACAGAAGGTTAACCATTTCACTACCACACTAGAGACGGTTAACTCTTTCACTACCACACTACAGAAGGTTAACCTTTAACTACCACACTACAGAAGATTAACCCTTTCACTACCACACCCTTTCACTACCACACTACAGAAGGTTAACCTTTCACTACCACACTACAGAAGGTTAACCATTTCACTACCCCACTACAGAAGGTTAACCCTTTCACTACCACACTACAGAAGGTTAACCCTTCACTATCACACTACAGAAGGTTAACCCTTTCACTACCACACTACAGAAGGTTAACCTTTCACTACCACACCCTTTCACTACCACACTACAGAAGGTTAACCATTTCACTACCACACTACAGAAGGTTCTGTATCGTTAGTGGCTTAGCTTGGCATCGCTACTGCACTATCTCGCGTACGTGCACGCGTACTGAATAAACCACAAATGTACCTCTAATACCAGTATTAGTCTGACCACACCCCTCATCAGCTTACCTTCATAAGCAGGTGTGTGGTCACCTGCTCTCCTCCTTCTCGCTTTCACCACAAGGAAGAGGTGCCTCGGTAGATCCCCACACTTGACACCATGATGGAAGAAATTGGATTAGGAACAGCTTGGGAAACAAGGATACGTTGACATCATATCTTTATTTTCTCTCTCACTATTTTCGAGAAAATACGGCGATATTGTCTTCGTACTGGAGTGTCTAGAAGATGATGATCATTCTACAAACCCTCCACCGGTTTTCGTATTGGGAGCACGCCGCTGCATGCTTCTCAACTGCAGTTCCTTGCTGTGTTTGTTGGGGTGAAACCTGTCAGGCCACAGCTGAACTGTCGGACATGCCGCTGTTGTGAGGAGCGGTGCGTTCCAGGTTGGGTGAGTAGTGTTTGCTGGCGGGCTCCACTTGTCTGTTAGTGCTATGGGGGCTACTTGACAAAGTTTATGGAAACCGGCCCCAGGCTAGGGTCCTTTGTTTAGCCGTCTAGGCGACAGAAGGCCTTGGTCTGGCGACCATTATAGTTTTAACTAGTGGGCCGCGACCATTGACACTGGTGATCCCTGTGTGTTCTGGACGAGTGGATTCTCTCTGTCACCGTGTTAAGACCCCATCTTTCATATCCAAATGAGAGTATTCCTTCACGAGGGGATATGTGCATGTAATGTGCGATAGCGGCAGATTCATGTTCAAAGTCAGCTATACAGGCCAGTTGGTACTGTGCTGATTCCGCCGGACGTGGTAATGTCACCGTTGTGAAGCGGTGTTGACGTCTTGTTTTCTCTTTTCTCTTAAAAAGTGAGGAGGGTTCAGAACGGCGGCCTGTCTGGGTGAGTGTTATGTCATTGTTTACATGTTCATAGCTTACGGTTAGCCGGTCGGTGGCCTGGCGCGGGGTAGCTTGGCTTCTCGCGCGCCGCCGGGAGCTCGCTCCTGATCGCGTGCGTCGTTAGATCAGCGTCTCGCGAGCGGAAGCAATAGCACCCGAACGGTTGGAGCAGCCGTTAGCTTGATGCTGTTCTGTTGAACGTGCTTTGATTTTAACATGTTTTACACTCTTGACCACGACGTCATCCTTGACAGGGGATGTTCGTCGACCCTGCCTGAGCCTAGACGGGGATTGCGTCAACAAAGAGGACTGTAGCGACTGGTGGAGCGGCGACGCTGCCCGGATCGAACAACACAGGACGGCTGTGTTCTACGGTATCTTGTGACTGCACTTCGCTGATCTGCGTTCCGGGTAGGTACGGGGTTGGCCAGACCTCATAACACGTCTTCTGGTTTTACCTTGCTAAATGTATTGTGAATAACGGTGTTTTTTCCCAAAACGTGTGTTGTTGCAATGCATTTGGGTTACGTTGCGGGTTGTGTGTGAGCTGTTTTTGTCACTGGCAGTTAGCTTCTCCGTGCAGATCGTGATGTGTTGATCTGGTTGTTGTGTGAGAAACATCATGGTGTTTATGTGTACCGTGTACTCACTACTAAGGCAACTAACCTATGAAGCTATGCTTGGTGACGAGTGAGTAAAAGAATGTTCTTTCTCAGACTGTAATGACAATGAACAGTGAGTTCACACATTAACAGGTTTTCCTGTTTTAACTGGCCGTATTGAGGGTAAAATAGGAGGATTGTGTTTCCCCCCCCGGTTCCCTGGGGCCTTTATCACCTCCTATCAGACATGTTGTGCATTAAATTGTGTCTTTTGTGTGGTAGGGATACGATGTAACTCTCAGCTTGATTGCTGAGGTTGTGCTAAATCTGCTGGAGAAACTTATTTCCTAGAGGGAAATTGGTTTGGTTGCTGTCATGTGTGCTTAGCAAGGCCTGTGGTCGATACTAATCAAGAATGATGTATTCTCTCATTGTGAAAAAAACGGCGTTCCTCTGTTGAGTGTTTTTGCCATTTTTTGTAGGTGATGATGGGTTGTGTGTGTCATGTGACCTACAACTGGGTTGTACTGGCCACAGAAGCACATGTGTATGTTGGACCGGGGTTCTTAGAGCCCTCTCTATTCTGTGTTTTTCCTTAGTAAAAATCAGATAGCAGGTTAGCTCGTGCGCTGTGTGGAGCTGTGAAACGCTTCATAGAGCTGACTATGACTGTGTCATATTCTCTTTTTGTCGTTACGTCGTATCATGGGTGTGGGGTCGTAAAGGGGTGAACTGGTAACCTTTCCTCTCCCCATTGTTCTGTCGGTCAGGGGTACACCCCCTGTCCTTCAAGGTTCCCGTCACGTGGCGGTTCGGCACGTTACGGGGGGGGGGGGGGGGGGGGGGAGGGAGTTCCTGGTCCCACGGCCTGGTATATTGGGCGTGTGTACCGCAGGAATTCCCCCGCCATAGAGTACGTCACCGTGCGCGTCTCTGTTGGTAGGACTTCCGTGTGCTGTTCAGGTCCATGTGATGGATCTGTTTTCAGGGGGGGTGGTCAGGGCTCCTCCTCACCAAGCGCCTACTCAGGCCTTCTGTGAGTTCGGACTCCTTCTTCCATGTGAGGAAGCCTCCATCAGAGTACAGAGCCTTCCTCCTCAGATTGTCAAAGTGAGTGGACCCTCTAGAAGGGTCCTTTTCTATTGTATGTATATTCGATTCAATTCGTTTATTGAGTGTGTATGGGTTCGGTGCCTCTTCCCCGGAGGCCCTAAAACCAGTTTTTTACATGGCTCAAGGTGCAATATATTCTTTTCAATCTGTACAGCTCGCGTGGGAAGTCTCTCTGGGGATCCCCGTCTCTTTCCTATGGGAGGGTGGTGGGATGTAAAAATGTGAACATTTTTTACCCCGGCTGTGTAGACTGGGATACATACTGTTGATGCTTCCTTCTTTCTATTCCAGAAGTGTTGGAGTTAGGGAGTGTCACACCCCTCTTGTCGTTCCCCTGGGCGCCTTGGGGATTCAATGACAGGTCTAAATAGCCTGTTCATTGATGGGGGTGTGTCCCGACGCACGTATAGTGCTAGCTCGCTGTAAACAGGCGATTGACTGGCACGCCTTGGTTGCTTGTGGTTGAAACAGCGTTTTTATAGAGCAACTGAGATGGGGGTTTTTCCTCTTCCGGCGACCACATCCCATGACCTGGGTGGGTTGTCGACGGATTCTCGTTCATGTCTGGGGGATGATGACGGGATGGATCTGAACATATGTAGTGGGGTCTCACGCCCTTGGGGTGGGCCACCAGGCGCGGTTCGTCCGAACGTCTGGGTGGCGCCTTCTTTTCATGTTAAGATCAACACGCATATCTGCCCTTCTCCTGGAGTAGGCATGTCGGCGTGGTTAGGGCACGGGACTGGTTCTGGTCACGCTGGTCCAGATCAGTTGAACCCGTTGTCCGCCGGGGATGCAGATCTGCTGTTCTGGTACCCTGAGGGACTTGGGCTTTTTTCAGGGGGAAAAATGCCAGGTCGGTCTGGGTGTCACAGGGTTAAGCGCTATGGAGACCCTGGTTGGGTATGTTTTTACTCAGCACTGTCGTCATGGCTTACAGCCATGCCATTCTGTACGCGCTCGATCTCGTCGGATCTCGGCCGCTACACAGGTTGGTCCTGGTTAGTACTTGGTTGGGAGACCGCCGGGGAATACCAGGTACGGTGTGCTTAGGGGCTGGTTCTCCATTATTTTTTGCTCCTCTCTCACGCATGGCGAAGAGGGGCCTGTGGGGGTGGTTTTTTGACCTCCTCTGGTGACCCTGTGCTTCCCGTACCGCCAGGCCCGGTCCGAAGTGATGTTTGCGACCCGTAGGCCTGGGTTAACCCTTTTTGGAAACTGAAACACTTGTACTGCGGTATAGCCGGTGTATACCCGCAGGTGTGTTTTGGAGTTTTTTCTTGAGGGGTTATAGGAACAACCACCGCATTGGGTAACACCGAGGTGGTTGATTCCCTGGTGTGTTGGAGCAGTGTCAACTCCCGGGTTCACCGTTTGAGGGTGCCCCTGCACGTTCATGACGTCTGCCAATCGTGTCAGCCTTCTCTGCCTCGACCCCTCTGGGTGGGGGTTGTTAAATGGAGGCTTGGTCATGCAACACCGCCAGCTTACGCTCCTTCCGCCGGGGCGGCTGTGTTCAGCTGTCCCCTCTGGCGCCTGTCTCGTCCGCAGTCTCCAGGCTAGGGTTAACAGCCTGTTGCCTGGTTTTTCCCCGGTGCGCTGCCTGCTTCCGTTGGTTAACCTTTTTGTGTGCTTACGGCCATGCTGACTGCCTATTCTGCAGGGTCAGTGTGCCAGGCGGTGTGCTATTGGGGGGACGGGGCCCGCTCGGCTTACGGCCATACCGACCTGAACACGCCCGATCTCGTCCGATCTCGGAAGCTGGGCAGGTTCTGGCCTGGTTGGTTCCGCCTGGGAATACCAGGTGCAGTAACTGAGGGGCCTTTGTCCGAATACGCTGGCGATGTGGGGGGCGGGGCACTACGTGCCCACCTGGTGGGGTCTTGATGCTGGCATCATGGACTTCTCCGGGCCCCCATTCTAGGGAGTCCAGTCCTTTTGGTGGGTCTGGGTCTTCCTTCGTGCTCCGCTGCTACGGCCTTGCCACGGGGTTGGGTTTGCCCTTGACCCCGTGATTCTGGGGGCAGTAACGAGGTTGTTCCTCCGTTCGTTCCCGGGTGGCATGCGGGTTGTGCGTGTGTGTAGTCGTGGGGTCGGGCCACGGTCTGCTCACCCTGTGCGTTGAGTTGCTTGAGTGCCTCTTCGCACGGTCGGGTCCGTCGCCCTCCCGTGACGTCCCTAATAGGGGGGCTACCCTCCATTAGGGGGGGTCGGGGGGGCTCGGCCCTCCCTGTTCTGATGGTTTTGGGGGGCTGTCAGCGGGGTGTATTTGTCAGCCAAGTGGCTCCGCTTGGCCTCCCTTGTGCAGTAGCGATGCCAAGCTAAGCCACTAACGATACAGAACGTTAGGTTATGACTATAACCAAGTTCTGTTAGTTAGGGGCGATGCTTGGCATCGGACGGCCGCTGCAGCCCTTGTCCTCACCTTGTGGTGAAAGCTTGGGAAGGAGGAGAGCAGGTGACCACACACCTGCTTATGAAGGTAAGCTGATGAGGGGTGTGGTCAGACTAATACTGGTATTAGAGGTACATTTGTGGTTTATTCAGTACGCGTGCACGTACGCGAGATAGTGCAGTAGCGATGCCAAGCATCGCCCCTAACTAACAGAACTTGGTTATAGTCATAACCTAACGTTAACCCTTTCACCACCACACTACAGAAGGTTAACCCTTTCACTACCACACTACAGAAGGTTAACCTGTCACTACCCCACTACAGAAGGTTAACCCTTTCACTACCACACTAGAGACGGTTAACTCTTTCACTACCACACTACAGAAGGTTAACCTTTAACTACCACACTACAGAAGATTAACCCTTTCACTACCACACCCTTTCACTACCACACTACAGAAGGTTAACCTTTCACTACCACACTACAGAAGGTTAACCATTTCACTACCACACTACAGAAGGTTAACCTTTCACTACCACACTACAGAAGGTTAAGCTTTCACTACCACACGACAGAAGGTTAACCCTTTCACTACCACACTACAGAAGGTTAACCTTTCACTACCACTCTACAGAAGGTTAACCTTTCACTACCACACAACAGAAGGTTAACCCTTTCACTACCACACTACAGAAGGTTAACCTTTCACTACCACACCCTTTCACTACCACACTACAGAAGGTTAACCATTTCACTACCACACTACAGAAGGTTAACCCTTTCACTACCACACTACAGAAGGTTAATCTTTCACTACCACACGACAGAAGGTTAACCCTTTCACTACCACATGACAGAAGGTTAACCCTTTCACTACCACACTACAGACGGTTAACCGTCTGTAGTGTGGTAGTGAAAGGTTTAACCTTCTGTCGTGTGGTAGTGAAAGGATTAAACAACAATGACATTGTTGGCATGATATTGACATGACATTGATGTTCACTCCTGGTACCTGTGTCACAGTTGGTCTGTTTGGGGTCGTAGCGCTGGGCGGAGAGGCTGCGGGCGTGGCGTTCTCTGACCTGGTCCAGCTCCTTCTCCTCCTTCAGAATCAACTTGCCCAGACCAGACTGGATCTGGACACACGCACGCACGCACGTACACACACACACACACACACACACACACACACACACACACACACACACACACACACACACACACATACACACACACACACACACACACTATTATAATTGTATGCATGCACATAAGTAACCTCATTATGTAGGTTATATAGTCATTTTGAGTCATCTAAAAATATGCTGTAAATAAGGTGCTGTGTTTGATACATACAATATCATGTGTATCATTATCAAGAATCAAGAATCAAGAGGTTTATTTGTCACATACATTCCAGGGCATACAGTGAAATGCGGGTGGTCATGCCCGCATTGATTGTGCAAAATACAATAATAAAAATAGGCATAGAAAAAAAGAAAATAGGTAAGACACAAGATATGCATGATAAAAACAGACATGCTAAGTTCCTGAGAAACTGGTTCCTATGTACACTACTATACAATATACAATTACATATATATACAACAAAACTAAAAGAAGAATTTTGAAGGTATTCTTCTTTTAGTTTTATATATCTCTCTTGCGCTGACCTGCACCTCCAGTCGGGGTCCAACTAGATGTGCACGAGTGTTATTTAGTTTAATATATATACAACAATTGAACTCTTAATGTATCTAAACTATACTATACAGTACCTCCTTCCTTTAAAGTGACTTTTCCATTATTTAAAGTGACATTTTGTTTAAAGTGATTGTTTTAGCGGTTGCCGCATGAGTCTTGTGTGTGTGTGTGTGTGTGTGTGTGTGTGTGTGTGTGTGTGTGTGTGTGTGTGTGTGTGTGTGTGTGTGTGTGTGTGTGTGTGTGTGTGTGTGTGTGTGTGTGTGTGTGTGTGTGAGTCTATGTGTGCTCATGTGTACTTGTGAGTGGAGAGTTCAGTGTTCAGTGTTCTAATGGCCTGGGGTAAGAAGCTGAGCCAGAGTCTCTCTGCTCTCGCAGTGTGTGTCCGTAGGCGCTTGCCTAACCGCAGCAGCTTGAACAGGCTGTTGTTGGGGTGATGGGGGTCTTTCATTATTCTGCAGGCTCTGGATTTGCACCTCCTGTTATATAAGTCCTGCAGGGGTGGTAGTGCAATACCCGTAGTACGCTCTGCTGAGCGCACCACTCTCTGGAGTGCCTTCCTGTCCTGTGCCGTGCTGTTTCCAAACCAGGCAGTGATGTTTCCAGTCAGAATGCTCTCTACATCCCCGGAATAGAAGGAGTGGAGTATCTTCCCCGATACTCTGAACTTCCTTAGCTGTCTCAGGTGTTAGAGGCGCTGTTTCACCTTTTTCACCACAGAATCTATGTGTGTTGACCATGTCAGGACCTCTGTGATGTGGACTCCCAGGTACTAGAAACTGCTCACCCTGTCCACGATAGCCCCGTTTATCCACAGTGGCGTGTGTGTCGCCTGCTGTATTCTCCTAAAATCCACGATAAGCTCCTTGGTTTTACCAATGTTTTGGAGTAGGCTGTTATCCCGGCACCAGCGTGCCAGTTCATCAACCTCCTCCCGATAGGCCTTCTCGTCATTGTTAGAGATCAGCCCCACCACCACGTGTCGTCAGCAAACTTCACTATGGAGTTGGAGTTGAACCTGGCCACACAGTCATGTGTGTACAGTGAATACAGCAGGGGGCTCAGAACGCAGCCCTGGGGGGACCAGATACGATTTTGCTGGAGGTATGACCCCCCACCCTGACCGCCTGGGACCTGTCACTTAGAAAGTCCAGGATCCAGGCGCTCATGGCGGAGCTCAGACCCAGATCGATCAGCTTGTCAACCAGTCTGGTGGGGACTATGGTGTTGAAAGCTGAACTATAGTCAATGAACAGCAATCTCACATAGCCCCCCTTCTGACTGTCAAGGTGAGATAGTGTGTTGTGTAGTATTTGGGAGACCGCATCGTCAGTGGACCTGTTTGTCCTATATGCGAACTGCAGTGGGTCCATGTTACTAGGGAGAGAGGCACAGATGTGGTCCTTGACCAGCCTCTCAAAGCATTTCATGACCACAGAGGTGAGTGCCACCGGTCTGTAGTCATTTAGGCCTGCTGGAGAGGAGTCTTTTGGTACAGGGATTATAGTGGACATTTTGAAGCAGGCAGGGACCACGGACTCAGCCAGGGATAGATTGAATATGGATGTAAATACTGGGGCCAGCTGATTTGCACAGGACTTTAGTATTCGTCCTGTTATCCCATCTGGGCCTGCAGCTTTCCTAATATTTACTCCCATGAACGCTAATCTCACGCTGTGTTCCGTCAATGAGAGAGTGCCCCCAGTGGCGCCGTTAGCCGGTGAGCTAACGTCGCCACTGCTCGCCCCAAACCTGGCGTAAAAGGAGTTGAGTTCATCCACAAGAGAGGCATCGGCACTCACTATTGAGGGGGGGCTGGATTTATAATCAGTTATCGTTCGTACTCCCCGCCATAAGCCTCTTGTGTCGTTCTGTGCCATCTGTGTCTCCATCTTGTTCGAATATCACCGTTTTGCAGCCCGAACCTCTTTGCGTAGCATATAGGCTGCTACCTTGTACTCTTCCATACTTCCCGATGCTCGGCCCGAGTTGTAAGCAGCGGTACGAGCATTCATGGCCACTCGGATGGAGTTGTCCACCCACGGTTTCTGGTTTGGGAAAACCGGCACCTTCTTTGTGGGGACAATGTTGTCAGCTAACGTTGTAATGAAACTGACTACAACATCCGCATATTCACTGACGTCACTGGAGCTCAACCGGAGCATGCCCCAGTCGACGTCATCCAGTGCATCTTGTGGCCTCTGAGCTCTCGGACCACTGCTTCACCTCTCGCGACACAACAGCCTCACAGGCTCTCTGTTTGTAGCCGGGCAAAAGAAAGATGGCGTCGTGGTCAGATTTACAAATAGATGTATTATACTATATGAATGGGTTTATTATACTATATGAATTGGAATTGTCCCCTAGTTCCACACAGTCCCTCGTACATGTATTTCATCAGAGAGCTCAGAGCACGGGTTGCCTGCAGTCCCTAGACCAGTTCTGGGGGTTCAGCCAGTGCCGTTCTCAAGGGCACGTAGGCAGAGACGATAATACCAGCACTGTAGACGTAATACCAGCCCACATTTCAGTGAATACATCCTCCCGTTGGTGTCGACCTTTCCGTTACTGGTTGCCTTTGTTTTCCATTGAAAACCTCCTGATCTAAAACCTCCTGATCTAAAACCTATAGATCGAAATCCTATAGATCTCCCAAGTCTGAATATAGGACAGACTAGGCAGGGGATTTAAAGTTTTGAAGCAACAAAAATCAATAAAAACAAATCACTAGCCAAAACTAGCTTAGCATTGTAGCAACAGGTCCTCCGTTATCACCAGCACCGGTGCATTCTCAGAGTGGAGGCGTCAGAATCATTTAGTGGCAGCAAAGTGAATAGATTAGTTACCAAAACACAAAATTACAAAATGACTGGTACATAATATATATTTTCCAGAGGTCTATAGCAGGAGTGTCCTAACCATGTGCTTTCCTATAATAACTATGAGGTGTAATGACCACGGTGTGCTGCGAGGGACATTCCGCTGACCTTGTTCAGGTGTTCTTCCTGCAGCTGTTTCTTTTTCAAGGCCTCTTCTTCCTCTTCCTCTTTAGATCGCCTCCTGCCCTCCGAGCCTACAGGACCCACACACAGACACACAGGTCAGGAGATACACAAAGCAAACACACACACACACACTCCCCACTCACACACGTACAAACATACATGTATGCACACAGCTCACACACACACACACTCTCAACCAGTCCCATCCAGGTCATATCCTGTACGATCAGCTGGAAGAAGATGTTTCATCAATAATTCCTTCTGAATATGTTAGACAGAGCCAGAGAGAGATGACTGGACCATGAGATCCAACAAGAACCACACACGCTCAACCACACACACGCTCACACACACACACACTCACACACACACACGCTCACACACACACACGCTCACACACACAAAGTAAGAGGGGAGGCTGGTAGAACACAAATGCGAGACAGAGTTGACTAGACAGACCCAGGATCAGTTTGTTAGACATGGTGGATGTTCACATCAAGACTCTTATAGAGCAGAGAGGTCACATGGCGTCCGTGGTTCTAGAAAAGTTCAAGATTTTTCAGCTCTGGTTTCAATTGCTGGAGAGCTAACAGCTGGTGAACTAGAGATTGATTGATTGATTGAAAACGTTATTAACAGATTGCAGAATGGGTACAATACAGTACGGCTCAATACACACAATTGTTCAGGGGATGCAGACCAGAGAAAGACTTTCGTCTCGTTTACATCAGGGTCCCCCATTTTCAATTCATCATAACATATATGACATACAGATAGACAGTACTGATTTGTTGATTTGTTTACTTGATTTGTTTTATTATTCTAATTCGTGACCTGTTCTGTCTAAATGTTTAAATGTTGAGCGATTTGCAGTGTCAAATTTCCCACGGGATAATAAAAGTATTTCTATTCTGTACATCTATACATTTATGACATACCAGATTTACAAATACAGTACTGTTTGTGATTACAAAAAGAGTCTAAAAAAAGAGAGTATATACATTTGACGAAGAAACTGTACATTGGAGGAGGTTGGGTAAGTGGGGTGGGGGGGGGGGTTGGGTAGGTGGGGTGGGGACTGTACATTGGATTATCGACGAAACCTTACTTGGTCCCAAGAAGAGGGTCTCGTGTATTATTGGGTTAGGACATTTACTGTACATTGGAGGGGGTTGGGTTAGGATATTTACAGGGGCCAGTTTCGAATTGCAGTCTCCCATAGGTGCTCTTTGAGAGTGGTTTTGAAGGTGGGTAGTGATTCACATTCCTTTACAGCTGTGGGTAGGGCGTTGCACATTGATGTGGCATAATTGCGAAACGTGTTTTGTCCCTTGTTTGAGCCGAATCTGGGTTTCACATGATTTGTGGAGCTCCCTCTGGTGTTGTGGTCGTGATATTCACTGACCTTTGGGAAGTAATTTGACATGTACAATACATGGGTACCTTAGTCGTATAGTGTATCTTGTAGACCAGGCCCATTGCAAGTTGCTGTACTCTGTCGTCTACTCTAAGCCATCCTTGTCACTTGTCAGAGCCTGTGGGCAAAGCGAGGGTGTGCCCACCAAGCAGGGGGGAGGAAAAGATAGGGAGATAAAATACAGTAAAAAATAATCAGATACAATCAAAAACAATTAATACAAATAAAAAATATACCCATAAAAACCTATTAAAAAACCGTATCCATAAATAAATAAAAACAACTAAGATAAATAAAATATAATTAAACCCATGTTCTGCTTCTCCTGATCCAGCTCTTTACTTTGCCTTTAAAAGAGGAATAGGGACTTATTCATTTAATGTCTGCTCGTAGCCTATTCCATTCTACTGCCGCCGAGTACAGGAATGAGTTTTGCCCAATGCAACGTTTACGTTTACATTTTACTGGGACTAGATATGTAGGGCTCCCTCTAGTGCCGTGACCATGTAAGTCACTGACCTTGGTGAAATAATTTCTGAGGTAGTTTGGAACAACATTATTGACTATTCTGTGGACCATGCTGAGTTTGATTTGAGTTACTCTCTCATCTACTCTGAGCCACTTGAGGCTGTCGAAATGAGACTGTTAGGACTATTATATTATACTGTTAGGACTATCTGACTCTTAATAATAAACACTGTTAGGACGGTCTGACTCTTAATAATAAACACTGTTAGGACGGTCTGACTCTTAATAATAAACACTGTTAGGACTATTTGACTCTTAATAATAAACACTGTTAGGACTGTCTGACTCTTAATAATAAACACTGTTAGGACTGTTTGACTCTTAATAATAAACACTGTTAGGACGGTCTGACTCTTAATAATAAACACTGTTAGGACTATTTGACTCTTAATAATAAACACTGTTAGGACTATTTGACTCTTAATAATAAACACTGTTAGGACTGTTTGACTCTTAATAATAAACACTGTTAGGACTATCTGACTCTTAATAATAAACACTGTTAGGACTATCTGACTCTTAATAATAAACACTGTTAGGACTATTTGACTCTTAATAATAAACACTGTTAGGACGGTCTGACTCTTAATAATAAACACTGTTAGGACTATTTGACTCTTAATAATAAACACTGTTAGGACTATCTGACTCTTAATAATAAACACTGTTAGGACTGTTTGACTCTTAATAATAAACACTGTTAGGACTATCTGACTCTTAATAATAAACACTGTTAGCATTTTCAGCTTTTTGGTCAACGCAGGACCTTTTGGCCACACAGGACCGACAGAGGAGAAAGGGTGAAACGGGAGGGGAAGACATGCGGCATATGGCCACCGGGTCGGGGAATCGACCCCGGGGCGACCGCTTCGCGACTCAGCGCGCTATGTGGTGTGCTACTGGAGCGCCCCGGACTGTTAACTCTTAACACTTTCTGTGCCACACTGTTTCCGGGCGACGGCTATGCGAGGCCACACATTAAACTAATGGAGTCCGTCACCTTGTATAGAGCTATAACTATATTCTATATTATAGCTATGGATACAATACTATGGTCATTTGACATGGAGTTTTTTCCGGTCAAGATGCAAAAAAGAAAAAAAAAATCTATCCATACATTCCCGTTTTATACCGTGGTGAATATAATTATGGTTTTAGAGCGGTCTAGGGTAATTCCTGGGAGGCTGGTAATAGCCCACAACGTGTATTATACTAAATGCATTGGCATTTCGTCCCTACACACGCTACAATTTAAAAAATCAAATGCATATGATAGGTATTGTTCCATCATGAATGCATGAAAGGGTGGGGGGGGGGGGTCGTTTTTTGATGCTCTGATCCCCACCAACGGCATACGTTGTGGAGTAACGTTACAGTAACACTTTCGGATCGCAATGAAGGCATGCTCGGATCAACGTAAGATTGATATCATATAGCCCTTACCTTGACTAGGATGTGCCCTAAAAAGAATATTCCAATTATTGATGTCCATCGTGTCGCCAACATAATCCACCACACAACACGGATCGGGAGTACTTGATTCTTCTCAATCCGAGCGTTATAACCGCTCGTCTTGCTCAGAGAAAAAGAGCCGAGCCGGACCCATATAATCGACGCACAGCCCAAGACACAAGGTTTCAAAGGGTGCTCGATACCGCTGCCTGGTAGGATGCGGCCGGTACTGCACCTTCGGAGTCCCAGTATGCATTTTACAGGCAACATACAGCTCCCTGACATTGAATAGGGTATTCAAATTTAAAAAAGGGAAAAACGACCCAGAAACGAGAATCTTCGTTTATGGCACTGAACGACTTAGGCCCAGAAACCGAGAATTCTCATGAATGGCACTGAATGTGTTAATAATAAACACTGTTAGGACTGTTTGACTCACTGCACAGACTCTGGTGCAGTGTGTTACTACGTTATGGACCATGCATAGAGCTGCCGCGGTATCGGTATTACCGCGGTATCGCTGTTACATCATGCCCACCGCAGCGTTGGGCTGAATACCGGCATCACCGCTGTTTTTTATTATATTATTATTATTATTACGCTCTCGTTGGGCTTGCGGCTCTGCAGATATACCCTACTTCTCTGTCGAGATTCCAAGCGACCCTATTGGGTACCAGAAAAGTCACATGAAACACTGCAGACCACTGATTGGTCAGAAGAGATACGCGTCACATGCTTGGAGCATCTTGCAGTGCTTTTATTTCCTGAATCTCAGCCATCACAACACGGCTAATAGTACGTTAGCTCCCACCGGAGACCCGAGTGGATTACCGACGCCGTCGCTCCTCAGGGAACGAGGCATAATGATTTTACTGCAACGAAATGTTATAATAAAAGCCCTTCGTTCTATACACTTGTCTGATTGAAAACTTTATTAACAGACCGCAGAATGGGTACAACTCGGCACGCTCTGAGCAAAGAAAGGAACTTAGATATTAATTGAGTAACGCTTGCCTTGATATGGTCCGGTAAATACGAACGTGTAACTATACTAACGTTAATGCCACAAATCGAATGCCTTTGTAATCATAAGTAGTAACGTTATAATAATAAGAAGAAGAAAGGGTCAGGGGGGTACCGACACAAAGTGAACGGCGCACGACCAGAGGGGAGATTTCGAATCCGTGTTTCACTTTTAATAACGAATGCGTGCATGCCGAATCCCAAACAATATTCATGCTGCAAAGTCATCCTCTAAAGATAGACATTTAGACTAGAGGCAGGCTATATGCTATATAAAGAGTAGACTACAAATAAAAAATTCAATCAAACTTTTTTTTTTGTGTGTGTGTGTGCGGTAATACCGCGGCGGTAGGAAATATATTGCAAATGTGTGCATTATATAAGGTAAGGAAAACATCAATACCGCGGCAGCTCTAATTCCATGCATATCACTATTATTACTGTCTGATTAAATCCTGCCATTCACTACTATTATCACTATCATCATTATTACCTTGCTCTTTATTCTATGTATTATTATTATTATTATTATTATTATTATAATATATTTTTTATTATTATTATTATTATTATTATTATTATTATTATTATTATTATTATTATTATTATTATTATTATTATTATTATTATTATTATTATTATTATTATTATTATTATTATTATTATTATTATTATTATTATTATTATTACCTATCCTTCCCCAAGGGATTAATAAAGGAACACTTGACTTGACTTGATGAAAATTTAGGAAAATGGTATGAATTATTAATCCCATCTGTGACACTTGTACTGTTTTTGAAAGAGTTCAAAGGGATAGTTCAGATTTTTGGACACAGCCGTGTGATGTTGTGAAGTGTTGGGTCGTGTTCCATCATGAATCGAGCATGGAAATGCTGGAGGACTGCATGTTTTTGTTATTGATGATTGAAGCTTTGGCATGGTGTGGATTAACACTTTTTTTGTCTTGTGACACCATTTTCTGCCTGTCTGATGCTTCCCGGCTCACTCAGAACCAGACTGCGGGCCAGAACTCTGACCGCGGGACTCAGTGAGTTACCTACACTACCAGCAAGGATTACATACCACTTGATGTCCAAACATCTGAACTATCCCTTTAAGATGTACTAAGATCTTTGATCATATGAAATGAGGACCGCATGGACTCAACCACTAAATTGTATGCGGAATCCACATGATTGTACGCGATTGACCCTGCATGGTCCTCATTTCAAACGATCAAACGATCTTTGTGCATCTTTCAAATCGCTCTGTACATTTCAGAGCTCGTAAGACCTGCCTGTGGACCCACATACAGCCTCTCATACAGTGAGATCTCAGATCAGAATACTTGAGGAGAACCTGGGCGACCAGGAGACCTCTCTACTCTCGGTCTATGACACAGAACAGCGTGGTGTGGTCAGACAGACAGATAACAGACAGTTTGAAGTCAGTCTCAGTGACCTCTGTCCAGGTCATTTGTGAGGTCAGTAGAGCTACGTTACTGAACATCCATCCAAACCCAAAAACAGAGACAGCAAAACTCCTGCAGGCAAAAAACATAACAGCAACAGAAGCCATTCAGGAAGTCCTCTGTGCTGCAAAACATAATAATAACAATAACAATAATAATAATAATAATAATAATAATAATAATAATAATAATAATAATAATAATAATAATAATAATAATAATGTAATAATAATAATAATATAAAAACAACAACAATAATAATAATAATGATAATAAAGATAATAATAATAATGTAATAACAATAATCATGAAATCATAACATAAAAGCATCAGAACCAACAGCTGGTGTTACAGTGTGGCGTGGGGGGCGGAGCCTGGAAGCAGAGTGGGCGGAGCCTGGAAGCAGAGTGGTGACAGGGATGCAGTCCAGCTTCAGAGGAGAAGGAGGGGTCACTGAGCAGAACGTCACCACCTCAGCAAGTGATGTGATCTTCAGGTAAGATGCTCATTTAAAGAGGTTACAAGTCAAATGATCTTAACTATATTGGCGGGTAATTTTGAACTTGTTTCAAGTAATCATTGAACAAAAATGTCAATCTTGAAACCAGAGATGTGTGTGGAGACAATTTCACACCTTTCAAGCAAACGTCTTGGAAGAACTCACATCAACACTAAACTAATTTTGGAGAAACGGCTAAATGAGTCGGATGATTTGACGTCAAACCGCGTTGAAATAAGTAAAGCCACTTGCTAAGATGTTCCTGTTCCGCGGTGCAGGGTAAGGTGAGGGGTCATAAGGTCAGGGGTCATGCTTGCCCTGTAGGGAGCCTACTGTACCTAACACAATGAGGGAGGGAGAGCAGGGCCAGAGGTCACCCTCGCCCTGAGAGTTGTCGTCCGGGGAGCAGGGGGCGTGGGCGGCGGGGAAGGTGGCGGACCTGATGATGTCATCGGCGGACTTGCTTTGGGGCGCTACAGCAGCTGTATCTATAGGGTCGGTAACCATGCCAACTGACTTATCAGTGTCATTTCAAACATCAAAACTGACTCAGCGACCACACTGCTAAACTGTAATGTCGTCAAACAGCACCCTCTAGGCGAGAGAGGTGATAACGTGGTACTGCGCTTTGGTTACAGTTAGGGATGTCCGATATTATCGCCCTACCGATATTATCGGCCGATATTGGCATTAAAATTTGGTTAATTAATATTGGTTTTAAATTTTTTTTTTATTATAATTTTTTTTTTTTTTTTTTTTTTTACATTTATTTAACCTTTACTTACCCAGGCAAGCAAGTAAGAACTAATTCTTATTTGATTTATTGTCAAAAGTATGCATAATGTTGTGTTAATTCCATGACAAGAGATATGTAATGTTAATTACCTGAAATTATTCCGTTTTTGGGGGGGGGACATAGATCGGTATCGGTTGATATCGGTATCGGAAATTAAGAGTTGGACTATATCGGCATATCGGATATTGGTAAAAAAGCCAATATTGAACATCCCTAGTTACAGTGTTTGTTTTTGTCTGATGTGTGGGCGGGGTCTCAGTGGAGACGGGGGGAGGGGCAGCTACTGCTGCTCACACCTCACACTCTGCCAAGAGAGGAGAGATATTCACAGTATAATACGTATAAACTCCAACCCACACGTCGGAGCCAAAACTAAAAAAGTAAACAAAGTGCAACGCCAAGCAAGGTCGCCTAGAGGTCGCTGTTTGACAGCATTACAGATTATACCTTTAAGGTCACAGTATACTTGTTATACAGTATATATTAGGGATGTCCCGATCCGGTCACGTGATCGGGATCGGGGCCGATCACATGATTTTCCGAAGATCGGGATCGACAAAAAAATAAATAAAAAAATCTGCTTTTTCTTTTTCTTTTTTTTTTTAAACATGACCATGTTCACGTCTTAAACTCATACTGAGGCCTTAGTTTTGGTTTTAAATTGCATATCATCATTCATTTATTTATTGTCACACAGAGCAGAAGAATTTTGCCAAAACAAACCAATAGTATCCAGCTGCAGAACGGCAGACCAGCCACACCATCAGACCCAAATGAATTTTTATTTTTTTAATCCTAATCCCAATTTCTCACATTACATTCACCCTGAATGTTCACGTTATCCAGGTGAAAAGTTAACTTCATAAATCATTTGATGTATAATTAAATCAAAGGAAATGCGTTTGGGTCTGATGGTGTGGCTGGTCTGCCGTTCTGCAGCTGGATACTATTGGTTTGTTTTGGCAAAATTCTTCTGCTCTGTGTGACAATAAATAAATGAATGATGATATGCAATTTAAAACCAAAACTACGGCCTCAGTATGAGTTTAAGACGTGAACATGGTCATGTTTGTTGAATAAAAAAAAAAAGTTAAAAAAAAAGATTTTTTTATTTATTTTTTTGATCGGATCGGGAAATATCAAAATCACATGATCGGGATCGGATCGGGAGCAAAAAAAACGTGATCGGGACATCCCTATTATATATATATATTATATTACAGTATACTCATTAGGGATGGGTACCGAATCCGGTACTTGGTACCGACCAAATCACATCAGTACTACCGAGTACCGATTCACGTGAGATCTACCGGTGCCACATTTCGGTACTGTAAAAAAAAGTTTTTTTTAAAGTCCGATGACGTCAACGTTTCGTTAGGGCAAAACAAAACCTATGAAGTGTGCCACATGTTTACGTCAGCGTTCACGCGCACATTACACGCTTACCTAGGATTTGACTTGATTCAACAACAAAGCAGTCGGGGCAATGGCAAGCCGAAAACGGTCGCAAGTGTTGTTACACTTTACAAAGCTAGATGCAGACAACGCTCACTGAAATATTATATATTATATATATATTAACAAATTGTTCTAAATAAATAATAATGATAATAAATTATTTGAAGTTTGGATTCATTTTTTTACAACTGAGGTAGGTAGATTACATTTTTAGAGACTAAAGTACCAAAAAAAGGTACCGTTGGGTACCGGTATCGATTCACAGGTACAAATGTGAGGGTGGCCGGGTAGCCCAGCGGACTAAGCGTCTGTCTACCACCGCAGAGACAGTGGGATCGAATCCGGCTGTGGTGCCTCCGGCTTGGTCGGCCGTCCATACTGACACAATTGGCAGTGTCAGCGGGTGGGAAAGCCGGTGGGGTGGGTCCTGGTCGTTGTAAACAGCGACTCCTACAGTTCAGTCGGGGCGCCGGCACAGCGAGGGAAGGAGGTAGTGTGACCCTTCCACACGTTACACTCCCCCAGTGAGAGTCCGCGCTGCCAAGTGAAAAGAAGCGGTGGGCTGGCTACACATGTGTCGGAGGAAGCATGTGATAGTCTCCGCCCTCCCATACCGACGGTAGGGGGTAGAGTGCGCAACGACCAGGAAGGGGATTGGGAATTGGCATAACGACTAACATTGGGATGGGAGAAAAACGGAAAAAGGAGGGGGAAAAAGATAATATATATTTCTTTTTTAAATGTGAACGGTTCAAATGTGAACGGTACCCAACCCTAATACTCATATATATATGACAGTATACTCGTTGCAGGTTCGGAAGAACAAAATTACACATTTGCAGAGAATACGAAGCTCTACTTTGGTTTCTGATACAATAAACGTATACGTACAAAATAATACGTATCACTACAGAAATCCTTTACATTATGTTACTACTGATGATGTAACGAGGGGTGTCCCATTTCCTAGGTAAAGATTTAAACTCCTCCCCCTTGTAACTCTGTTCTGATGTGCCACTACCCAGTCGAGGGCACTGCAGAACCAGGGGCAGGGCCAAGGGAACGGGAAGTGGGATTGGCCCCCGAGTCCTGATTGGCCTTTCTGTCAAACCATACAAAACAATGAAACCAGCAGTAAGATCTACTGGTTCTGGTACACCACTAGGCAGTCTAGACCAGCTGGCTCAAGCCTGTACTTGTACTTGTATACGAGAGTACAGGGTAGGAGAGAGACTTCAAACAGTGCAGTACGTTGCCAGTGGGGCTGGGGTGGTGGGCTGTTATGGTTATGGTTATGGTTAATGCAGTGACAAGTAGTTTAAATTGAACACCAGTTCACCTTCGGACAGTAAAACCATAAAACCAAGGCTCCATAACATAAAACAAACATCTGTGTTATTCCAGCACTCGGGATATTTCAAGAAGCAGAATTACTGGGCCAGATAACTCTAAAGACTAAATAACTTCTAAAGGATTCATAATGAATGATTGTTAGGCCGTACCAATAAAAAACACCCACCTTTACTTTTATACATTCAAAACGCCAATAATTACATACAAGTCTTTTTCAAAGTCTCATGCCTAACTGATTAATTCTGCTGCTTGGAAATACTCCTTTGATCTATGCTAAGCAAATCAAATGTTTCAAAGCAATCTCTTTTTAAAGGTATCCAACAGAGTCCTCGACTAGTTGCCGGAAGTTTACCCAAAATTGTGTATCACGTGTTCTTCCAGTGAGCGCACGAGGACTCACATGCATCTCACAAGCACGAGTGACATAGGAAAGAGAGCCCTGGAGGCGTGTCACGTTGCCCTGGTGCTTCAAACCGATTGGTCTATGTGAACAAGCTGCCTGTCAATCAAAGGAGGTCAGAATTGTCCCTAAACTGAAAGTGAAACTCTCGGCTGGGATGAAAACAAAATGGAGAGCAAAGAAAATGGTGAAAATAGATAGATATTCAGCTCCTGGATTTTTAGAACAACAATAGAAAACTGTCTATTTGGGTGGAAAGGTAAACAATCGGGACACCTTTCGTTCTCGGTTGGATACCTTTGAGGTGAAAACTAGGGGAGCATGTCTATGTTCCCCGGGTCCTATGTTCCCCGGGTTCTATGTTCCCCGCTTTGATTGGTTGATTGATTGAAAATTTTAGACCACCAGCCCTGATTCCAAACTCTAACCTTAACCAGTTCGAAAGAGGGCCTAAGCTTAACCGTTCGAAACAAGGCGGACATTAATAATTAATAAAATAATAAAAATTAATAAAATTTTCAATATATTAATCAATCAAAGCGGGGAACATAGAACCCGGGGAACATAGGAACCGGGGAACATAGGGATGATCCCAAAACTAGTAATAGTATTAGAAGTACCGTGCTGTTTGTAGATGGGGGGTTTTCTATAGATGTTACTCCCCTGATCTGAAAACAGACAAATAACAATAACAACAACAACATGCTGTATTTCATATTAATAACAAACAAATGTTTGTTCAAGGGCGCTTCTAAACATGCCATATTAATATATCAAACATCTTCTGTTCAAGGGCTCTTCTAAACATGCCATATTAATATATCAAACATCTTCTGTTCAAGGGCTCTTCTAAACATGCCATATTAATATATCAAACATCTTCTGTTCAAGGGCTCTTCTAAACATGCCATATTAATATATCAAACATCTTCTGTTCAAGGGCTCTTCTAAACATGCCATATTAATATATCAAACATCTTCTGTTCAAGATCTGGTCTGAACATGCCATATTAACCTCTTAAGCCCGGAGCCCTATTTTCTGAAAATCCGCCTAAAATACATACCTAAGTAAATGGAATATTGCTCCACTTCTACAAGGCAATTAGCATGTTCTTGGTATCTAGGGACATCTATGGACCTCAGTGAATGTATTCCCAGTGTCAGAAATATTGTGTCTATTACTAGGCTTGCTTAAATTGTGATGAAACAAAGGAGAATATGAATTATGATTTTTCTTTGCATCTTTGACAGTGAATAACACCATGCTAAAAATGACCAGACATGAAAAACTGCCACTCTCGTTCAGTACCTTCTTGAGATCACGTGTACAAAAAATCCAAGGAAATGAATAAAGGGAAGATGATTAAACAGAAGGTTTTGTAGATACAGTACTGAATTTTCCCATCTGGACACATGCAATTTGAAATATTATTATAGAATATAGAATAGATTACCTTATTATAGCCAATTCGCACATTTATGGATTGTGCCAAATCTTATCTTTCAAATGCTCGAGTTCAATTTGGATTTAGTATCACCAGGCGTGCATAAGAACAGATAATGAAATCTACTGTATGTACAGTAGGTTTATTATTCTGACCAGAGTGCCGCCATTTTGAAACTAATTTCAAATCTGATTGTTGCTACATGCTAAAAATAGGGGAGACAAACGAACTGTGCTCCAATATATGCCGATAACGTTACGTTTTGTAGTTTATTATCCTGTGTAATAAGAGATATTTAAAAAATGCATACAGAAGCCATTTGCTTTGTTTGACCTAGAGTGTTTCTGAAAAATGCCAACGCTCATTGAAAGCTCGTGATGTCCTCTTCAAAATGGCGTCAAAAAAAACAACAATTCCTGATGGTAAATTTTTCAAAATGGCAGACTTTTGTGAACTAAACAACAGAAAAACTAAAATTTTAATATATCTAATAACACTTTAACCTATTGGTAAACTAACGTATTGATGATAATATACATTATAACTGCTGTTGTGACATGGTTATGATGTTTATACTTGAATACGTTTGAAAAGAAAAACGATAATTTTGACAGTCTGGAGAACTTGATTTATGACGTGATGTCATTTGTGGTCCGCCCCCGGACCGCACGGGCGGAAGAGGTTAATATATGAAACATCTTCTGTTCAAGATATGTTCTAAACATGCCATATTAATATATCAAACATCTTCTGTTCAAGATATGTTCTAAACATGCCACTGCGTCATGATGCACAAGCCTCATGTATTCACAGTATTCCATCACGTTAGCCACAGACATGTTGCCGGGCAGACAACAACAGGTGATTATAATTAAATGAGGACCTTAGCCAATGAGGCGTGTTCATGGCATCGCTCCATTTTTGGTAGGAGACACATGACACGTCATTAGAATACTATGAACTCCCCAGAATATACCCATACACTGCATACACGTCATGAGAATACTATGAACACCCCAGAATATACCCATACACTGCATAAATGTAATGAGAGTACTATGAATACCCCAGAATACACCCATAAACTGTATACACATCATGAGAATACTATGAACATCCCAGAAGACCGGAAATGTCATTGATAATCACAATTATATTAATATTAAATAATTGTAATACCGTATTCCACCACTGGGGAACGCCAAAGGCAACCTCAAGGGAAATCATGTGTGCAATGACATCGGTCTTGCATCTGTGTCCAACTGATAAGAGAGTTGACCCTAAGGATGGGCCTCTGAGTTGAGGGTTTGATTTGTATATTCATCAAGTATAAGTCTGATTGGATGAGGATCATTTACATGATCAATAATAATAACCAATGAACCATAAATAAAGGTCAAGAAGGTCATGAATTGGTCAAACACCAATGTAATGGAAACCTCCTTTGACTTACTATATAAACTAAATGTTTGTTGATGATAAAGCAGCCTGTCCTCCAGAAGTTGAGTGGTGTATGGAACTCTGGGCTAGATAAGATCTAAGATAAGATAGCTGTTATCACCAAGTTATCTCTGTTGGACTTAGCTGCAATTGGCAGAGGTTAGGGAGGGGATTAGGCCCCCCGAACCTTAGCCTCTAACAGGCGGCGGTGGAATTGCAAAGTTCCGAGGGCAGGATAAAGATTCTGAATCGTGCTGGGGAGAGGTACTGAAGGCCCCCATGTCTAATGAAAGATGAATGAACATCTTGCCGTGGTACCGTCTAGTCTGCACGATTGTTGCATGTCATTTTTGTTGGCAACGCGTGGTACGCGGGCGACAGCCCACACCTAACAGAGGTGCACAGGGTACCTGTGTGAACAGGCAAGGCTGGTGAAAACGGTCAACGTTTCTATACCGATAGCAAAGTGGGACCGGGATGAGACCGGCAGTTCCTAACCGGGTGGCTAATAACCACTACGGGATCCTGATTGGAGGATGGAAACTGAGGTTTTGTCGATACAGGGGAGTCCGGATGGTAAGGCGACCCAGGCCTGGCTGAGGGGCAGCGCTGGTGGACTGGGGGGGGCAGCGCTGGTGGACGGGGGGGGGGGGGGGGCAGCGCTGGTGGACGGGGGGGGCAGCGCTGGTGGATGGGTGGGGGGCAGCGCTGGTGGACAGGGGGGGGTAGCGCTGGTGGACGGGGGGGGGGCAGCGCTGGTGGACAGGGGGGGGTAGCGCTGGTGGACGGGGGGGCGCAGCGCTGGTGGACGGGGGGGCGCAGCGCTGGTGGAGTTATGACTCTCTCTCTCTCTCTCTCTCTCTCTACTTACCTGGCCTGTGAAAGTGTTGTGGAGAGCGTGACAGGGTGGGAGTGTAACCATGGCGATTATAAACAGGTGACCCTATGGAACCCTGACTGGTAGACCTCTGGAGGATGAGTTCCCTCCTGTCATAGGAACCCTAGAGAGAGGGAGAGAGAGAGAGAGAGAGAGAGAGAGAGAGAGAGAGAGAGAGAGAGAGAGAGAGAGAGAATGATATAGAGAGAAAAGGATAGAGAGAGAATGATAGGGACAAAGAGAGAGAGAGAGAGAGATAGAGAGAGAGAGAGAGAGAGGATGATAGAAAGAGAAAAAAGGATAGAGAGAGAATGATAGGGACAAAGAGAGAGAGAGAGAGAGAGAAGGATAGAAAGAGAGAGAAAAGGTAGAGAGAGAGAGAGAGATATATATATAGAGAGAGAGAGAGAGAGAGAGAGAGAGAGAGAGAGAGAGAGAGAGAGAGAGGAGACAGAGAAAGAGAAGGATAGAGACAAAGAGACAGAGAGAGATAGAGAGAGAGAAAGAGAGTGTTCATAGGTCTATATTTCCTACATGCATCAAGTTATTCACATCCATTTTTCTATTAGGTAGAGGAATATCCTGACAACTAGCGTGTCAAGTTTGTCTTATTATTAATGTACATGAGTTCAGAGGAGCCTCAGATCCCATACGGCCAGGCTTTATTTCAGCTCTTTTTCAGTGTATAACGATATCTATCAATGTAACTATTTTTGTAGTAAAGTATTTTATTTTGTTGTGTTTTGTTCTACCTCCGGTAGGGGCATCTCAGAAACAAAAGGCCTTGTTGACAGTTTGTCGCTGGGCTGATTGTGAAACATTTTTAAATGTACTGGATGGCTTCAGCCCCACTGACACGTTACACGTGCTAGCATCGCTTATACATGCTAACAACTCCAGTGCTTTTTAAATGGAAGATTGAACTCTCGGTTAATTTCACACTAAATCAGATATGCCTCCTAAAAAAAACATGAAACACCCCTTTCAATAGAAACATCAAAGAGACTCTGATAGAAGAACTCACCTCTGCTGATAGTGTAGGAGACATGGTTCTAGAGGGCTGCAAAACAAAAACACATCTATGTTATTAATGTTTACACACTTTACCTCCAATGTGAACACTAATCTGAAAGCCAGTGTTAGACTGTTAGACTGTAGAAGACACCTGGGCCCTGTTTCTTGTACGTGGTTCAACTAAGTCGATCAAGATGTCATTATCCAGCTTCAGTTAACCCGATGTTTGAAGCCGGGATTTTCCTGTTTCACGAAGGTGGATTCAGTCTCGTTAACTCAAGCCAGACTTGCGACTCAGGCTAAATGCGCGCGGCCGTTTTAGGTGAAAAGCCAGCACGTATCGATGGCAGAGATCCTGATTCTCAACGGCATTGATTGATTAATTGATTTAAGACTTTATTGACAGATTGCAATACGGCTCAATCGCCTCGCCGACAAGTTAAATGCGTTATCTATAGGCTAATTCTAAGTCCCTCATTACCTCAATCAATCAGATTATATTTCTTTAAACTTGCCTGCTGGATTGAATAATCAAATGAGATCTTGCTAGCGAAAATAATTAGTTAACTGTTATACAGAATTACGATACGGCTCTCTTACCCATTGATTGATGTATAGTCAATCTTTAACTTATCTCCAATGTGGTCTAACGGGTTGTTCTTTTGACTTTCACACGGACGACCGGGGTTCGAGACCCTAGTCGTCTCCTTCTTCTTGCAATATAGGAATAATTCAATTTGGTGCACGTTGAGAGCTATATAAAGAATGACATCCTCAATGCATGTAGATTTATAATATTTTAACTTAAAACCAGGCTACTTTGGCGTATAATCATTAATATTATATTCAAAAAAATCATATTGGAAACACCGGGATTTGAACCCCGGTCGTTGGGTTGGCAGGCTTGAGCACTACCGCTGGGCCACTGGGCCAGATGGGATAAATTCATTGTTTATACATTAATGAACGAGAGACCCGTGTTTAGAATATCCTTTGTTTTGAATGAAGTTTATCTCTTTATCCTCATTCATTAATGTGACGTCAACGGCTCATTCAATTTCTCAAATCCGTCAAACAGCGCATCTCATCAGACATCTTAATCCCAGTTACAATTAAAATAACCACATAATGTGTACATCGCACGAGCGAGCGCCACCGTCGCCACGGTATATATAACGTGCATTATTTAGGACAAAGTGAATTTAGTATCAGCATTTTGGGTCTATTTTACATTTCAAAAGCCCCCTCTGGAAGAATGGAGCACAAAAACGTAATTCAGAATGGTATAATGCAGATCGTAGACTGTGGGAATAGTTTCAGGAAACGAGCTGTCACTTTCTTTGCGGGGGCGTGGCTCTGCGTGATCCGGCTAACTTGAACTTGAACTCTGCTTTCGAGCAGGCTCAAACTTTTGGATCTGTTGTCATGGTGATTTGGAAAATCCACGTACATGAAACCGGAAAGTCCGGCTAACTCAGTTATCCAGCTAAAGTTATCCGGCTAACTCAGTTATCCAGGTACAAGAAACAGGGCCCAGGTATTAACCCTGGTGTCTTCTACAAGGCAGTTCGTGTCCTTCCTCTATGACGTCCTGCTCACTGTGACTTGGTGTTAGTTACCTTGTCGTCTGGGGGCAAGGGGGAGCGCTCCCTTCTGGCCGTGTGGAGCTGAGAGAGGAACAAAGACAGTCGGTGTTGTAACACTTTAAACTCCAGTTAATAACATTTTCATTAAGCCGTGCATAAGCCCTGAATAAGAGATTCATAACTGCATTTGTGACAATGTAGTGAAACATTTTAACTAAGCGCTAGTTCAGATTGTTTTAAACCCCAGTCCTAGATTCTACTTGCCTCTGTGTGACTTTGGAGTAGATTTCAGTTTGTTTTCAGTCAGCTTGGAGCCTAGAGACAGGAACTTGACCCCATTAACTAATTAACTGGTTTGAGGTTAACCCTTTCACTGCCACAAAACAGAAGGTTAACCCTTTACTATCACACAACCGACAGTCGCCACGCTATCGCGTGGCAGTGAAAGGGTTAACCCTCTGTGTATTGTCACAGTGAAAGGGTTAACCGTTTTGGTAGTGCAGCAGTGAAAGGGTTAACTAACCAGATCAACGGTACTATGAGGAAGAGCGTGGATTGAAGCCCTGGTGTGTAACATACCCAGAATGCCTTGCAGTCCGAAAAAGACTGAGCACCCATCGGGATGTTTTTAACATGTTTTAATGTGTATTACGGACATAGACCCTCTATATTATTGTAATGTTACTAGAGCTACTAGCCACTATACTATAGACCCATTTGACTGTAGTTAGCAAAGCCAAGATACATAGCATGCTAGTCGCTAACATTATCAATTGGTTCCGATGCTGTGTTGTATCAAATGGAACATAAATTCATTACTGCAATCAAATGGGTCTATTTCACTAGAATGCTAGTGGCTATAGGTAGATAACTAGTGACTAGGTAGATATCTAGTGGCTAGGTAGATAGCTAGTGGCTAGCTAGATAATTAGTGGCTAGGTAGATGGCTAGTGGCTAGGTAGATAGCTAGTGGTTAGATAGATATATAGCTAGTGGCTATAGGTAGATAGCTTGGCTTCAATCATATGCTTCTTGTTCTGACCTGCTGATGCTACAGTGATTTTATTTTACGAGTGGTAAGATTAGCAACTAGCATGCTACTGTATGTATCTTGGCTTTGCTAACTACAGTCAAATGGGTCTATAGTGGCTAGTAGCTCTAGTAACGTTACAATCACTAAGAAGGTCTATGACCTGTCCCCCCCCCCCCCCCCCCCCCGTTCAGAGGTTTTTCCCTGCCCCGATCCCCCCTCCTGCTCCTCCTACTCCCCCCTCCCCTCCTGTCCATCCAAGGACTCATGAACAGCCCCCTCCTTTTCACAGACTGCTACCTCCCCCTGCTGGACATTTATTGCCACTACTCCTGCTTCACTTGTATGTCATGAAGATGTCTGTATTTATGTGTTTTCTTCCCATAGTGTTATCCCTTCCTTTGTATTTGTTACCCAGTGTGCTCCCGTGCTTTGCTTTTGTTAAGTGTTTATTCTGTCTTTTAGTGTGTTCCCCAGTGTGTTCAGTCTGTTTCCTTTCCCAGGTGTGTCTCGTTTCCCCATCACCCTCATGTTGTTAATTAGTCTATCTATATATGCTGTGTGTTTCCTGTACTCCTGTTTGGTCCATTGTTTGGTGTCCATGTTTGCTGTTGCTGTCTAGTGTTCCTGGCTGTTGCTTCCTCGTTCATGTTCTCTGTGCTGTACCTTGTCTCCCGTGAGCCTAAACCCTTGGTCTGTAAGTGTTTTCTAGTGTTAGTGTTTTTTGTTTGTTCTACCATCTTTGTTTTCGTGTACAGTTCGTCTAGTTTTTGTTAGTGTTTTATTTGTTGTTAGATTGTGTTTTTCCCTACCAGCTCTGCTGTGGTTTTTAGTTCTTGTTTTGTAGTTTGCCCTCTGCCGGCCATTGCTGTGCCATCCTTATTTTGTGCTGAAGTAAAGCATTATACTTTTGACTTCACCCCTGGCTCCGTGTCTCGTTGTTGCCTATTGCCTTCTCCTCATCCTGTTCTGCGTTTGGGTCCTCCGCCAACACTAATCCCTAACAATGACCGTAGTATGCATGTGTTAAAAGCATCGTGGCGGGTGCTCAGTCTTAGTCGGACCGCAAGGCCTTCTGGGTATGCTCTCCACAGTAGTGCATCTCAAGATTCAAGAGATTTATTTGTCGCATCTAGTCCCTCCCCTCATCAGTAGCAAATAGGACTAGGGTTCCAAAAATCACAACTATCCCTTTATTGAGTGGAAATTTCAACTGGCAACTGGCAGCCAAATTACTTTTAATCTGATTCTATCATGCAGAATGTTTCACAGTTCTCCTCTCCTGGAATCACTTGTGAAAACACTACAGTAGTATCTACCCTACTTACACATCAGGATAATTAAAATAGCTTAAAGGAACACACCAATATTATGGGAAATGCACTTACCGTCTTTCTCCAGAGTCAAACAAGAAGATAGATACCAATTTCCTCTCTGTGCGTTCAGTAGAAAGCTATCGGCTTCCTACTGAACGCACAGAGAGGAAATTGGTATCCATCTTGTCGGCTTCCTACTGAACGCACAGAGAGGAAATTGGTATCCATCTTCTCGGCTTCCTACTGAGCGCACAGGGAGGAAATTGGTATCTATCTTCTCGGCTTCCTACTGAACGCACAGAGAGGGAATTGGTATCTATCTTCTTGTCTGACTCTGGAGAAGACGGTAAGCGGAACGTTTCCCATAATGTTGGCGTGTTCCTTTAAAGTAGCTTAACTCATGTGACATTACTGTAGTTGGGACCATAGTGAGCAGCAGGCTGTGTCTGTTTACCTCTCCCACACTCTCTCTCCTCTCCTCTCGCTCGTCCAGGGACGTGGTGTACATGGGCTCATAGGTAATAAGGTCGGGGCGTTCTATGTCATATATGGCTTTGACTTTAGGGATGGCGGCTAGGTCTCTGTAATCAAGGATCTCATTGTCTACTTTTGCCTACGAGACAAATAAACACACACACACACACACATACACAGTACACACACACACATGGAGACAAGAGGAGGAATTACTAGAAACACAACACTATTGTATTGAGTAGGATTAAAGGGTTATATTAAAGGGTCACTTCACCAAAAGAAGAATGGCCATTTATTTTGCACATAATCGCACACACTCTTAACTCTAAAAAACGATTTGCACACATTCATTTGTTTAGTTATTGAGAGTAAATTTGTTTGAATATGGCCAGCACTAGTGATGTCATCTGGGACACTGAGTTATTGTGTTAATTACAGCTTTTTGGATGTGTGTGAGATCATGTGCAAAATAAATCAGTATTGTTTTTTGGTGAAATGCCCCTTTAATGATTCAAATTGTAGTTGTTGTTTTTCACCAGGCAATTGTACAGTCATGAGAAGAATTGTTTCTACATTCATCCTTCTGCTGCAATGAACTATATACTATATAGTATATACTATAGATAATATACTATATAACTTATTATACTCTGAATCTCTCTGTGGATTTCTGACCTCTCTGAGAAGTCGACCAATAATACATTTCCCCACTCAACTCCAACCCACATATCAAACCAAAACAAAAATATGCAATACCAAATGGGTCTCTTTAGCATAGAGGTTGCTGTTTGTTGTTACAGATTCAACCTTTAATACAAGACTAAATTACTTGTTGAGATGGATATTCTTTGCAGTGTGTGTGTCAAGTGCCTGGTAAAGAAAAATAACATATTACAATTTAAAATGTCAAGGTTCCTTTAACAGTTTAAAATGTCAAGGTTCCTTTTACAGATTAAAATGTTCAAGATTCCTCTAACAGCTCAAAATATCAAGGTTCCTTTAACAGTTAAAATGTCACGGTTCCATTAACAGTTAAAAATGTCAAGGTTCCTTTAACAGCTCACAATGTCAAGGTTCCTTTAACAGATCACAATGTCAAGGTTTCTTTAACAGTAAAAATGGCATGGTTCTGTTAACAATTTAAAATGTCAAGGTTCTGTTAACAATTTAAAATGTCAAGGTTCCATTAACAGTTTAAAATGTCAAAGTTCCATTAACAGTTTAAAATGCCAAGGTCCCATTAACCGTTTAAAATGTCAATGTTCCTTTAACAGTTTAAAAGGTCAAGGTTCCATTAACAGTTTAAAATGTCAAGGTTCCTTTAACAGTTTAAAATGCCAAGGTCCCATTACCAGTTTAAAATGTCAAGGTCCCTTTAACAGTTTAAAATGCCAAGGTTCCTTTAACAGTTTAAAATGTCAATGTTCCTTTAACAGTTTAAAATGCCAAGGTCCCTTTAACAGTTTAAAATGCCAAGGTCCCTTTAACAGTTTAAAATGCCAAGGTCCCTTTAACAGTTTAAAATGTCAAGGTTCCTTTAACAGTTTAAAATGCCAAGGTTCCATTAACAGTTTAAAATGTCAAGGTTCCTTTAACAGTTTAAAATGTCAAGGTTCCATTAACAGTTTAAAATGTCAAGGTTCCTTTAAAGCCACTGGAAACTCAAAGCCACAATAGCTGTCTAACTATGTAATTTAGGGTATTTACTGTACATCATAGTAAGTATGTAAAAAGATTAGAATTAGATATTTGTTTCAATCCAAATTCAAAATATTGTCATTTCAATTTCTGTAAACCTTCTTGGGCATGGTTATGCTCAGACATGTATTACTGAAATAACGCAATTAATTCCACAAATCAATTGTAAAAATCAACTAACTAGTTGGCTAGTCAGTAGATTTGTCAAGCCTTCTAACCAGTAGGGTCCTTAATAGATTTGGTCGTTTATTCCATGACAGCAAAATGTTTTTAAATAGTAAATAAAATTACATTTGAGCTGACAGGCATAATCAACTGTGATCTGATCACGTCCCCAAGACTATCCTGAGAAAAGACTAGGCCATGGCATAGGCCATCGTGAGCAGGTGGGTTTTCAGTCTTCAAGGAGTCCAAGGGTGTGGCAGTGCGGATCTCGGCTGGGAGAGAGTTCCAGAGGGTGGGGGCCGCCGCGCTGAAGGCTCTGTCCCTAAAGGTTTGTAGGCAGGTGTGGGGGATGGAGAGCAGATACATGTCTGAGGATTGCAGGGAGGGGGTGTAGGGGTGGAGGAGGTCAGATAGGTATTGGGGGGCATGGAGGGATTTGTACTGTAGGTAAGGATGAGCATCTTATATGATATACGGGACTTGACCGGAAACCAGTGGAGGTGGGTGAGGGTGGGGGTGATGTGCTGCCACATGTGCTCGGTGAGGATGAGAACCCTTGCAGCTAAGTTCTGCACATACTGAAACCTGTCCAGGGTGTTGCTGGGTACCCCAGACAGGACTCCATTACAGTGGGCAAGGCGAGGCGGGAGGTGATGAATGCATCGATGAGGGTCTCTGCCACAGAGTTGGTGAGTGAAGGCTTGAGCTCTGTCTTGTTGGTGTTGAGCTTGAGAAGGTTTGATGACATCCAGAGTTTTATTTCATGTAGGCATGTTGACAACTGAAGAGATGATTTGCTGGTGAGATACAGCTGTGTGTCGTCGGCATAGGAGTGGAACCTCAAACCATGCTGACGGATAATCTGGCCAAGGGGGGGAACATGGTGAAGAGGATGGGGCCAAGCACAGAGCCTTGAGGCACGCCCTGGTTGACTGGGGCCGGGTTGGAACTGGAGGCTGTGATGGTGACAGACTGTTTCCAGCTGTACCAGTGAGGCGGAGGCGGTCAGACAGGCGGTTTAGGAAAATAATGTGGGAGACAGTGTTGAAGGCTGCAGAGAGGTGGAGGAGGATGCGGATGTGGCCAGAGTCGGTGGCAGTGAGAAGGTTGTTGGTGATTTTGATGAGGGCGGTCTCTGTGCTGTGGTTTGGTCTGAAGGCAGATTGAAGAGGTTCAAAGAGTTCATGGTGTGATGGATTTTGGCGGCAACTGCTCTTCCAAGTTTCAAGTTTCAAGTTTCTTTATTAGTTGTCATACAAAAATACAGAATACTTTTATATGAAATGCTTTTTCCTGTTCTGCTCCTGAGAGTGTGCTAGATAAAAATAAAATAGATAAGTAAAAAATTGAAGTCAAAAGTACGTAACAAGTGTAAACAAAAGTGTTCAACAAAAGTGTTCAATATACATATATACAATATACAATACAGAGTAGGAAACATTTTGTAACTGAGTTACAATACAATATAAAGTACAATGCAGAAATGGGATGAGGTACAACTTAGGGTAAGGTGCAATGAGGTATGAGTTGTAGTGCAAATCTCTTTACCAATAAATAAAGTGTGTTAAAGTGTCTAAAGTGGGTGCTACAGTGAGCTGTTTATTTAAAGTGAGTGTATGCATGTGGATGTGTGTGCTGTGAGTGTATTTGATGGTTTGTCACATAGTGTCATTGAGCATCCTGATGGCCTGGGGATAGAAGCTCCTTCTGAGTCTCTCTGTGCTTGCCATGAGACTCCGGTATCGCTTGCCTGACCGCAGCAGTTCAAAGAGGCAGTTGTTTGGGTGGCTAGAGTCTTTGATTATTCTCTTAGCCTTCCCAGGATTTCTCTTTAGAAGTTTAAAATGTCAAGGTTCCTTTAACAGTTTAAAATGTCACGGTTCCTTTAACATGTTGATCTTGGTGCAGCTGTTCAAGAAATGTGCCTCTTAGTCAACCAGTCATAGTGGAGCCGATTCACCAGACAATTTCAATGCTCAGTGACAGTAACATGGCTTGTCTACCTGCCAGCATGGACAGTAGAATGACCGGTAGACACACACACAGTTAGTTAGACACCACCAGGCTGGAGGCTACAGTGTTCTGATGTCCTGGTTGTGTTGCTACTATTAGAACACAACAGCAGCAGAGAGGCACGAGGCTCCATCAATGCTCTGTATGCGATAATATCTCATCTGATCAGATTGGCAAGGAAAATATGGCCCAGGCTAAAAATAAGTGGAATTATCCTTTAATAGCTGAAGGCATTGAAGCTGTGACATAGAACCTACATAGATGGTGTGACATTGAACCTACATAGATGGTGTGATATGTAACTTACATAGATAGTGTGATATATAACTTACATAGATAGTGTGCTATATAACTTACATAGATAGTGTGATATATAACTTACATAGATAGTGTGACATATAACTTAGTGTGCTATATAACTTACATAGATAGTGTGCTATATAACTTACATAGATAGTGTTGTGAAGGATCAGATTAAACCGAATATATATATTTATTTATGGATATATATTTAATAGTATTTGTATATCGTTTGATATCCCTTGTATATTCCTTGTACATATACACTGAATATCCCTTTGGTCTACTAACAGCCCATAATAGTTTCATTCTCTCATTGGACAAGAACCTGGCGCCAGCAGCCAAGCCCCTTGGTTCAAGTTCAATCGTGCCGACGAACATGTCGTTACTAGCCCGGTTCCGCGTAGGAATACGTCTGGCGAAATACGAATGGTACTATTTGTTCACAGCGCATATATATATGGCGCAAGTAAAGTAGAACTTTCTTTTAGTCCCTTAGCCCTTAGTTCTTTACCCTCCAACCTAGTGGCAAGACGTTAAGCCTCACCCACGATACACGTGTGGTGCAGTATGGTCAACTTGGCCTCAGAATGGCATTGAGACATCGTGTGGATTAATAGTTGAATTGTCATAGTTTGGCACTATACCGTCGAGTGGGACGTATTTCTATTAAGTTAATAATAGTCTATTATGTATGGTGCATCGTTCGGTTAGAGTTATAAAGTGAGCAGTACCCCCATCGTTTCCTCGCGTTATCTAGAGTCTTAACCAGGCTGGGCAGACCACGTGTGGTGCTTTCATCCGAGGAGTTCTGGGCTAGGACGAGTGGACCTGCACATTGGATTACCTTACCCGGACGACGGCGAGCCCTACACGGCTTGGATTATCTACTTGCTTTGGGTGCTTTGATTATGCCATGGATAACAGCCAACACTGGTAAGTGTTGGAACTACCCCCGAGAGGAGTCCAGGTGAGACGGCGCTCTAACCCGAGTGAGGTCGCCTCACGTCTCTTCGTTGTGGACCGGCAGCTACCGTCTACAAGAGGGCCCAACTGTATTCATCTGTGGACCAAGGTTCTGTGGGCACCGTGTTCAGCACTCTGAATTCTCCCAAGAAATCGTTGGCCAGATGGGATATCGCCAGCGGCTCTCCTAACCCCCCCCCCCCCCCCCCCTACTGACTTACAACCAGCAGGACCCCCCTTTAGTATATCCAGCTATAATCATTTAAGTACCATCGCTATAGTTCCCTAAAGAACCAGGTTGTATACTTGCTTCCTGCGTAACCAGAGATTGGACATTCAATGTTGATTTGCCTACGAATACTCATTTGCCTTACAAGTGCATTCAAATCATAAATGTCATTAAGTGAACGTTGTATATACCCTTTGCTATATATTAAATATTCGATTTATACATTTGTGTGGACTTGGTTTCATGGTGGGAAAGTGTTCATCATATCTATATCATGTACTGTGTGGCCAGTAGTTAAAGTACATAAAGCGGTAGTGGTTTAATGATACCATACTTATCAATACAGTCAGGGAATTGTACCCCTCAGTTACAATTGGTCCTTTGAGCCGGAGGGTAACTAGTGTAATATTAATATAGTGTTATTAATATTGAAATGGCCTATGATGAACACTCCACGAAACGGTCCTCCTAACGTAGAACGCCCGCGGCGCAGACGACAGACACCTCAGTACTTAGAGGATTACGCTGTCAGTCAACTACCTAGCCTTCGACAAACTGTAAATGCGGTAAAAGTAGAAAGTAAAATTATGTCTGACCTTAACGACCAGGTTACCCCGACCACAGAGGCCCTAGTGGGTTCTAATGTAACTGACCAAGCTCACGGTGGGGACCAGGAGGGAGCTGACATGCCTTTACCCCCCGCCAATACCGAAGAAGTAGTCCCCGACCATACCCGGGAGGAAGACAACCCTACAGAGAGAGAACTCTGCACGGAACAAGATGAGGAGAGCGCCGAGGAGATAGAGCTCCAGGACTCCCCAACGAGTACAGCCAGGAGCGGCTCACCTCTACAACCGTCTTCCCCCAGCGAAGCGGAGAGGATGCTATCACAGGCGTTCCTCGTCAGCCTGACAGCCTCTACCGAACGCGATCGACTCCAGGGTGAACGCGATCGACTTCAGGGTGAATGCGATCGACTCCAGACACAGCAACGGAGCGAAGAAGAGCGCATACGCCTGGAGATGAGACGCCTTCAGACGGAAGAGAATATGGCAAGAGACCGAGCAGACACCCAGCGTGCCGCTGCCGGTGCCCAAAGAGAAACAGAGCGCGACCTCGCTCTCATCCAGCGCGAAACAGAGCGCGACCTCGGTCTCATCCAGCGCGAAACCGAGCGCGACAGACTACAGGGCGAGCGCGACAGACTACAAGCGCAGCTAATGGAGCAGCTGATCACCAAGGCAACACCCTCTCCCTCCGCCAGGGGTTCAAGGAACTCGTCGAGACAACAGTCAAGGGCAGCATCCCCTAACCGAGCAAGCGACCCTGAACTTGACCAACAGACCAAGCCTATACCCCCCGCAGACCCCCTTCCCCGACCGGTCCAAGCGAGACCCAGCTACAAGGAAGGAGCGGCATACACTGCGGAGAAGCTAAATAAACGACTACAGGATCTAGAGGACCTGATAGAAGAAGAAGAGGGAGAGGAGGAGAACCAAGCCCGACGACAGCACAGTACTCCACCGGACCAGGAGGTCCAGTACAGCCCAGGCTATACCCCCGCGGCGCTGCGCTACAGACCCCCGACTCTATTCATGGGTGAGCATGACGCACGACCAGCCCCGAGGAATAGCACCTGGACCAGCGGGCCATGGTACCCTGCCGGTACCAGCCGACAGAGAGGCGCAAGAGGAGACTCGCCTAGGAGGCCTCTCCCCCAACGCTCGCCGATGTATCAGCCATCCACGGCGTCATACATTGGTACACCGACGTTTCCAGACTTCACCTATGAGAATCGAGCACAGTACACGGAGCTCCGAATGTGCTTAGAGACAATGATGGTGGACGTCGTTGATGAACGTCACAAGTATGCAATATTACTGAAGCACCTGAAAGTACCCCGAGCGCACAATATAGCGCTAGCCTATGCCACCTCTACGACCCCATACACCGCGGCTCTAGCAGCGCTGGACCAGAGATATGGACGTATATGGGATTACGTAATCCAAGAGATAAGGCATATTGACCGCCTACCCCCAGCAACAGACAATCGCTCATTAGACGACCTGTCTATAAAAGTGCAGTCCCTGGTAGGGATGCTGGGAGCGCAACGAGAAAAGGGTATGCACAAGCTATACGCCAACTCTAACGTCGAGAGGATTTTAGAGAAGCTGCCACCCGCCAGACAAGAGCGCTTTAGGCGGCAGAGAGACCACCGTGATCCTAACGGTCCCGAACCATCCCTCCTCGATCTAGCCGACTTCCTGGCGAGAGAAGTCAGCAGCTTACGACTGGATACGTTCGTGCGGAGCACACCAAGCTCCAGAGAGGGACCCAGGAGAATAAACGATGGAAGAAGATCGGTGACTGTCATGCACCAATCAGAATCAGTACCGAGCAGTAAGAACCACAGTACCCCCTCGAGAAAAGAGAAGTGGAAGATGGTGTGCCCGTACTGCGAGAAGGAACACTGGCTGTCACAATGTGACCTGTTCACAAAGATGAATGCAGAAGAAGTGAGTCAATGGATAAAGTCCAACAGGCGCTGTTACCGATGTGCGCGCAGTCACATGGCAGCCGAGTGCCGCCTAAAGAAGAGGTGCAGTCGGTGTGACGGAGCCCACCTAGATGTCCTACACGACAGTAACAGAAGAAAGCCTGCACCTGCACCATCGAGCAGCACAAAGGCAAGTGTCATGTACATTGACCCCGCCAGCAGCAGCGGCGCCCAAGTGCTCTTAAAGGTAGTCCGTGTAACATTGAGCTACCAAGATAAAGTCATGGACACTTACGCCGTCCTTGATGACGGGTCAGAGAAGACCCTTCTGCTCGCGTCCGCTGCGGCCCAGCTGGGACTGCGGGGGAGCGAGAACCAAATGACAATTCGGACAATAAGAAGAGATTTAAAGACGATAAAAGGCGAGAATGTCTCCTTCACTATCGCAGCAAGCGGGCAGCCAGAGAGACGGTATAGGATTACAAATGCTTTCACCAGCCAAGAAATAGGACTATCTCAGTACACCTACCCCATCGCCAAGCTGATGGATAAATATGCGCACCTGCGTCAACTACCTATCCCGCTCATAGACGGCGCCACCCCGACCCTGCTGATAGGCTCCGACCATGCAGACCTCATAGTCCCGATAGACCGGGTCCATACAGGACCCAGAGGCTGTCCTGCAGCAGTCGAGACCCGCCTAGGATGGACACTACAAGGCCCGCTCGCTAAATCTCTCAACCGAACAGCAGCCACTAGCTGCCTCCACTCCAGAGTGACAGAAGAAGACACCACTCTCCTGCAGCATGTCGAGAGGCTATGGACACTAGAGACAATGCCCTTTAAGAACGAAAAGAAAGACATTCGTTCTAAAGAAGACATTTACGCCATAAACCTCCTCGAGCAAGGGACAAAGAGAGTCACAGTCGGCGGAGTGATGAGATACGCAACTCCACTCCTGAGGCGAGAGGGAATGCCCACCTTTCACGCAAAGAAAGACGCTACGGAGCGGTATCTATTGAACACAGAGCGGCGCCTAGCCAAAGACCCCGCTCAAGAGAGTGTGTACCGCGCTGAGATTGAGAAGCTAATCACAGCGGGACACGTGACAAAGATTGACATTAAAGAGGCCGATCAGACGACCGAATCATGGTACGTGCCGCACCACAAGGTCCACCACAACGGCAAGGATCGCATTGTGTTTAACTGCAGCTACCAGATCGGATCCCAAAATCTGAATAAAGAGCTCTTGCCCGGCCCCACACTCGGCCCCTCTCTACTAGGCGTGCTACTACGCTTCCGCCAGGACAAGGTGGCTATCAGCGGGGATATCAAAGGGATGTTCCTGCAGGTGAGACTAGTGGAGGAGGACAAGCCCCTGCTGCGGTTCCTATGGAGAGAGAGGATCGGAGATGAGCACCCAGCCATCTACCAGTGGGAAGTCCTCCCCTTCGGAACCACATGCAGCCCGTGCTGTGCTACATTTGCACTACAGAAACACGTCGCAGAGGACCCAGCAGCAGATGAAGAGGTCCGACACAGTGTGAAGAACAGTTTCTACGTGGACAACTGTTTACAAAGCGTTTCGACTCAAGAAGAAGCCGAGGTTCTCCTACTCAAGCTACGCGCCTCCCTGATCAAAGGCGGCTTTGATCTCAGGCAGTGGGCCAGCAGCGACCCGCACGTATTGCGCAGCCTCTCCCCCGCGGACAAGGCTGCCAGCAGCGAGACCTGGATGGCGACCATCCCAGAAGAAGCCCAAGAAATGACACTAGGATTAGTCTGGCGCTTCAAAACAGACTCGCTCCACTATAGACACAAACCCCTGACCACGGAGCAGGGAAGGTCGACGGCGATACCGACCACCAGACGGAGTGTGTACAGAACACTCGCCAGACAATATGACCCGTTGGGATGTATTCTACCTTACACCACCAGGGCAAAGATGATTGTACGAGCACTATGGGACAAGGACCAGGGCTGGGACGACCCAATACCCGCACCCCTTGCCTCCACATGGAGAGAGTGGGAGACGGAACTCCGCTCACTCCCAGGCGTCAATATACGCCACAGCTACTTCCCACCCACAGTGAGGCCAGAGACATGCAAGATGGATCTACACGTCTTCAGTGACGCCTCCGAAGTAGCCTATGGATCGGTGGCCTACTTGCGTGCCCAAGAGAAGGGAGGAGAGATACACACTGCTTTCATCCTGGCTCGCTCAAGAATAGCCCCACGAAAGCAACAATCTATCCCGCGTCTAGAGCTCTGCGCAGCCCTAGCAGGAGCGCATCTAGCCACGTTAATCCAACGTGAACTCACCATTCCGGTGCACAGAACAATCTTGTGGTCAGATTCCACGACAGTACTCACATGGATCAAGTCTGATTCATGCAGATACAAGGTCTTCGTGGGAGTCAGAGTCACAGAGATTCAAGAGTTAACAGAAGCAGCGAGCTGGCGGTATGTGGACACCAAACACAACCCAGCTGACGTCATCACCCGGGGAATGTCCCTAGATGACCTCACCCGTCACAACATCTACAGTGACGGACCAGAGTTCCTCAAGCTCCCGGAAGAAGAGTGGCCTACGCCCACCCCACGGGAAGCGAGTAAAGAGGAGGCTGAGAACAAGAAACCTATGTTCTGTGGACTGAGCACAGTCGCCTCCACAGACCCCAACATAGATGATTGCCTCACCCTACAGAGTGCGCAACTAAAGACATTTCTGCGGCACCACCCAGAGATTCAGCCCACTGCCGACATTTCAGCAGCTGACTACGAAGAAGCAGAACTTCTTCTACTACAACGAGCCCAGAGAGACTCGTTCCCCGACGAGCTAGACTGTCTACAGGGAGGAAAGCCCGTCCCATCAGACAGCAGATTGCTCCACCTGGCACCCGAGAGCGACGCCCATAATCTCATCAGAGTGGGTGGTCGTCTGCGGAGAGCCCCCGACCTACCGGATGACGTTAAGTACCCGATAGTCTTGAACAGCCGACACAAGGTCACAGAGCTGATCATAAAGAAATACGACGAGGATGTGCACCACGCAGGAGCCGAGAGAGTCTTCGCGGAGATCAGACGTCGCTATTGGATACTTCAAGGAAGAGAAGCGGTGCGACGCTTCCAGCGAACCTGTCTAGACTGCCGAAAGTGGCGCGCGCAGCCCAGCATACCCCGGATGGCTGACCTACCCCCCTGTCGCCTCCGACTCGGCGACAAGCCATTCCACTCCACAGGCATGGACTGTTTTGGCCCGTTGTATATAAAGAAAGGAAGAGGAACCGAGAAGCGGTGGGGTATTGTATTCAAATGCATGACCACCAGAGCGATACATATCGAACTCCTTCCAACCATGAGCACAGACTCATTCCTTATGGCCTTCCGAAGATTCACATCACGGAAAGGAAAACCGTCTACATTGTTGTCTGATCACGGGACAAACTTCAAAGGCGGAGAAAGAGAGCTGAGAGAGAGCTTCCAAGCTATGGGCCCAGAACTTAAGACCCACCTCGCTCCATCCCAGATTGACTTCCAGTTTAATCCCCCGAACGCACCCCACTTCGGTGGAACCTGGGAACGAGAAGTACGTTCTATAAAGACAGCCCTGTACACCGTGCTTGGGGCCCAGACTGTAGCGGAAGAAGTCCTAATGACAGTCCTCACGGAGATCGAGGGAGTATTGAACTCCAAGCCCCTCGGCTACGTCTCCAGTGATATAGCAGATGTCGACCCAGTCACCCCCAACACACTCTTGATGGGGCGGCTGGACCCCGCGCTACCCCAGACCATGTACAGGCCTGAAGAAGCAAACGGCCGAAGAATGTGGAGGTACAGTCAAGTACTAGCTGACAAGTTTTGGAACAGCTTTCTACTCCACTACCTACCGTCTCTACAGACCCGCCAGAAGTGGGTAAAAGAGAGAGACAATTTGACAGAAGGAACAGTCGTCATGATTATCGACCAGTCACTACCCAGAGCTATGTGGCCGGCTGGCCGCGTAAGCAAAGTGATCACCGGTGCCGATGGCAAGGTCCGAGCAGCTGAGGTGCTCGTCCAAGGGCGAACTTACACACGACCCGTGGCGAGGCTAATAGAACTGCCCAGACTCCCAGACACTATCGATGACGACCATGACCCCATGACTTTGTGAGTTGACTGACCCTTACAGCGGACCTTGAGTGGTAGACAGTGCGGTTAATCTGTCTCTGCTTAGCTAATTAGGTGGGACTAATTAGGGGGCGGCTGTTGTGAAGGATCAGATTAAACCGAATATATATATTTATTTATGGATATATATTTAATAGTATTTGTATATCGTTTGATATCCCTTGTATATTCCTTGTACATATACACTGAATATCCCTTTGGTCTACTAACAGCCCATAATAGTTTCATTCTCTCATTGGACAAGAACCTGGCGCCAGCAGCCAAGCCCCTTGGTTCAAGTTCAATCGTGCCGACGAACATGTCGTTACTAGCCCGGTTCCGCGTAGGAATACGTCTGGCGAAATACGAATGGTACTATTTGTTCACAGCGCATATATATATGGCGCAAGTAAAGTAGAACTTTCTTTTAGTCCCTTAGCCCTTAGTTCTTTACCCTCCAACCTAGTGGCAAGACGTTAAGCCTCACTCACGATACACGTGTGGTGCAGTATGGTCAACTTGGCCTCAGAATGGCATTGAGACATTGTGTGGATTAATAGTTGAATTGTCATAGTTTGGCACTATACCGTCGAGTGGGACGTATTTCTATTAAGTTAATAATAGTCTATTATGTATGGTGCATCGTTCGGTTAGAGTTATAAAGTGAGCAGTACCCCCATCGTTTCCTCGCGTTATCTAGAGTCTTAACCAGGCTGGGCAGACCACGTGTGGTGCTTTCATCCGAGGAGTTCTGGGCTAGGACGAGTGGACCTGCACATTGGATTACCTTACCCGGACGACGGCGAGCCCTACACGGCTTGGATTATCTACTTGCTTTGGGTGCTTTGATTATGCCATGGATAACAGCCAACACTGGTAAGTGTTGGAACTACCCCCGAGAGGAGTCCAGGTGAGACGGCGCTCTAACCCGAGTGAGGTCGCCTCACGTCTCTTCGTTGTGGACCGGCAGCTACCGTCTACAAGAGGGCCCAACTGTATTCATCTGTGGACCAAGGTTCTGTGGGCACCGTGTTCAGCACTCTGAATTCTCCCAAGAAATCGTTGGCCAGATGGGATATCGCCAGCGGCTCTCCTAACCCCCCCCCCCCCCCCTACTGACTTACAACCAGCAGGACCCCCCTTTAGTATATCCAGCTATAATCATTTAAGTACCATCGCTATAGTTCCCTAAAGAACCAGGTTGTATACTTGCTTCCTGCGTAACCAGAGATTGGACATTCAATGTTGATTTGCCTACGAATACTCATTTGCCTTACAAGTGCATTCAAATCATAAATGTCATTAAGTGAACGTTGTATATACCCTTTGCTATATATTAAATATTCGATTTATACATTTGTGTGGACTTGGTTTCATGTTGGGAAAGTGTTCATCATATCTATATCATGTACTGTGTGGCCAGTAGTTAAAGTACATAAAGCGGTAGTGGTTTAATGATACCATACTTATCAATACAGTCAGGGAATTGTACCCCTCAGTTACAGATAGTGTGCTATATAACTTACATAGATAGTGTGCTATATAACTTACATAGATAGTGTGCCCTGGGGAGCCTGGTATGCTTGAACCAGGTCTGGAACAAATACTCTCGGATGACGACCTTGACGGCTGTGAGGAGAGACATAGCAAGCTGTTATTAAAGCGACATATTTTAGTCCTTTTCAACAAGTTCATATAGGTCTGCGAGGTCCCATAGACATGTCTCTGGAAAAAACCCACTCAGACTATACATTCTAGCAGCCTCTATACCTATCGGTTTCAGAGCAGGACATGTTCTGAGTATATGATGTTATAGATGACACTGAGAGACACCCAGGAGAATGTTCTGAGTATATGATGGTATAGATGACACTGAGAGACACCCAGGAGAATGTTCTGAGTATATGATGGTATAGATGACACTGAGAGACACCCAGGAGAATGTTCTGAGTATATGATGGTATAGATCAGTGGTTCCCAAAGTCGGGGTCGCGACCCAAAAGTGGGCCGCGAGCAGCCACGGATGGGCCGCGGATGATTTAAAAAAAATAAAAAAAAATAAAAATAAAACATTTTTTTTATTTTTTTATTTTTTTATTTTTTATTTTTTTATTTTTATTTTTTTTGTCAGGTCACTGAACTTAGAAGCAGGCCAGGACAGTGTTTCTAGTTGTATTCTAAAATTCTATTCTATTGTATTCTAAAATGTGACTATATGGTTTTATATTAACTTAATAAATAAACAAAAACGAAAAATCTACTTATTTCAACGAACATTTCAAACTAAATAACAGATTATGCACATAAAACACTGAAAACAACCGAAGCAACAATAGTATTTTAATGAGGCTATTATTATTATCATTATTATTTTGCAACAAGTTAGCCCTCTCATAAATAGCACATATAAATGAATAACTAACTTGAACTAACTTAATAGGATTGAAGTGATATTTGGCTTAAAAAATCGGTCACCTGACAAAAAAGAAAAAAAAAAAAAGCCAGACGATGTGCATTGGGCCGCGGCTCTCTGACGCCTTATTTTCTGGGCCCCGGCCTGAAAAGTTTGGGAACCCCTGGTATAGATGACACTGAGAGACACCCAGGAGAATGTTCTGAGTATATGATGGTATAGATGACACTGAGAGACACCCAGGAGAATGTTCTGAGTATATGATGGTATAGATGACACTGAGAGACACCCAGGAGAATGTTCTGAGTATATGATGGTATAGATGACACTGAGAGACACCCAGGAGAATGTTCTGAGTATATGATGGTAAAGATGACACTGAGAGACACCCAGGAGAATGTTCTGAGTATATGATGGTAAAGATGACACTGAGAGACACCCAGGAGAATGTTCTGAGTATATGATGGTAAAGATGACACTGAGAGACACCCAGGAGAATGTTCTGAGTATATGATGTTATAGATGCCACTGAGAGACACCCAGGCGAATGTTCTGAGTATATGATGGTATAGATGACACTGAGAGACACCCAGGCGAATGTTCTGAGTATATGATGTTATAGATGCCACTGAGAGACACCCAGGCGAATGTTCTGAGTATATGATGTTATAGATGCCACTGAGAGACACCCAGGCGAATGTTCTGAGTATATGATGGTATAGATGACACTGAGAGACACCCAGGAGAATGTTCTGAGTATATGATGGTAAAGATGACACTGAGAGACACCCAGGAGAATGTTCTGAGTATATGGGTACATTTTCTGTTTCAGAACTGAGATCACTACTATAGTTGGGCATAAAAACTCAAACATTCAGAGGCTACTGAGTCACAGGTTCATCAGAGGCTTGACTCTTTTGTCCCAATCAAATCTCTACAAAGAAGGCACTACAGGTTCTCTCCAGTAGATGGCAGCACACAGTGTATCTAATCATGTCCAATCATGTATGTGGTGGAACACGGGACGATGCCGTTTCACAGTAGTGAAGACAGTACCTGCCTTTCTGTTTTTTGGAGGAGTAAGAGGGAGAGAGACAACAACAGCTGTTGGGGGGGGGGGGGCAGGACCTCTCCATCTGACTCACAGACTAAATATATACACAGCCCATACAGTATATGCAGAATAATATATACACCGCCCATATATACAGCCCAAATATATACACAGCCCATATATACAGCCCAAATATATACAGCCCAAATATATACACAGCCCATATAAAGTATACAGCCCATATATATACAGCCCAAATATGTACACAGTTCATATATACAGCCGACATATATACACAGCCCATATATATACAGACCATACATACATTCCATATATACAGCCCATATATATATACTGGCAATATATACACAGCCCATATATATACAGGCCAAATATATAATACCTATATATATACACAGTCCAAACAAACAGGGACGTGCACAGGACTTTAGAGGGGCAGGTGCTCAAAGGCTGAAAAGGGCACTGGGCCTGTGTGCATGTGAAGCAAGTGCGCGAAGAGCGCAAGCCCGATTTTTGGGGGCCCTTGTTGGGCGGGGGGGCCCCCTTTTTATGCTTTTTGGGGGGGTTTTGGTGATCAAATATTGAATATTGAACTATAATAATCAGTGCAGGAGCTCACTTATCCGTGAAAGACACTTTTATCACTGACTTAAAAGGCCCATATATCTCCATATATGCTCAACAGTAAGAGAAAGAAAGGGCACTTTTTTATGAGGCACAAAAGGGCAGGTGCTCGAGCACCCTTTGAGGCACGTGCCTGAAAACAAACATACACTGGCTATATATACAGCCCATATATACAGAGTCCAAACAAACATACACTGGGTATATTATATACAGCCCATATATACGCAGTCCAAACAAACATACACTGGGTATATATTAGGGCTGACCCCCATTAGTCAAATAGTCGACTAATCGATCGAAAGGAGCCGTAGTCGACTGCCAACTTCTTAGTCGAATGCAAAAAAAAAAAAATATATATATATATATATATATATATATATTATAATAAAATATAAAAATAAAATTATCATTCTTTCCAAAAGCAAAGAGGCCTAGAAGCGTGGCTAACACTAATGGCATGCATACCAGAGGCTAACTGCCTAAGAAAACAGGCACAGAGGCACTGAAAGAGGATTTCACCCATCTAATGAACACACTAGACTAGACAAATATCAAGATGTATCCATCAGTGGACCAATTGCATGCTTTCGCAGAGAACAAGAAGCCTTTCGGCAACTCCTTCAGACATTAAGCACCCCCACAGCCCAAATGGAATGATAAAAACAAAAACTAAAAATTATACTTTTTTTTTATATAGTCGACTAATAGTCGACTATTGGCTAATTTCGTCGACTACAAGTCGACTATACAAATCCTTAGGACAGCCCATATACAGCCCAAACAAACAGGCCATTACCATCATCCTGTATATTACGTATCTAGCAGTTAAAGTCTTTGTTCACTTGGCTCCATCTGCTCCTCTGTTTAAAAAACTCAACATACAGTCTGTTTATAATATCAATATAGTCCAGACCTGCTCATTCATCGACAAATCCACCTGCTTTTTCAATATGCTATGCTTTGTATATCAGTCCTGTAGGGTTTTCTTCCTCAGCTGCACACATCTTTCTTTGTTATTGTTTAATTTTGTACTTTTGCTTTCGCAAATAAATAAAACAAAACAAAAAGTTCCTACCCTGTCCCCATGTCTCTCTTCTGTCCTGGTGGTGTTCTTACAGCCAGGATGCCACACGGTCGATCCTGAAGAGAGAGAGAGAGAGAGAGAGAGAGAGAGAGAGAGAGAGAGAGAGAGAGAGAGAGAGAGAGAGAGAGAGAGAGAGATGGTGTTAATCCAAGGCTAAATGTCTCTATCTAGATGTCTCTGTCTCTGTGTCTAGATGTCTCTGTGTCTAGATGTCTCTGTGTCAACATGTCTCTGTGTCTAGATGTCTCTGTGTCTAGATGTCTCTGTGTCAACATGTCTCTGTGTCTAGATGTCTCTGTGTCTAGATGTCTCTGTGTCAACATGTCTCTGTGTCTAGATGTCTGTCTCTAGATGTCTCTGTCTCTAGATGTCTCTGTGTCTAGATGTCTCTGTCTCTAGATGTCTCTGTCTCTAGATGTCTCTGTGTCTAGATGTCTCTGTGTCTAGATGTCTCTGTCTCTAGATGTCTCTGTCTCTAGATGTCTCTGTGTCTAGATGTCTCTGTGTCTAGATGTCTCTGTGTCAACATGTCTCTGTGTCTAGATGTCTCTGTGTCTAGATGTCTCTGTGTCTAGATGTCTGTCTCTAGATGTCTCTGTCTCTAGATGTCTCTGTGTCTAGATGTCTGTCTCTAGATGTCTCTGTCTCTAGATGTCTCTGTGTCTAGATGTCTCTGTCTCTAGATGTCTCTGTGTCTAGATGTCTCTGTGTCTAGATGTCTCTGTGTCTAGATGTCTCTCTAGATGTCTCTGTGTCTAGATGTCTCTGTGTCTAGATGTCTCGCTAGATGTCTCTGTATCTAGATGTCTCTGTGTCTAGATGTCTCTCTAGATGTCTCTCTGTCTAGATGTCTCTCTAGATGTCTCTGTGTCTAGATGTCTCTCTGTCTAGATGTCTCTCTAGATGTCTCTCTAGATGTCTCTCTCTAGATGTCTCTCTGTCTAGATGTCTCTCTAGGTGTCTCTCTCTAGGTGTCTCTCTCTAGATGTCTCTCTCTAGATGTCTCTCTCTAGATGTCTCTCTCTAGATGTCTCTCTAGATGTTTCTCTAGATGAGTCTCTCTAGATGTCTCTCTCTAGATGTCTCTCTCTAGATGTTTCTCTAGACGAGTCTCTCTAAATGTCTCTCTCTAAATGTCTCTCTCTAGATGTCTCTCTCTAAATGTCTCTCTCTAGATGTCTCTCTCTAGATGTCTCTCTAGATGTCTTTCTCTAGATGTCTCTAGATGTCTCTCTAGATGTCTCTCTCTAGATGTTTCTCTAGACAAGTCTCTCTAAATGTCTCTCTCTAAATGTCTCTCTCTAGATGTCTCTCTCTAGATGTCTCTCTCTAGATGTCTCTCACTAGATGTCTCTCTAGATGTCTCTCTCTAGATGTCTCTCTCTATATGTCTCTCTCTAAATGTCTCTCTCTAAATGTCTCTCTCTAGATGTCTCTCTCTAAATGTCTCTCTCTAGATGTCTCTCTCTAGATGTCTCTCTCTAAATGTCTCTCTCTAGATGTCTCTCTCTAGATGTCTCTCTCTAAATGTCTCTCTCTAGATGTCTCTCTCTAGATGTCTCTCTCTAGATGTCTCTCTCTAAATGTCTCTCTCTAGATGTCTCTCTCTAAGTGTCTCTCTCTAGATGTCTCTCTAAATGTCTCTATCTAGGTGTTTCTCTCTAGATGTCTCTCTCTAGATGTCTCTCTAGATGTCTCTCTCTAAATGTCTCTCTCTAAATGTCTCTCTCTAGATGTCTCTCTAGATGTCTCTCTCTAGATGTCTCTCTCTAAATGTCTCTCTCTAGACATGTCTCTCTAAATGTCTCTCTCTAGATGTCTCTCTAGATGTCTCTCTAGATGTCTCTCTCTAAATGTCTCTCTCTAGGTGTCTCTCTCTAAATGTCTCTCTCTAGATGTCTCTCTAGATGTCTCTCTCTAAATGTCTCTCTCTAAATGTCTCTCTCTAGATGTCTCTCTCTAGATGTCTCTCTCTAAATGTCTCTCTCTAAATGTCTCTCTCTAGATGTCTCTCTAGATGTCTCTCTCTAAATGTCTCTGTCTAAATGTCTCTCTCTAGATGTCTCTCTAGATGTCTCTCTCTAAATGTCTCTCTCTAAATGTCTCTCTCTAGATGTCTCTCTCTAGATGTCTCTCTCTAAATGTCTCTCTCTAAATGTCTCTCTCTAGATGTCTCTCTAAATGTCTCTCTCTAGATGTCTCTCTCTAGATGTCTCTCTCTAGATGTCTCTCTAAATGTCTCTCTCTAGACATGTCTCTCTAAATGTCTCTCTCTAGATGTCTCTCTAGATGTCTCTCTCTAAATGTCTCTCTCTAAATGTCTCTCTCTAGATGTCTCTCTAGATGTCTCTCTAGATGTCTCTCTCTAGATGTCTCTCTATAGATGTCTCTCTCTAAATGTCTCTCTCTAGACATGTCTCTCTAAATGTCTCTCTCTAGATGTCTCTCTAGATGTCTCTTTCTAGATGTCTCTCTAGATGTCTCTCTAGATGTCTCTCTCTAAATGTCTCTCTAGATGTCTCTCTAGATGTTTCTCTAGACGAGTCTCTCTAGATGTCTCTCTCTAAATGTCTCTCTCTAAATGTCTCTCTCTAGATGTCTCTCTCTAGATGTCTCTCTCTAGATGTGTCTCTCTAGATGTCTCTCTAGATGTCTCTCTATGTCTCTCTAGATGTCTCTCTCTAGATGTCTCTCTCTAGATGTCTCTCTCTAGATGTCTCTCTCTAGATGTCTCTCTAGGTGTCTCTCTAGATGTCTCTCTCTAGATGTCTCTCTAGATGTCTCTCTATATGTCTCTCTAGATGTCTCTCTCTAGATGTCTCTCTCTAGATGTCTCTCTCTAGATGTCTCTCTAGATGTCTCTCTCTAGATGTCTCTCTAGGTGTCTCTCTAGATGTCTCTCTAGATGTCTCTCTCTAGATGTCTCTCTCTAGATGTCTCTCTCTAGATGTCTCTCTCTAGATGTCTCTCTAGATGTCTCTCTCTAGATGTCTCTCTCTAGATGTCTCTCTAGATGTCTCTCTCTAGATGTCTCCCTCTAGATGTCTCTCTCTAGATGTCTCTCTCTCTAGATGTCTCTCTCTAGATGTCTCTCTCTAAATGTCTCTCTCTAGATGTCTCTCTCTAGATGTCTCTCTCTAGGTGTCTCTCTCTAGATGTCTCTCTCTAGATGTCTCTCTCTCTAGATGTCTCTCTCTAGATGTCTCTCTCTAGATGTCTCTCTAAATGTCTCTCTCTAGATGTCTCTCTCTAGGTGTCTCTCTCTAGATGTCTCTCTCTAGATGTCTCTCTCTCTAGATGTCTCTCTCTAGATGTCTCTCTCTAGATGTCTCTCTAAATGTCTCTCTCTAGATGTCTCTCTCTAGATGTCTCTCTCTATATGTCTCTCTCTAGATGTCTCTCTCTAGATGTCTCTCTCTAAATGTCTCTCTCTAGATGTCTCTCTATAGATGTCTCTCTAGATGTCTCTCTATAGATGTCTCTCTAGATGTCTCTCTCTAGATGTCTCTCTCTAGATGTCTCTCTATAGATGTCTCTCTAGATGTCTCTCTATAGATGTCTCTCTAGATGTCTCTCTCTAGATGTCTCTCTCTAGATGTCTCTCTCTAAATGTCTCCCTCTATATGTCTCTCTCTAGATGTCTCTCTCTAGATGTCTCTCTATAGATGTCTCTCTAAATGTCTCCCTCTATATGTCTCTCTCTAGATGTCTCTCTCTAGATGTCTCTCTATAGATGTCTCTCTAAATGTCTCTCTCTAAATGTCTCTCTCTAGATGTCTCTCTAGATGTCTCTCTCTAGATGTCTCTCTATAGATGTCTCTCTAAATGTCTCTCTCTAGATGTCTCTCTCTAGATGTCTCTCTCTAGATGTCTCTATATAGATGTCTCTCTCTAGATGTCTCTCTAGATGTCTCTCTCTAGATGTCTCTCTCTAGATGTCTCTCTATAGATGTCTCTCTAGATGTCTCTCTCTAGATGTCTCTCTCTAGATGTCTCTCTCTAGATGTCTCTCTCTATATGTCTCTCTCTAGATGTCTCTCTCTAGATGTCTCTCTCTATATGTCTCTCTCTAGATGTCTCTCTAAATGTCTCTCTCTAGATGTCTCTCTCTAGATGTCTCTCTATAGATGTCTCTCTAGATGTCTCTCTCTAGATGTCTCTCTCTAGATGTCTCTCTCTAGGTGTCTCTCTCTAGATGTCTCTCTAGGTGTCTCTCTCACCTTGCAGGTACATCTCTTCTCCTTCAGTAAACATCTGGTTGCATCTGCTGCATCGTGCACAGCTGGGGTGGTAATGCTTGTCCCCCGCCTGCAAGACATGACATGTGACCACGTGAACTTCTGAGATAGATAGATAGATAGATAGATAGATAGATAGATAGATAGATAGATAGATAGATAGATAGATAGATAGATAGATAGAGAGATAGAGAGATAGAGAGATAGATAGATAGATAGATAGATAGATAGATAGATAGATAGATAGATAGATAGATAGATAGATAGATAGATAGATAGATAGATAGATAGATAGATAGATAGATAGATAGATAGATAGATAGATAGATAGCGCAGACAGAGTCGTGTTCCGATGCAAAAACAAACGTATTTTATTACGCACTCTACTGTCGCACAAACAACACTTCCATTCATCTTTCACTCGTCTCTCTTTAACTACGTCATCCCCCGCTAAGGGTCACGGGAGATGTAGTAAACACCACAATAGGCTAGAATGCCGTGAATTATGTCCCAGTAGCCACTACAGTATTATACTAAATTATGTTATATCAAGTAAAATTTATGGAAGAAAAAATGTAAATGTAAGGGGGTAGGGATCAATCAAGCTTAGCTTCCCTCTACTCTTTTTTTGAACATGTCAATTAACTAACTACATTGCTCTTGACTTTTTGTTTATCATTTATTTTTCATTATGATTGTTCTGTTTGACAGAGCTTGATATTGTGATTTGTTTGGAGGAATGTGGAGAATACATGTTCAAAAATAAACGTTTTCATTCATTCATTCATAGATATATATAAGATTATTCTAGATTTATTCTAGATTTGATTCTAGATTAATTCAATATTTTATTCTAAATTGATTCTAAATGTATTCTAGATTTGATTCTAAATTTATTCTAGAATGATTCTGATGTCACACTGAATGACTGCATCATATGTCACTCTACTCATTCATCTACTCATATTCATATACATTCATATACACATCAATTTGCATGGCATTCTTTTCCATATTCAAAATGTCCAGTATTTGTATAATATACAAACAGTATTTACCCCCTACATTCTTGATGTTAATTTCCTGATGTTATGTGAATGGTGTATACATGGTTGTACATGTTTGTACTGGGGACCTCCCATTGTGAGTGTTTTGTTTGTTAAGACTATTAAAATGTTTTGAGTTTAATTAACAAATAATTTTTATTGATGCACTCACAGGCTAGGGGGATATCACACCATTCTCTCTCTCTCTCTCTCTCTCTCTCTCTCTCTCTCTCTCTCTCTCTCTCTCTCTGACCAGTGGGTGTGTCAGACGTCACATGAGCGTGTGAAGGCGTTAGTCTTTTCTGATCCACAGGCTGTACGCTGAGGGATGGTTTTCCTATTGTCACAAAGAACTAGCTTAGTGTGAGCCAGGCTGAGCAGCTGAGACATTATCTACATTATAATCATAACTCCATGACTGATTGGATTGTTGTCATGACAACTGACAGACTGACAAGCCAGCGCCACTGTGTCACTGTCACCAGGAATGAGAGATAAGAGAGCGGGGGGGATAGAGGGGAGAGAGTGGGGGGGATAGAGGGGAGAGAGTGGGGGGGGGATAGAGGGGAGAGAGTGGGGGGGATAGAGGGGAGAGAGTGGGGGGGGTAGAGGGTGGGGGGATAGAGGGGAGAGAGTGGGGGGGATAGAGGGGAGAGAGTGGGGGATAGAGGGGAGAGAGTGGGGGGGTAGAGGGGAGAGAGTGTGGGGGATAGAGGGGAGAGAGTGGGGGGGATAGAGGGGAGAGAGTGTGGGGATAGAGGGGAGAGAGTGGGGGGGATAGAGGGGAGAGAGTGTGGGGATAGAGGGGAGAGAGTGGGGGGGGTAGAGGGGAGAGAGTGGGGGGGATAGAGGGGAGAGAGTGGGGGGGATAGAGGGGAGAGAGTGTGGGGATAGAGGGGAGAGAGTGTGGGGATAGAGGGGAGAGAGTGGGGGGGGTAGAGGGGAGAGGGTGGGGGGATAGAGGGGAGAGAGTGTGGGGATAGAGGGGAGAGAGTGGGGGGGGTAGAGGGGAGAGGGTGGGGGGATAGAGGGGAGAGAGTGGGGGGGGTAGAGGGGAGAGAGTGGGGGGGATAGAGGGGAGAAAGTGGGGGGGGTAGAGGGGAGAGAGTGGGGGGGATAGAGGGGAGAAAGTGGGGGGATAGAGGGGAGAGAGTGTGGGGATAGAGGGGAGAGAGTGGGGGGGGTAGAGGGGAGAGGGTGGGGGGATAGAGGGGAGAGAGTGTGGGGATAGAGGGGAGAGAGTGGGGGGGGTAGAGGGGAGAGGGTGGGGGGATAGAGGGGAGAGAGTGGGGGGGATAGAGGGGAGAGAGTGGGGGGATAGAGGGGAGAGAGTGTGGGGATAGAGGGGAGAGAGTGGGGGGATAGAGGGGAGAGAGTGGGGGGATAGAGGGGAGAGAGTGGGGGGATAGAGGGGAGAGAGTGTGGGGATAGAGGGGAGAGAGTGGGGGGATAGAGGGGAGAGAGTGTGGGGATAAAGGGGAGAGAGTGTGGGGATAGAGAGGAGAGAGTGGGGGGGGTAGAGGGGAGAGGGTGGGGGGATAGAGGGGAGAGAGTGGGGGGGATAGAGGGGAGAGAGTGGGGGGGAGAGAGTGTGGGGAGAGAGTGTGGGGATAGAGGGGAGAGAGTGGGGGGGTAGAGGGGAGAGGGTGGGGGGATAGAGGGGAGAGAGTGGGGGGGATAGAGGGGAGAGAGTGGGGGGGATAGAGGGGAGAGAGTGTGGGGATAGAGGGGAGAGAGTGGGGGGGGGTAGAGGGGAGAGGGTGGGGGGATAGAGGGGAGAGGGTGGGGGGATAGAGGGGAGAGAGTGGGGGGGGGATAGAGGGGAGAGAGTGGGGGGATAGAGGGGAGAGAGTGGGGGATAGAGGGGAGAGAGTGGGGGGGATAGAGGGGAGAGAGTGGGGGGATAGAGGGGAGAGAGTGGGGGGATAGAGGGGAGAGAGTGGGGGGGATAGAGGGGAGAGAGTGGGGGGATAGAGGGGAGAGAGTGGGGGGATAGAGGGGAGAGAGTGGGGGGGATAGAGAGGAGAGAGTGGGGGGGGATAGAGGGGAGAGAGCGGGGGATAGAGGGGAGAGAGTGGGGGGATAGAGGGGAGAGAGTGGGGGGATAGAGGGGAGAGAGTGGGGGGATAGAGGGGAGAGAGTGGGGGGGATAGAGATGAGAGAGTGGGGGGGATAGAGGGGAGAGAGTGGGGGGATAGAGAGGAGAGAGTGGGGGGGATAGGGGAGAGAGTGGGGCGATAGAGGGGAGAGAGTGGGGGGGATAGAGGGGAGGATAGAACGGAGAGAGTGGGGGGTAGAGGGGAGAGAGTGGGGGGGATAGAGGGGAGAGAGTGGGGGGGATAGATAGACAGACCTCTCCGGAGGTCTCGTAGTGGTTACCGGAGTGCCGGATGTCCCGCGATGATGTCGGGGAGTTCGCGACCCTCTCTGCGCCACCCCCTATCTCCCTGTCTCCGGCTGTCCCTGAGCAACGACCGGAGTGTTGAATGTCCCGTGACTAAGACGGGGAGGACGTGACCCTCTCTGCGCCGCCCCTGTGCCTCAAATAGATCCGCTATCAATTCTATCTTTAATCTTTCAAAATGTTCAGTTGCTATCGCTATTAGCTCTATCTTTAATTTTTCAAAATGTACAGTTGCTATTGCATGCACTCATCTGTGTTTCACCACACACATGAGTGCATGCTTACCAACTGTCCGTCTGCAACACTACTATCACCAACATCTAAGAAGGGAGATCCCCCCTTGAACGGCCCTTCTAAGGTTTCTCTCCTCCACACTGCCTGTGGAGCTTTTTTCCCTATTGTTAGGTTTTAGTGAGTTTTTCCTTACCTTCGCGTGGGGTATGTCTGGGAGTGCTTGCATTCTTTCATTTATTTGCATTCATCTAAAAAATGTTTGGACCCTATGGTGTTCTTGTTCTGTTCTTGACTTATTGTTATGTTGTCTTCTTGACCTGTTTAAAGAAGACCTGTACGGCCCATGGGGACATTAACGTGTGTTGTCGGGCCCTATAAATAAATTTGATTTGATTTGATTTATTATTAAAGTCTTCAGTTCCAGCCAACAGACATGCTTACCTTCTACCTGCTGCAGGTCTCCTATCATGTACAGTAATACAGTATGTGTCTGTGTGTGTCTATAAAGAGAGAGAGGAGGTCCTACCAGACAGCCAATCAGAGAGCTACCTTGATCAGAGGGGGCGGGCTGTATGTTACCAGGGTGGTTGGTGAGTGGCTCACCTCCAGGACCTTGCCTGTGATGAACTGATGACACGCCTCACACTGAACACCAAAGTGGATCTGGTAGTCCTTCTCACAGTAGGGGGCGCCGTCTCTGGAGGAGACAAGAGGTGGGAGTAGAACAAATACTGGTGGCTTCACAGTCAAATATTATTATTGTGTATAAAGACATACTGTACATACATACATACATACATACATACATACATACATACATACATACATACATACATACATACATACATACATACAATACATACATACATACATACATACATACATACATACATACATACATACATACATACATACATACATACATACATACATACATACATACATACATACATACATACATACATACATACATGTATCCCTGTGTACCAACCCCTGTTATTGGACAACGACAATTCTCTTGGATTACGGATTGGCTGACACTTACACTAACCTCTTCCTTCCCCCTAAACAGCAATAAAAGGTCTGTTAAACTTGCTTCTACCTTGGGCCGTGTGTATTTTGTTAATTCCAATCTGGTGACAGTTCAATACACCCCCGAGTCTGTCACAATACATACACACACACACACACACACACACATTGGAAAATTGTTGTCTTTGTTTTTTAAAGGAACACGCCAACATTTTGGGAAATTAGCTTACCGTCTTCTCCAGAGAGAGACAAGAAGATAGATACCAGTTTCCTCTCTGTGCGTTCAGTAGAAAGCTATCTGGCTGCACGTTAGCTTAGCATAGCACAATGAATGGAAGCAGACAGTGACGGTTAGCCTAGGCATTGTCCAACTAACACCTCTCCCGAAGGCTAACCAGCACTGTCCGCTTCCATTCATTGTGCTAAACTAAGCTAACGTGCAGCCAGATAGCTTTGTCCAGAAAGCAGCTACATAATTGTAAGGTATATGACACAGACAATCTATTTTCTATTACAAAAACAGTGATGGTATTGTATACTGTATCAGTAGTACTTACTTGCTGATGTACTCTCCGGTCAGCACCTTGCCACAGGCCTTACATTTGAAGCAGCCCAGGTGCCACTGTCTGTCTAGAGCCAGGAGAGCCTGTCCGTTCTTAATGTCTCTACCACAGCCAGCACAGCCTGGAGAGAGAGAGACACACACGCACACACACACACACACACACACACACACACACACACACACACACACACACACACACACACACACACACACACACACACACACACACACACACACACACACACACACACACACACACACACACACACACACATGAACAGAAGTACAAGGAAGCCTCATACAAAGGACATAAACACTGCCAGTGCAGTCAGAAAGTATGAAAGAATAGCCAGTTACAAAGTGCATGGACGGCAGAACGCTGTTACATACATACAGTATGGCTGAACTACCTGTCGGACACATCGGACATGAATCATGGATAAAGGAAACAACGCCTCCTCCAAATTGAGCGGCTTCATATAATAGCTCCTTTTGGGGAGACCGGCTATTTGTAGGCCCCTCACAACCAACTTGTGCACATGCCCTAGGCTGCCAAAGATGAAAACTAGAAGTTTACATCTGTAGCCTATAGCTGTGAGATGGTCTGCTGTAGCTGTTGGTATTTCAACACTTTGGTTAGAAAGGCTTCTTCTAAGCTGTAATCAAAAGTACAGCCAACCTCAAGAATGGACACACACTAGGGCGGCCGGGTAGCGCAGCGGACTAAGCGTCTGTCTACCACCGTGGTACAGTGGGATCGAATCCAACTGCCAGCGGTACCTCCGGCTTGGTCGGTCGTCCATACTGACACAATTGGCAGTGTCAGTGGGTGGGAAAGCCGGTGGGGTGGGTCCTGGTCGTTGTAAACAGCGCCTCCTACAGGTCGGTCGGGGCGCCTGCACAGCGAGGGAGGGAACTGGGAGGGGTAGTGTGATCCTCCCACGCGTTACACTCCCCCAGTGAGAGTCCTCGCTGCCAGGTGAAAAGAAGCGGCTGGCTGTCTCCACATGTGTCGGAGGAAGCATGTGATAGACTTCAGGGCTCCCTAAACCGACCAGTGGGGGGAACATGCACGCAACGACCAGGAAGGGGAGGGGGGAATTGGCATAACGACAAAAAATTGGGATGCGAGAAAAATACAGAAAAAGGGAGGAGAAAAAGTAGATACACATTTTTTTTTAAAGAATGGACACACACACACACACACACACACACACACACACACACACACACACACACACACAGCGACATGACTAACAGGTGTACACAGGGCCGGGGGGGTGCGGATCAAACTATTTGTCCCCTCCAGCCACAGTCATGAATGATTATTAATAGCAGCAGAATAAAGCGTCTCTCTGGTCCTTTAGCTCAGTGGTTCTCAAAGGAGACCTGGTTAATACGATTTATTAACTCAATCAAAGTATCAATACAAAATTGTCCGAGTTATACTGGATGACTCTCAACGTAGTGTTTAGCTAGGACACCCGGGATGAGAGACTCCTCACTGGATCTTGAACCATCTTTATACGTACAAAGTGTAAAGGGTGGGGGTCAATGGAATGGGACATCTTTGGGGACATAATCAACTTGCCGCCCCGCACCCCCCTCGCACCCCCCATCCCCAACCCCCGGTGACATAACTCCACACTTCTACATTACAACAATAACTGTGAACCGGACTTGCATTGCTGAATTATACACTATAATAATTTATTTTTTTTAATAATAATGCAGGACCTGTTGCAGAGGTCTTTATTCGGCATGCAACGACACTCAATGTTTTAGTGGTACACACAGCGGTTAGTTTTTAGCACACACACCGGAACACACACGCATGCATTGTCTCTTTAGGATCGCAGATGCGATTTGTCTCTGCGATTAACCCATCCCGTCGTCCTTCCCCCCCAAGGGCAGCTGGGAGCAGACAGGCGTCAACGTGAGCCGCGCCAGGGGACCAATCCAAGTGCTCCTGTCCGTCTTCGTCAAGGACGCCACAGCGTTAGCGATCTGTTGTTGTGCATGTTTTTCCATTGGGTTTATCTTATCGGGGGGGAAACCCTTGCGAGCACGGGGAGAACATGCAAACTCCACACAGAAAGGCCTGGGAGATACCCCACCTGGGTAACTGGCATCATGGAAACCTGGTCCCCAAGCGGGAATCGAACCCTGGACCTTCTTGCTGTGAGGCGACAGTGTTAACCACTACACCACCGTGCACTATTCCATCCAATAAACAAATAAACACTATTCCATCCATTATACACTATTCCATCCATTATACACTATTCCATCCATTGCAAGCCAACGCCCCCCCCCCCCTCCATCCATTAACTCAACTGGACTGTCACTGTACTATTTATTTGCACTAGCACTATTGCACTTGGGACATTGATTGACATTATATTATTGATATTATTATTTTGACATTGATATGACATTTGACATTTGACATTGATATTATATTATTGATATTATTATTTTGTACAATGCTATATTCAGTATGTTTGTATGCCAGTGGTGATGCTCTAAATTCAATTTCATTGTACCAACAATGACAATAAATATTCTATTCTATTCTATGATTCTATTCTATAATGGAAAGGTGGGGAAGAAGGGATGGGGGGAGGGATGGGGATAGGAAGGGAAGATGGGTAGATCAAAGAGAGGGGGGGGGAAGGGGGTCTTATCTTCCACAGGGCCACAGTGGTTCCCAAACGTCCCAAAGGACCAGATTGATATGTAACCATGGACCCTCATCTCAGGAGATATTATCTGTTGATAGATAAGGTTTAGCCCATCCATACCTGTCTCACAGTGGCATGCACAGATAGGGCTGAAGGGGGGCTTGAGCCCCTGCCCTTTTGCCCCAAGTGCCCATATTTTTGGTCAAATATGAACATGTTGGTGTTGGTGGGTGCCCTTTCTGTAGCTTTAGCCCCTGCCAGTACTAAGAACTGCTATTAGATAGAATATTAGTGAAATTCAACTACAGGATCCCCTGGAGCCGCATCAAGGACCCCCGCTTTGAGAACCACGATACGATACGATATCGATTCTTTGGACAAATATACGATATTTGCCGATATCACAAAGTCTGCCACAATACGATACGATTCGATTCAGGTGCCTGCGATCGATATGAGACGATATTATGTGCCCATTTAACACAATCAGTCACATTTAGATCAACTAAAAAAAGACTATGGAAATATCAATTGACGTTTTTATTTTTGAGCTCTTCCAGACATTTAAATGAAAAACAATCTATTGTTTTTAATACAAATAGACCTCCTGTTCACCGTTTTTGGTTAGTTTTTCTTATATTTATTATGTATTCATGTTTAAATATCAACATTATCTGTCCATCCTCAGTAACACACACACACACACACACACACACACACACACACACACACACACACACACACACACACACACAGAATGCCCCTCCCCCAGTCCCCACACACAGAAAGGTAGACTGCCCCCGCCCCTCCTCCTTCCCCTCTCCTCTCTCCTGTTCTCTCTCACGGTTAGCTGCTTAGCTTAAGCAGCTAACGTAACGTTAATTTAGATCTGCCCGCGCAATGTGGGCATAAAGTAAATTACGCACCAGCAAGAACCTGCGATCATCAGCTGCTGGACTACTAGAGGCTCCCAGAAACAGTCAAAAGAGGATCGGTAATGCAGCCTTTATCAACTAGTAAGGTAGTCTACACCCTCCCCAAACCGACAGTAGGGTAGTCTACACCCTCCCCAGACCGACAGTAGGGTAGTATAAACCCTCCCCAGACCGACAGTAGGGTGGTCTACACCCTCTCCAGACCGACAGTAGGGTAGTCTACACCCTCCCCAGACCGACAGTAGGGTAGTCTACACCCTCCCCAGACCGACAGTAGGGTAGTCTACACCCTCCCCAGACTGACAGTAGGGTAGTCTACACCCTCCCCAGACCGACAGTAGGGTAGTCTACACCCTCCCCAGACCGACAGTAGGGCAGTCTACACCCTCCCCAGACTGACAGTAGGGTAGTCTACACCCTCCCTAGACTGACAGTAGGGTAGTCTACACCCTCCCCAGACCGACAGTAGGGTAGTCTACACCCTCCCTAGACTGACAGTAGGGTAGTCTACACCCTCCCCAGACTGACAGTAAGGTAGTCTATACCCTCCACAGACCAACAGTAGGGTAGTCTACACCCTCCACAGATTGACAGTAAGGTAGTATACACCCTCCACAGACCGACAGTAGGGTGGTCTACACCCTCTCCAGACCGACAGTAGGGTAGTCTACACCCTCCCCAGACCGACAGTAGGGTAGTCTACACCCTCCCCAGACCGACAGTAGGGTAGTCTACACCCTCCCCAGACTGACAGTAGGGTAGTCTACACCCTCCCCAGACCGACAGTAAGGCAGTCTACACCCTCCCCAGACTGACAGTAGGGTAGTCTACACCCTCCCTAGACTGACAGTAGGGTAGTCTACACCCTCCCCAGACCGACAGTAGGGTAGTCTACACCCTCCCTAGACTGACAGTAGGGTAGTCTACACCCTCCCCAGACTGACAGTAAGGTAGTCTACACCCTCCACAGACCAACAGTAGGGTAGTCTACACCCTCCACAGATTGACAGTAAGGTAGTATACACCCTCCACAGACCGACAGTAGGGTAGTCTACACCCTCCCCAAACCGACAGTAGGGTAGTCTACACCCTCCCCAGACTGACAGTAAGGTAGTCTACACCCTCCCCAAACCGACAGTAGGGTAGTCTACACCCTCCCCAGACCGACAGTAGGGTAGTATACACCCTCCCCAGACCGACAGTAGGGTAGTCTACACCCTCCCCAGACCGACAGTAGGGTAGTCTATACCCTCCCCAGACTGACAGTAGGGTAGTCTACACCCTCCCCAGACTGACAGTAGGGTAGTCTACACCCTCCCCAGACCGACAGTAGGGTAGTCTACACCCTCCCCAGACCGACAGTAGGGTAGTCTACACCCTCCACAGACCGACAGTAGGGTAGTCTACACCCTCCACAGACCGACAGTAGGGTAGTCTACACCCTCCCCAGACCGACAGTAGGGTAGTCTACACCCTCCCCAGACTGACAGTAGGGTAGTCTACACCCTCCCCAGACTGACAGTAGGGTAGTCTACACCCTCCCCAGACTGACAGTAGGGTATCTACACCCTCCCCAGATTGACAGTAGGGTAGTCTACAGTCTTAGCTGCTTTACACTGGCTTCCTGTAACATTTAGAATTGACTTTAAGGTCCTTCTCCTTACATACAAAGCTCTAAATGGACAGGGACCTAGCTACATCGCCAACACTCTAATAAATTACGCACCAGCAAGAACCTGCGATCATCAGCTGCTGGACTACTAGCGGCTCCCAGAAACAGTCAAAAGAGGATCGGTAATGCAGCCTTTATCAACTATGCCCCAAAACTGTGGAACAAACTACCCCAAAACATCAGAGAAGCCAACTCGCTAGACATCTTTAAAAGACAGCTTAAAACCAGGGGAGGAAATTAGGCCACTTTACCCGCCAAATGCGGGTATTTTTTACGTTTGGCTGGTAAAAAAAATCAGATACTCGCCAGTTGGCTGGTAAGCCAAAAAGTTAGTTTCCTCCCCTGCTGGCGAGTATACAAAAAAATTAAACATTCTGCAATCACTGCACTGGCAAACGGTGCACGTCTTCTGAGTGTTCGCTTTAGTTGACAGTGCCACGAGAGCACTGCACAAGACCACCCGCGGACATATAATGTTTAATAAACGTTTGCGCAGTACTGGCCAACCCGCGGACATATAATAATAAAAGTCCCGCGGTACTAGGCTAGCCATCAGGAGCACTCGCAAACAGATAACGTTAAACACAGCAGAAGATGGAAAACAGACAGACTGACCAACGGGGAACTGCATCCAACCCTAGTACAACCCTCGAGTATAAGGACACATTTAAATCACAGAGGTGTAATGTTAGTCTACTGGAACTGTATACAGTGGTTAGCTTCTAGTTAGCGTTTTAGCTATAGCTGCTTGCTAGCTAACGTTAGCCCCGTGTGCTCAAAGCAGCCAGCTAGGTGTATCTGTTATGACTATAATGTTTCCAAAAAAGCACCGGACTACAACGTAAGGTTAGACATTTTATTTCATGCTCAAAAGCCCCTGGCTTGCACATCGCAGTCACGAAAGGGGCTAGCTCAACCAGTGCACAACAGCACACCAACCCAACTGACGTTACCACAACACTTGACGGTACTTCACAGCACTGTCGTAAGACCACCGTGCTGTCTTAAAGGCACAGTGTGCCTACCCAGATGCATACACAACATTGACGCGGCTTGACATACAAAGAAGTAATTATCACAATTAGTGATTTTTTTTGTCTGGTAAAAAATCTGTTTGGCTGGTAAAAAAATTCAGATACTCGCCAGTTGGCTGGTAAGCCAAAAAGTTAGTTTCCTCCCCTGCTTAAAACTTATCTCTTTGCTCAGGCATTTCACTGTGGGGTAATGCAGGCAAATATTTGAAGATAGATATCTGCTACCACCTAGTGGCAAGGGGAAATATTATTATAGAAACATCAGGGATATCCTGACACAAATTGTACTTACCTGCACTATTCTTACCCTGCCTACTTTTATACACTGCCTCAAATTCATGTGTCAGTTCTATGCTAATTTTATCTCACTACCTCCTACTGTATGCACTGTAATTTTAAGAGAACTATTTTATCACACTTTTTACTTCTTACTGATGACTATTTTTAAACTGAATCATTTTAAACTATTTTTATTATTTGTATTACTAAATCAAACTGTAAACAGAGAGCCTATTGGGATGCTAGATCCTAATGTGAAACACTGTGATTTACCATACCTTGCTATATTCTTACCCTACCTACTTGCATACACTTCCAATGAAATTCATATGTCGGTTCTATGATGTTAGAGTGATGCTCTGTTGTTGTGAGCGACACACTGCTCTGTTGTTATATAAGGTAACTTAGAACTGTACTTTGTAAAGAAACTCAAAGTGTTAAGAGCGATGGAAACTCAAAGTACTAAGAGCGATACACTGCTCTGTTGTTATATATATTTTTTTCTTTATTGAACAATCTTATCACACTTTTTACTGTCCGTTCTCTCTTATTATTTTTAGCCTATTTTAAACTGAATCAAACCGCACTTTTTTACTCTATCTAATCTATTCTATTTTATTATTTGTATTGTTGAAGAACTGTGATTTGCCTAACCTTGCTACCTCTCTATCTCTTTGTATTTACATTTTTAATTTTTATGCTCGCTTATGCCTGTATTTTTTACTGTTGTGAAGCACTTTGAACTGCAACCTCTGTATGAAAAGTGCTATACAAATAAAGTAATTATTATTATTACACCCTGCCCAGACTGACAGTAGGGTAGTCTACACCGCCACAGATTGACAGTAAGGTACCACAACGACCAGAAGGGGAATATATCTACTATATTTATTTTACCAGGAAGATCAATTGAAAACAGCTTCTCATTTACAATGATGACCTGGCAAGAGGCCCCAGCTGATGTTAAAACTATTTAAATTAAAACATTTTAATAAAAGGTATACAGTATACAGTAACTCACCTGTATGTGTTTAGTTAAGGTCTGTTTACTTTCTCATATTCTTATATTCAGAGTTAATTATATTGTTTACACTGTTTATTTTGATCTTTACTACAATTGTATTGCCTATATGTATGTCTTTCTACTATTACCCTTCCCATACCTGTACCTCCCCCAGGCTGCCCATACCTGTACCTCCCCCAGGCTGCCCATACCTGTACCTCCCCCAGGCTGCCCATACCTGTACCTCCCCCAGGCTGCCCATACCTGTACCTCCCCCAGGCTGCCCATACCTGTACCTCCCCCAGGCTGCCCATACCTGTACCTCCCCCTCCCCCATGCTGCCCATACCTGTACCTCCCCCATGCTGCCCATACCTGTACCTCCCCCATGCTGCCCATACCTGTACCTCCCCCATGCTGCCCATACCTGTACCTCCCCCATGCTGCCCATACCTGTACCTCCCCCATGCTGCCCATACCTGTACCTCCCCCATGCTGCCCATACCTGTACCTCCCCCATGCTGCCCATACCTGTACCTCCCCCTCCTCCCTGCCCATACCTGTACCTCCCCCTCCTCCCTGCCCATACCTGTACCTCCCCCATGCTGCCCATACCTGTACCTCCCCCTCCTCCCTGCCCATACCTGTACCTCCCCCATGCTGCTATGATTCCCACATTTTCCCAAGGCGATCAATAAAGGAACATCTTATCTAATCTTATCTTATCTTATATGATGCTCACATCATATAAGCATCATATAAGTATTGGAATACTTGAATATCATTGGGATTAATGTTTTACGTAAACAGTCCTTGTGGTTGATTATGGTGCAAATAGTATCCAGGACACTAGGTGGTGCTAGAGGGTAACTAAGCAATGTTCTGACTGCTTTCTTATAAAGAATTATATGACTCTTACTCTCTGGCTCTTAAACAGTACACTCCACATCCAAGTTAAAATACAGAGACTATACAGCACATGGATTCTGTCAGGTGACCCCATATACTGTGACCTCATACTGTGACCTCATACTGAGATCAGAACATCTCTGTGACCCTCAACAGCTTCTTTAATAAATATCATGTAAAAGTAAATGTGATTTCTCTGGTCATAAAGGCATCTCATCCTCAAAACGCATCTGGAGAAGCCGCACAGCTCAGTGAGGATTATGTTCTTTGACTTCAACACCATCCAGCCGTCACGGCTAGCGGAGAAGCTCTCTGTGATGCAGCTGGAGCACGGCTTGGTGGCCTGGATCAAGGACTACCTCACTGACAGACCGCAGTACGTCAGACTACAGGACGCGTGTAGCCTTTTTACAACGCATCCGCGTTTCCGGCGCTCTGATTGGCGGTCATGTGACATGTGCGCCCAATAGCGTGTTTGCCCATTTCCGCGTCGAATAGCCTGCAAACTACCTGGCGCTCTATCGCCATGCTCTAAGACAAACTCTAACCTTAACCAACTTTGAAATTAGTGCCTAAGCTTAACCGGCGAAAGAACTTGCCGTCACGCTCTAAGACAAACTCTAACCTTAACCAACTTCGAAGAGTGCCTAAGCTTAACCAGTGTAGAAACTTGCCGTCCCACGATTGGCGCTCATGTCACATGACCTGGCCAATCAGAGCGCAAAACGAGAACCCGGAAACGGCGATGCGTTGTAAAAAGGCTTCAAGCCTACAGGACAGTCAGTCTGACGTACTGGTGAGGAACACCGGCGCCCCCCAAGGAACTGTGCTGTCACCCTTCCTCTTCACCCTCTATACCTCAGACTTCTGCCACAACTCAAGCGGGTGCCATCTCTGATGACTCCTCCATCGTAAGCTACATCACTGACGGCGATGAGGAGGAGTATAGTTTCAAGTTTCAAGTTCCTTTATTAGTTGTCATACGAAAATACAGAATACTTTTATATGAAATGCTTTGTCCTGTTCTGCTCCTGAGAGTGTGCTAGATAAAAATAAAATAGATAAGTAAAAAATAGAAGTCAAAAGTACGTAACAAGTGTAAACAAAAGTGTTCAAAACAAATGTGTTCAATATACATATATACAATATACAATACAGAGTAGAAAGAAATTTGTAACTGAGTTACAATACAATATACATTACAATGCAGAAATGGGATGAGGTACAACTTAGGGTAAGGTGCAATGAGGTATGAGTTGTAGTGCAAATCTCTTTACCAATAAATATAAAGTGAACCTGTTAACCTGCAATGAGTCTCCTGGCCATTTTCGTTTTTGAGGACTGCATACTTTTTTTGCAAACCAAAACAACATACTTTATACGTATAGCACATGCATGAGCCTTGTCTCTTTTGAAAGATGACATTCAGAAGTTTCTGATTCCAGAAGAAAAAAATCCTCAAATACCGGCATGTAACTCGAGAACCGTTGAACGGATTTTGTCGGATTTTGTCACTATCGACAGGCAACAAATAAGCCTTCAATTCGATATATATTATATATTGTATTACAAAATATGCATACCGAGGGGTCGCCAAAGTGCCGGTTGCAAAGAATTCGAAAAACTTCCCATATGAGGGACGTTGCAGCTTAAGTGTTCTAAAGTGGGTAAAGCGGGTGCTACAGTGAGTTGTTTATTTAAAGTGAGTGTGTGCGTGTGGATGAACGGGCCACTCTCTGTAGAGCCCTGGTGGAGAGCTTTGTGGGGTGGAGCGACAGCATCACCATCTGAGGGGAGGAGGTGGAGGTGGTGGAGACATATAAGTTCCTTGGGGTACACCCAAACAATAAACTGGACTGGTCGGACAACACAGAGGAAGGGACAGAGCAGGCTGTTCTTCCTGAAGAGACTCAGGTCCTTCAACATGTGCAATAGACTATAGTCATTCTACCAGTCTGTAGTGGCCAGCGTCCTCTTCTATGCTGTGGCATGCTGGGGGGGCTACATCAACTCGAGGGACACCAACAAACTGAACAAGCTGGTGAGGAAGGCTAGCTCCGTGGTGGGAGTCGAGCTGGTCAGACTAGAGGTGGTGACAGAGAGGGGGAGAATAATAATAATAATAATAATAATAATAATAATAATAATAATAATAATAATAATAATAATAATAATAATAATAATAATAATAATAATAATAATAATAATAATAATATCTTAAATGTATATAGCGCCTTTCAGGAGACCCAAGGCGCTTAACAGCTAAGGGAGGGGGGAACAACGTAACAACAAAATATGAATCAAAGGGAAAGAAAGAAAGAAAACGAAAGAAAGAAAAAATGGGAAATCAGGCAGAGTCATTTACAAATTTGGTGAAAAGGTGGGTTTTGAGTTGGGATTTGAAAGAGTGCAGGGATGTAGCACTACGGATGTTTGGAGGGAGTGAGTTCCAGAGGGTGGGTGCGGCCACAGATAAGGAAGCTGGCTGCTATCCTGGAGAATCCCTCCCACCCCCTCTACGATGAGCTAGTCAAGATGAGAAGCACGTTCAGTCACAGACTCATACCCCCCCCCCCCCCCGACACTCAACTAACGGCCTCGGCCAGTCCTTCATACCAGCAGCCTCCACAACAGTGGGCAGGGACCGCTGCCAGACATTCAACTACTAGGAACTACGATCACTGAGTGTGTCTGACTTCCACCTAAATGGACTACCTCAACCTGAGGAGGAGCGGTTGTGTGTTCTATGTGATCTGGGAGTGGTGGAGGATGAATATAATTTAGTTTTTTATTGCCCTTTGTACACTGATTTGAGGAGGGCTTTATTTGAGAAAATTCAAATTGTAAATCCGGATTTGTTTTGGCAGTCTGAGAGTTGTATGTTGAGTTGTTTTTTTGTGGAGGACATCTTCAGTTTTGCAGGATTTTTGGAGAAAGCATGGCACTTGAGACTAAACACACTATATCCTATATAATTGTATATGAATTCCTCTTGTTTCTTTGTTTACATACATTGCTTACAGCTTGTGTTATATTACGTTTTATTGTATTTCCTTTTTCTTGTGGCCATCTTGGTCTATATGTCATAATTTGTCAAGTAATTTGTCAAGTATACTATTATATACCTATTGTTTATGTGTCTTGTAAGCCCATATGGGCTGGGCATACACCTGTATGTAAGACACGAAAATAAAAAACATCAAATCTAATCTAATCAAAACCTAAACGGACAATGTATAATGTATGGCGTATATCACGGCATATATACCTTATGCACACTGCACCTGTGTATACTGTATACTTACGCAATCGTAGCATATATTTAGCATATATTTAGATTATATATATATTATATTAGATAATAGATATTCGATTATTAGATTATATATATATATTGTAACTATATTTATTGTAAGTGAGGGATTTGGGGTGCTTTTTCAATGTATGTGATGTATAGATTGGGGAAAGATGGTAGCATCTAACGGTGCCAGGTCAGAGAGGGCAGAAATGTGTTTGGCTTAGCAGAGGTTGGTTCAGAACGGTGACCAGTGGATTGAATACACTGCCAGCGAGGGTGTTTGTTGACATTCCTTGGAAGAACATCTGAGATAAGACGGAGTGTCTCCCAGAGCGAGGGAGAGCGGTTCACAGTAGAGAAACGTTTTGAAGTGTGTGTAAAGGTTAAACGCGGTTGTCATGACAGCGCGTCGCCTGACAACCGGAAGAGGGGCGGGGCTATCGTTTCTATGACGAAGACCCTATAAGTCGAACAGTGTTTCCGGGTGGAAGGCAGACTAGAATCTGACCAAGAGCGAGGAGGACTGAGATCACACAGACACTCTCTCCTCTCATTGAGAGAGAGGGGGGGGGGGGGGGGGGGGGAATGCCACATCACCAGTAGCTTCGGCTACCACGAGGATGGTCTCGGCTAACGAACAGGCCTGACCACTATTGGACTGAATAACAAAAGGACGATAGACGAACACACCGAAAGATCATTAGAATCTTCAAGGACGATACAATTTGATAACATCTGACAACATCTGATTATGAGGTTCTGTTTATAGCAATAAAACAACACTTTTCCTCATAAGGTATCTCACGGTGTCGAAGTGTCAAATTCTTACGGAGGTGGAGAATTATTATGGTTTATGGATTGCACTAACGGGGGGAGATAAGGATCTTATCTACCAGTATCGGAGACGTCAGGACCATTAAAAGTACACAACGCAGAGGAATTGGATGGAGGGCCAAACAGACGAAGACGTGATACTGGCCAGTTTGATCAGGATCTTACAGTTGATGCCGTTGGGACCCGGATTATTGCTTGCTTTGAAGTTGCTTGAAAGGAAGAGACTGTGTGCAGTGCCGAGGCGTGAAGGGGTAGCCATGGACGCGAGCCAACCCAGCGAGCGAGCCGAGCAAGGCCGGAGAGATAAACAGCGCCATGGACCCAGCCATGGACCAGAACAACTGACGGTGAAAAGATAAAGTGAGTCTCAACAACTTCACAAGCCAATAAGAAAACGAACAATAGTGTATCCGTAAACGTAATTAGTTTGACACAGAGAATGCCAGCTGTAATAGTGTGTTTGAATAACAGCAGAGCGGCACCGGTTTTTGTTTTAAAAATCGAGAGTCTTATCTACAGAGCACAGAAGCCACTGTATAGGAGATGGGAAGGGAGGCAAAGGGGAGATGTTCATTCAGTTAAAGGGGCAACATCGTATTTAGTTTGATTACTGTTCAAAACGCAGAAAGCGGGAAGCGGGACTGTGACGTGAAGGGAGAGAATGTTTGAGACATTAAAGGGACGGTGGGAAAAAAAAGAAGAAAAAATTGAGCAGACAAAAATGGCCGCAGCCACGAGGGGTTTAGAATCAGGAAGTGACACGTCACCTACAATCCTCTAGACTGAGTTTTGGCCGCCATCTAGGGGGGCAGTGGGATAATACAGGCAAATGGAGGAGGAGTAGGTCGCCACCTAGTGGCGGAGGGGGGGGGGGTAGTGCTGGGGAGTTTCCATTACCCATAGGGGAATATTTAGAGTTTAATTCAATTAAGGAGTTTAATTGCGGAGGGGGGGGGGGGGGGGGTAGTGCTGGGGAGTTTCCATTACCCATAGGGGAATATTTAGAGTTTAAGTTAATTAAGGAGTTTAATTTTTTCAAGATTACCAACTGCTTGTGTGTATACACGGTGGTGTATGTGAGAACTTTGTAAAGGAACTCAAAGTGTGGTATAGAGCGACGGGACAGCTCCAGGGCGACGGTAGACAGCCCCGTAGGGTATAGAGCGACGTGACAGCTCCAGGGCGACGGTAGACAGCCCCGTAGAGTATAGAGCGACGGACAGCTCTGTTGTATGTTAGATGATAGTACGAGTACGTATGTGAGTTAGGGGCAGGGAACCAACCTGCTCTGTTGTGTTTAGAGCGATGCTCGGTTGTATGTTATTATCATAATAATAATATTGATATACAGGTTAATTGAATAGTTTATTATTGAATGGGTTAAATAAGAATTGCAGAGAGAGATGAGATGCGGTTTATTAAATAAGTTTAATTATGAAATAAGAGGGAGTTCGATCTCCAGTGGGGCCTTCTCACACCTAATAAATAGGCAGAGTCTTGAGGGGACACGTCACCAGAAAGAACTGGCGCGCGCTGGGGGTCACCCGTGGGACAAACGTAGAGCGCCGAGTGGGTATCGTTTAGCTGCTGGTGTCACGCCGGAAGACAACAAAACAGGGAACAGCCCTGTAGGATTAGATATGGGTGTTGAGAAGGTGGGGGACTAATAGAGAACAAATAGCGCCATGGGCTGTAGGACACTCACACCGTCCAACAGTCTGAAAGGGCGTGGCCATGGCAGGGGCTTGCAGAGGAAAAAATATATAGAGAACGAGCTGCAGGCCCAAAGCCACGGTAGACTAATAGAAAACACAGGGTCGAGTGTACAGGAAAAACTGCCGGCGTGGTGTTTCTGCTTTCAGAGTCTGGAGAGGGCCGACGGCGGTGGAGATGAGCCTCAACCAAGATGACCGACAGGGCGGAGATGACCGACGGGGCGGAGACGGCCAACGGGGCGGAGACGGCCGACGAGGCGGAGTCCAGCGGTCGCAGGCGGTGTTTGCCCAGGGGAGAACGAGGCGGACATCGGAGGGGGTTTCCCCGCGGAGACGCTGTTTAGAGAGCGTTTTGAAACAACAGAGCACGGGCGGTGAATCATGGACAAACAGGGACTTCCTTTCAGAGTCAATCAGGAGATCGAGAGACGAGACAAGAGCGAGAAGTCCGGTGTTCATTGATTAGGAGTATGAGATATAAATGGAGGATTCATATAGAAGATATATGTACAGAAGGATATATATATATATAGAAGGTTGATAAGAGGGAAAACAGTAAAACAACAGGATAGAATTATTGGGAGCAGACAGAGGAGCTCCAATTGTGATGAGTCGTTTGGTGGTCGGTTTCGGTTCCCTTTGTGCACAAAGGGGGGCGCAAGCAGACATCAGGCAGCAAGATCACTGGGTTGACCGTGGGCCGTCTTCGTTTCTTGTGCACGAGAGATGGGGTTGGTTTGCTTCAACCACAGGCTATTTTTGGCATAATTAATTAAAAACCCCAAATAATGATTTATGATTCTGAAGGTTGATTAAGAATCAAAGGGGGGAATGAGGGATTTGGGGTGCTTTTTCAATGTATGTGATGTATAGATTGGGGAAAGATGGTAGCATCTAACGGTGCCAGGTCAGAGAGGGCAGAAATGTGTTTGGCTTAGCAGAGGTTGGTTCAGAACGGTGACCAGTGGATTGAATACACTGCCAGCGAGGGTGTTTGTTGACATTCCTTGGAAGAACATCTGAGATAAGACGGAGTGTCTCCCAGAGCGAGGGAGAGCGGTTCACAGTAGAGAAACGTTTTGAAGTGTGTGTAAAGGTTAAACGCGGTTGTCATGACAGCGCGTCGCCTGACAACCGGAAGAGGGGCGGGGCTATCGTTTCTATGACGAAGATCCTATAAGTCGAACAGTGTTTCCGGGTGGAAGGCAGACTAGAATCTGACCAAGAGCGAGGAGGACTGAGATCACACAGACACTCTCTCCTCTCATTGAGAGAGAGGGGGGGGGGGGGGGGGGGAGAATACCACATCACCAGTAGCTTCGGCTACCACGAGGATGGTCTCGGCTAACAAACAGGCCTGACCACTATTGGACTGAATAACAAAAGGACGATAGACGAACACACCGAAAGATCATTAGAATAGTCTCTTCAAGGACGATACAATTTGATAACATCTGACAACATCTGATTATGAGGTTCTGTTTATAGCAATAAAACAACACTTTTCCTCATAAGGTATCTCACGGTGTCGAAGTGTCGAATTCTTACGGAGGTGGAGAATTATTATGGTTTATGGATTGCACTAACGGGGGGAGATAAGGATCTTATCTACCAGTATCGGAGACGTCAGGACCATTAAAAGTACACAACGCAGAGGAATTGGATGGAGGGCCAAACAGACGAAGACGTGATACTGGCCAGTTTGATCAGGATCTTACATAAGGCAAATATAACTGAGAGGGCATACATACCCTCATCTGCACCTTGACTTATTTGCATTGCCTACTTGCCCATATACGCATACTCAGAGTTAATTATATTGTTATATTGTTTACACTGCCTATTTACATTTTTACTTCTCCACTGTACTATAATTTTATGACTTCTGTATCATGTCTTCTACTATCACATGTACCTGTACCTCCCCTCCCCTCCCCCATGCTGCTATGATGCTTGCATTTCCCCCAAGGGGATCTCTTATCTTATCTTAAACCATGATCTCCAACCTTTGTCAAACAAGTTGTACATGTTTTAATTAGGGCTGTCAAAGTTAATGCTTTAACTTTGGAGATTAATTTAAATAATTTAAAGCATTAAAATAAATTAATCTATATTAATCTATGGAGTGAAAAATCTTCAACGTTCTGAACTTTCAGCAGTATATTTGCTTGTTCGGATATAAGAAAGAGGTCTAGCTGAGTCAATGTTGATGGTTTTGTTGAACATTTGTATTTCACAGGAGAGAAACTATTAAAAAAAAGCTATTAAAATAGTCTTTGAATCTAAATATAATTTATTTGTGTTGATTTTACATTAATTCCATGATTTTACTCAAGTAACTATCTGTTACAAGCTTCGGTCTGAAGTAGAACATTTTTATTTTTAATCTAGAATAATCTAGATTAATTACAGAAAATTGTGAGATTAATTTGTTAATTTCTTTTTTATCTATTGACAGCACTAGTTTTAATTGATTGTTATCCTTACCTGTCTTGATTGTGATGTATTGTCTTACTTGATTGTATGGCTTTTTTGCTTAACTCTGTAGTAAACTCAACGTGGCTGTAAATGAGGGAAACCTCAAGTTGCTTTTTCGAGTTTAAATAAAAGGTTTTAAATCAAATAAAATTAAATTAGAGTTGACTCCTTATTACACGTGTTTTTAAATGAACAACCATCATCTACCTCGTCTTCTCTGTAGTGAATGCAAGTAGAGAGAAGCTACACGGGGGACGTGGATACAGTATGTGCAGCACGCAGGGGCGTGGCAAGTGAAGGAACACTGGAGGATAGAAGCTCCTTCTGAGTCTTTCTGTGCTTGCCTTAAGACTCCGGTATCGCTTGCCTGACCGCAGCAGTTCAAAGAGGCAGTTGTTCGGGTGGCTGGAGTCCTTGATGATTCTCTTAGCCTTCCCCCTGCACCGCTTGTTGTAAATGTTTTGGAGGGTGGGAAGCCCCCCTCCAATTGTGCGTTCGGCTGAACGTGTCACTCTTTGTAGTCTGCTACGGTCTTGTGCAGTGCTATTCCGAAACCAGGAGGTGATGTTGCCAGTCAGGATGCTCTCGATTGTACATGAGTAGAAGTTCCTAAGGATCTTCTGACTGACTTGGAACTTCCTTAGGCGCCTGAGGAAGTAGAGGCGTTGTCGTGCCTTCTTCACAACACTGTCAATGTGTGTGGTCCATGTCAAGTCCTCGGATATGTGGGCTCCGAGGTACTTGAAACTGTTCACTCTCTCAACCGGTGCCCCGTCGATGCTGAGGGGGCTGTAGTCCTTGACCCCCGACCTCCTGAAGTCCACAATCATCTCTTTTGTTTTGCTGACGTTCAGGGAGAGGCAGTTCTCCTGACACCACTGTGACAGATTCTCTACCTCTTCCAGGTAGGCCCTCTCGTCGTTGGCAGAGATCAGGCCCACCACTACTGTGTCATCAGCGAATTTGATGATTGTGTTGTTGTTCCGCTGTGCCACGCAGTCATGTGTGTACAGGGAGTAGAGGAGGGGGCTCAGAACACAGCCCTGGGGGGCCCCTATGTTGAGCGTGATGGATGAGGAGGTGCAGTTGCCTGCTCTTACCACCTGGGGTCTGCCCGTCAGGAAGTCCAAGACCCACTGGCAGAGGTCATAGTTCAAGCCCAGGTCCCAGGTCACTTTAAACAAACACACTGTAGCACCCACTCCACACACTCTATAGCACACACCCACTTTAAACAAACACACTGTAGCACCCACTCCCCACACTTTATATTTATTGATGAAGGATTGCACTACAACTCGTACACCTTACTGTAAATTGTACCTAAATTGTACCTCATCCCATTTCTGCTTTGCACTATATAGTACTGTACATTAGTACACTGCATAGTATTGTATATTATATGGTAACTCAGAACATTGTACATATGTCTATACCGAACACTGTGACCTCATTTTCTTCTTCTAAATTACATGCTATACTATGTTATTTGATACTATCTTGTCTAGCACAGTCTCTGGAGCGTAACAGTAAGAAGCATTTTGTATGAAAGTATTCTGTACTTCTGTATGACAACTATTAAAGAAACTTGAAAACTCCCTGAGCTTGGCTATGAGTTTGGAGGGGACTATGGTATTGAATGCTGAGCTGTAGTCAATGAACAGCATTCTCACATAGTTCCCCTGCCTCTTGTCCAGGTGTGATGCTGCTGTGTGCAGCACATGGGCTATGGCATCCTCCATGGATCTGTTAGGGCGGTATGCAAATTGCAGAGGGTCCAGGTTGATGGGGAGGGAGGAACAGATGTAGCCCTTCACTAGCTTCTCAAAGCACTTCATGGCTATGGAGGTGAGGGCTACAGGGCGATAGTCGTTGAGGCAATCGGGCGTAGATTATTTGGGTACAGGGATGATGGTGGACTACTTCAGACAGGTGGGGATGACAGCCTGTTCTAAGGACAGGTTAAAGATGTCAGTGAATACCGGGGCCAGTTGGTCGGCACAGACTTTTAGGACGCGGCCGGGGATGCCGTCCGGTCCTGCTGCCTTCCTGATATTCACTTTTTTAAAGGTCCGCCTCACCTCATGCTCTGTTACCCTGAACACTGAGTCTCCATCAGCAGACCCCCCCCCCCCCCCCCCATTGCCGTGGCTTGTAGGCTGGTGTTGTTATTCACAGCCTCAAAACTCGCATAGAAGGTATTGAGATCATTTGCTAAGGAGCTTCTATCCCCAGGCCATCAGGCTGCTCAACGAACAATAAACACTATGCAGCAACCATCAAATGCACACAGCACACACACCCACACGCACACACTCACTTTAAACGGGCAACTCACTGCAGCACCCACTTTACACACTTTAGAACACCTAAACACACTTTACACTTTATATTTATTGGTAAAGGATTTGCACTACAACTCGCACACCTTACTGTAAATTGTACCTAAATTGTACCTCATCCCATTTCTGCTCTGCACTATATAGTATTGTATATTAGTACATTGCATAGTATATTGTATATTGTATGGTAACTCAGTTACTTCTATTCTGCATCGAACATTGTACATATGTCTATACTGAACACTGTGACCTCTATTTTTACTTCTATTTTACATGCTATACTATTTTATTTCATACTATCTTGTCTAACACAGTCTCTGGAGCGAAACAGTAAGAAGCATTTTGTATAAACGTATTCTGTACTTCTGTATGACAACTATTAAAGAAACTTGAAACAGGGTAACTGATGACCCAGGGCCCCCGAGCTGAGGGAGGCCCCTCAGTGGGTGTGGCCTAAAAGGTTTGTTTTAAAAGTGAAAAAAGGTGTATTTTCAAGCGCAGGCTTTTGTCCTTCTGTGTAAACAAGCAGACGTGGAAACCATGAGCAGAACAAAAACAGGGACAGAGCCTCTCTCCCTGCAGTCTCACTCCCACAGCATCCCAGAGCCTCTCTCTCTCCCTGCAGTCTCACTCCGACAGCATCCCAGAGCCTCTCTCTCTCCCTGCAGTCTCACTCCGACAGCATCCCAGAGCCTCTCTCTCTCCCTGCAGTCTCACTCCCACAGCATCCCAGAGCCTCTCTCTCTCCCTGCAGTCCCACTCCCACAGCATCCCAGAGCCTATCTCTCTCTCCCTGCAGTCCCACTCCCACAGCATCCCAGAGCCTCTCTCTCTCCCTGCAGTCTCACTCCCACAGCATCCCAGAGCCTCTCTCTCTCCCTGCAGTCCCACTCCCACAGCATCCCAGAGCCTCTCTCTCTCCCTGCAGTCTCACTCCCACAGCATCCCAGAGCCTCTCTCTCTCCCTGCAGTCTCACTCCCACAGCATCCCAGAGCCTCTCTCTCTCCCTGCAGTCTCACTCCGACAGCATCCCAGAGCCTCTCTCTCTCTCCCTGCAGTCCCACTCCGACAGCATCCCAGAGCCTCTCTCTCTCCCTGCAGTCCCACTCCGACAGCATCCCAGAGCCTCTCTCTCTCCCTGCAGTCCCACTCCGACAGCATCCCAGAGCCTCTCTCTCTCCCTGCAGTCCCACTCCCACAGCATCCCAGAGCCTCTCTCTCTCCCTGCAGTCTCACTCCCACAGCATCCCAGAGCCTCTCTCTCTCTCCCTGCAGTCCCACTCCGACAGCATCCCAGAGCCTCTCTCTCTCCCTGCAGTCTCACTCCCACAGCATCCCAGAGCCTCTCTCTCTCCCTGCAGTCCCACTCCCACAGCATCCCAGAGCCTCTCTCTCTCCCTGCAGTCCCACTCCGACAGCATCCCAGAGCCTCTCTCTCTCCCTGCAGTCCCACTCCCACAGCATCCCAGAGCCTCTCTCTCTCCCTGCAGTCTCACTCCCACAGCATCCCAGAGCCTCTCTCTCTCCCTGCAGTCTCACTCCCACAGCATCCCAGAGCCTCTCTCTCTCCCTGCAGTCCCACTCCGACAGCATCCCAGAGCCTCTCTCTCTCCCTGCAGTCTCACTCCCACAGCATCCCAGAGCCTATCTCTCTCTCCCTGCAGTCCCACTCGACAGCATCCCAGAGCCTATCTCTCTCTCCCTGCAGTCCCACTCGACAGCATCCCAGAGCCTCTCTCCCTGCAGCCCCACTCCGACAGCATCCCGTCAACGTCTAACTGGACTCTTTAATAACTTGGCATTTGGGATTTAAGTCATTCAGTGCAACAGCCAGGCACCCTGGACCAGGGCCCTCTGTGAGAGGAAGGAAGTTCTCCTTATGCTTATTTTATTACTTTATTTGCCCCAACGTGGACAACCACATCAAACATGGGGCTAGCGCTGGGCTACTAGTGTCAAACATGGGGCTAGCGCTGGACTACTAGTGTCAAACATGGGGCTAGCGCTGGACTACTAGTGTCAAACATGGGGCTACTAGTGTCAAACATGGGGCTAGCGCTGGGCTACTAGTGTCAAACATGGGGCTAGCGCTGGGCTACTAGTGTCAAACATGGGGCTACTAGTGTCAAACATTGGGCTAGCGCTGGGCTACTAGTGTCAAACATGGGGCTACTAGTGTCAAACATGGGGCTAGCGCTGGACTACTAGTGTCAAACATGGGGCTAGCGCTGGACTACTAGTGTCAAACATGGGGCTAGCACTGGGCTACTAGTGTCAAACATGGGGCTAGCACTGGGCTACTAGTGTCAAACATGGGGCTACTAGTGTCAAACATGGGGCTAGCGCTGGGCTACTAGTGTCAAACATGGGGCTACTAGTGTCAAACATGGGGCTAGCACTGGGCTACTAGTGTCAAACATGGGGCTAGCGCTGGGCTACTAGTGTCAAACATGGGGCTAGCGCTGGGCTACTAGTGTCAAACATGGGGCTAGCACTGGGCTACTAGTGTCAAACATGGGGCTACTAGTGTCAAACATGGGGCTAGCGCTGGACTACTAGTGTCAAATATGGGGCTAGCGCTGAACTACTAGTGTCAAACATGGGGCTAGTGCTGAACTACTAGTGTCAAACATGGGGCTAGTGCTGGGCTACTAGTGTCAAACATGGGGCTACTAGTGTCAAACATGGGGCTAGCGCTGAACTACTAGTGTCAAACATGGGGCTAGCGCTGGGCTACTAGTGTCAAACATGGGGCTAGCACTGGACTACTAGTGTCAAACATGGGGCTAGCGCTGGACTACTAGTGTCAAACATGGGGCTAGCGCTGGGCTACTAGTGTCAAACATGGGGCTAGCACTGGGCTACTAGTGTCAAACATGGGGCTAGCGCTGGACTACTAGTGTCAAACATGGGGCTAGCACTGGGCTACTAGTGTCAAACATGGGGCTAGCGCTGGGCTACTAGTGTCAAACATGGGGCTAGCACTGGGCTACTAGTGTCAAACATGGGGCTACTAGTGTCAAACATGGGGCTAGCGCTGGACTACTAGTGTCAAACATGGGGCTAGCGCTGGACTACTAGTGTCAAACATGGGGCTAGTGCTGGACTACTAGTGTCAAACATGGGGCTAGCGCTGGACTACTAGTGTCAAACATGGGGCTAGCACTGGGCTACTAGTGTCAAACATGGGGCTAGCACTGGGCTACTAGTGTCAAACATGGGGCTAGCACTGGGCTACTAGTGTCAAACATGGGGCTACTAGTGTCAAACATGGGGCTAGCGCTGAACTACTAGTGTCAAACATGGGGCTAGCGCTGGGCTACTAGTGTCAAACATGGGGCTAGCACTGGGCTACTAGTGTCAAACATGGGGCTAGCGCTGAACTACTAGTGTCAAACATGGGGCTAGCGCTGGGCTACTAGTGTCAAACATGGGGCTAGCGCTGGGCTACTAGTGTCAAACATGGGGCTAGCGCTGGGCTACTAGTGTCAAACATGGGGCTAGCGCTGGGCTACTAGTGTCAAACATGGGGCTAGCGCTGGGCTACTAGTGTCAAACATGGGGCTAGCACTGGGCTACTAGTGTCAAACATGGGGCTAGCACTGGGCTACTAGTGTCAAACATGGGGCTAGCGCTGGACTGCTAGTGTCAAACATGGGGCTACTAGTGTCAAACATGGGGCTAGCACTGGGCATATAGTGTCAAACATGGGGCTAGCGCTGGACTACTAGTGTCAAACATGGGGCTAGTGCTGGACTACTAGTGTCAAACATGGGGCTAGTGCTGGACTACTAGTGTCAAACATGGGGCTAGCGCTGGGCTACTAGTGTCAAACATGGGGCTAGCGCTGGGCTACTAGTGTCAAACATGGGGCTAGCACTGGGCTACTAGTGTCAAACATGGGGCTAGCGCTGGACTACTAGTGTCAAACATGGGGCTAGCGCTGGGCTACTAGTGTCAAACATGGGGCTAGCACTGGGCTACTAGTGTCAAACATGGGGCTAGCGCTGGACTACTAGTGTCAAAAATTAATTTAAATATGAGAAGTCTCTGCATTATTGAAAATGAGGGTCCACCCTCAACAATCTCAGATGATCTAATAATTAGAGGTTGAAGGAATGACATTCATTGGGTTTCTTCATTAAATATGTTTAGCATATTTTCTATTTGATGTGGAATGAATATTTCCCCCCACAGTAGACTAAAACAACATTAATCTATAAAAGCAGCATCAGCAAGATGTAAATTTCTTCAACAAACAACCAGAGAAGAACATTCTAAATGTGCCCAGGTGTGCTTCTTGTTGCTGCGTTTGCTAATATGAATATCTGAACCCAAGCTGTTACCTATGAAGAAGAAGGTATATTCTGTATTCTCTCTGTATTATCCAGTATATACAGTAGGTCCTTTGTTTTGTTTTCACTTTAACAGAGGTCTGAAACCACTCCAGTTATCCATGTCCAAGTCACGGACTAGGGGTCTAACGGAACTATCCATGTCCAAGTCAATGACTATTCTGGTCTAATAGAGCTCTGCACATCCAAGTCAGGGACTATTCTGGTCTAATAGAGCTCTGCACATCCAAGCCAGGGACTATTCTGGTCTAATAGAGCTCTGCACATCCAAGTCAATGACTATTCTGGTCTAATAGAGCTCTGCACATCCAAGTCAATGACTATTCTGGTCTAATAGAGCTCTGCACATCCAAGTCAATGACTATTCTGGTCTAATAGAGCTCTGCACATCCAAGTCAGGGACTAGGGGTCTAATAGAGCTCTGCACATCCAAGTCAATGACTATTCTGGTCTAATAGAGCTCTGCACATCCAAATCAGGGACTAGGGGTCTAATAGAGCTCTGCATATCCAAGTCAGGGACTGTCCCCAGTGTTTACTAACATTTTAACACCTCACTGGAGCTGTGTCGGGTCCCAGTGTGTTTTAAGGCCTCGACCATCATCCCTGTCCCTAAGAAGGCCAAGGTCACAGGCCTTAATGACTACAGACCGGTCGCCCTGACGTCTGTGGTCATGAAGGTCTTTGAGCGCCTTGTCCTGGCCCACCTAAAGTCCACCACAGACCCTCTTCTAGACCCCCTGCAGTTTGCATACAGAGCCATCCGTTCCACGGACGATGCTGTGAACATGGCTCTGCATTACGTCCTGGAACACCTGGACACTGCAGGGACGTACGCCAGGATTCTGTTGGTGGACTTCAGCTCGGCCTTCAACACCATCCTCCCGCACATCCTGGAGCATCAGATGTCCCTGCTGCAGGTGCCCGACTCTACCTGCAGGTGGATCACGGACTTCCTGACTAACAGGTCACAGCGGGTGAAGTCAGCACTGGCTCCCCACAGGGCTGTGTTCTGTCCTCACCACTATTCTCCCTGTACACCAACAGCTGCGTCTCTCTGCACTCCTCGGTCAAACTCCTGAAGTTTGCGGACGACACCACCCTGGTGGGTCTCATATCCAGGGGGGACGAGTCTGCCTACAGGAGGGAGATCGAGAGGCTGCAGAGCTGGTGCAGCTGCAACAACCTGGACCTCAACGCCCAGAAAACAGTGGAGATGGTAGTGGACTTCAGGCGGAAGGCAGCCCCCCCCACCCCGATCATTCTGTGGAGTCCTGCCGCTTCCTTGGCATGACACTCTCCCGGGACCTGAAATGGGAGCTGAACATCATCGCTCTCAACAAAAAGGCCCGGAAGAGGATGTTCTTCCTACGTCAGCTGAGGAAGTTCAGGCTGCCGAGGACTATGATGGTCCAGTTTTACACCGCCATCATCCAGTCCATCCTCACCCTCTCCATCATCACCTGGTTCCCTGCAGCCATGGTCAGGGACAAGGCCAAGCTGCAGCGGGTGATACGATCAGCGGAGAGGGTGATCGGCTGCCCGCTTCCCTCCCTCGAGTCTCTACATTCCACCAGGGCCTTGAGGAGGGCGAGGAAGATCATGGCAGACCCCACCCACCCGGGTCACGGCCTCTTCATTATGCTTCCCCACGGTAGGCGGCTACGGCTGCCCAAGACACTTAGGTCCCGCCATAGACTCAGCTTATTCCCCTCAGCAGCTCGCCTGGTAAACGAGTCGTCCCCCTGCTCCCCCCCTCACCCCCTCTATGGCGAGCTGCTAGGGCTGGACCTCTGGACTTGAACTGTGCTGCACTGTATCCATGTCCCCAACCACTGCACTTTACTGTCTTATTGTTGTCTCACTGTTCTGTCCTGTTTTGCACTTATTTATTTATTATTATTATTATGTTTATTCCTATTTGTGAAAAGATCATGCACTGTAATGTCGAATCACATTCCATTTGTACCTGTACAATATGGTGAATAAAGTAATCTGAATCTGAATCTGAGGGGTCTAATAGAGCTCTGCATATCCAAGTCCAGGGACTAGGGGTCTAATAGAGCTCTGCACATCCAAGTCAGGGACTAGGGGTCTGAACGCGAGGTGGTTTCTTCTGGTGTTAAATGAACAAACCTCTTCCTATGGTTTTTAATGAACAGAGCGAAAAAAGCAACAGAGCCCAGAGCAGCAGCCACTGGGGAGGTTAAAAGCAACAGAGCCCAGAGCAGCAGCCACTGGGGAGGTTAAAAGCAACAGAGCCCAGAGCAGCATGACCAGCCCATGACGAGATTGAAACTGTTTGGATTGAAATCTTATTTGAAAGGGCGAAATCAGTACTAGTAGGCACAATCTATAGACCGCCAGAACACAGTGGCTTCTATGACACACTTGATGGGTGTTTAGCTGGGGTGGAGGGCGTAGAAAAAATCCTTATTGGGGACTGGAACATGGACATGCTACGTAAAGCAGCACCCGTCTTCAAGGCCTTCAGTAGGTTTTGTGATCTGCACGGCCTCAGCCAGCTAATCACCCAACCCACAAGGGTATGTGAATCAACTCAGACTACCATTTACCTCATCCTGACCTCTGACAAGTCCAAGATCTCCAATAAAGGGGTTATAGCATGCGGGTTAAGTGATCATTATATGATATTCTGTACCCGCAAAAAGCTAAAGCAAAAGGCTGGCTGTCACAAAACACATTTAACATCTAAAGACCTCAAAACCTACTCTAGCGAGGCCTTTAACCTTGAACTGGAGAGCCTGGACTGGTCAGATGAGCTCAATGGTACACTGGTTGAGGAAATTTTCAACAATACTAAACAACATGGCCCCCCTAAGAACCACCAGGGTAAAAAATCACGCTGAGCCGTGGATGCACACTGAAATACTGACCGCTATGAAAGCCAGAGACAAAAAATGCTCTGAGTTTCATAAAAATTCAGTCAAAGCTTACCAAAAGCACGAGCAGTGAACTCCAAGCCCACGTGACTGAACTCAAACTAGAAAGAAACAGACTAAGAAATGACGTAAACTCCATGATCAAAACTGCTAAAAAAATATTTCATCAATGACAAAACTGAGGAAAACAAAAATAAACCATGTGAACTTTGGAAATTACTCAATAATCAACTAGGCTGCAGTAAAAAACTTAAAACCAGGTTCACAAACATAAACATAAAGACGGACAACACGCTCATCACAGACAAGCTGGATGTAGCCAATTACTTAAACACTTTCTTCACAAACATAGCCACAACACTGGTAAACAAACTACCCTCCCACTCAGGGCATTATGGGGTAGAACACATAGTAGCATACTACAAGAACCTAGTCGTCCACAAAGACAACTTCAAACTGGAAATGGTAACTACAGATGAGGTACTCAAAAAACTGAGTGCCCTCCAATCGAACAAGGCCACTGGCCATGACAACATCCACTCCAAATTCCTCAGAGACTCAGCAGCCGCCATCACCCCAGTCATCACACACATAATAAACCAGGACTTAAAAATTGCGAGAGTAACACCCCTGCACAAAAAGGGCAGCAAATTAGACCCAGGCAACTACCGCCCTGTTTCTATCCTTACATCCATCTTGAAAGTCATGGAAAAAATAGTATACGAACAGGTCGAAAAGTACCTGGCGGAAAAAAATCTAATCTACGAATTCCAATCTGGCTTCAGAACATCCCACTCCACTGACACATGCCTTCTCTATTTGAACGACCACATCAAACAAGAGGTGGACGCGGGCAAATACTGCGGCATGGTCATGCTGGACCTACAAAAGGCCTTCGACACTGTCAATCACACCACTCTGATTGACAAGCTAAAAGGAATTGGTTTTGATAGTCTATCAGTGAGCTGGATACAATCCTACCTGGAGGGGAGAGAACAGATGGTGGAGGTAAACGGTACCCTATCCCCCCCCTCCCAGTGAGCTGTGGTGTTCCACAAGGAAGCATACTAGGACCGCTACTGTTCCTAATTTATGCAAATGACATGTCGTCAGCTTGTGACTGCAACTTGTTCCTGTTTGCGGACGACTCAGCCCTGCTGGTCTCTGACAAGAACAAGTTACAGGTTGAAAAAACCCTCAGCTCGGAACTAGGCAAAATCTGCATATGGCTCGCTGATAACAAACTATCATTACACATGGGCAAAACAGAGTCCATTCTCTTCGGTTCAAATAACAAACTCAGCAAGACCGACGGCTTCTCAGTTACAGTGGGTGACAATATTGTCACACGGAAAGATGAAATTACCTACCTGGGTTCCATCCTAGAAGCGAATCTTTCCTGTGACAAAATGGCATCCAATGTAATAAAAAAAAGTCAACCAACGAACTCGATTCTTGTACCGGATCTCCTCTCTGGTAAACAAGAATACCCTGAAGACTCTGGCAGGAGCACTCATTCAAGGGTACTACGACTATGCTTGCACCTCATGGTACCAAAACACTCTCAAAGAACACCTACGGGAGACTGCAATTCGAAACTGGCCCCATAGAAATGTCCTAACCCAGTTGTACAGTAAATTACCAAGTATGGCTTTGTCAGTATTCCAATGTACAGTGTACAGTGTCCCCCACCCACCCCCTACCCAACCCCCCCCACCTCCAATGTACAGTCCCACCCACCCACCCACCCAACCCCACCCCACCTACCCAACCTCTTCCAATGTACAGTTTCTACGTCAAATGTATATACTCTCTTTTCTGGACTCTTTTTGTATCACAAACAGTACTGTATTTGCAAATCTGGTATGTCATAAATGTATAGATGTAGCAGTACTGTCTATCTGTATGTCGTGTGTGTCATATATGTTATGATGAATTGAAAATGGGGGACCCTGATGTAAACAAGATGAAAGTCTTTCTCTGGTCTGCATCCCCTTAACAATTGTATGTATTGAGCTGTACTGTACTGTACCCATTCTGCAATCTGTTAATAAAGTTTTCAATCAATCAATCAATCAATCAATCAAGCAGCCACTGGGGAGGTTAAAAGCAACAGAGCCCAGAGCAGCAGCCACTGGGGAGGTTAAAAGCAACAGAGCCCAGAGCAGTTGGTATGTAACACCGAGACAGAACCAGGCTGGGAATCAACATGCTTTATTTATAGGTGACCTTGTCTAAAAGCACTTCAACTGGGGAGAGAGAGGGAGATAGGGGGGGGGGGGGGAGAGAGAGGGGGAGAGGAATGGAGAGAGAGGGGGAGATAGGGGGGAGGGAGAGAGAGGGGGGGAGAGGAATGGAGAGAGAGAGAGAGAGAGAGAGAGAGAGAGAGAGAGAGAGAGAGAGAGAGAGAGAGAGAGAGAGAGAGAGAGAGAGAGAGAGAGGGAGATAGGGGGGGAGGAAGGGAGAGGTAGGGGGAGAGGAATGGAGAGAGAGAGAGGGGGAGATAGGGGGGGAGGAAGGGAGAGGTAGAGAGAGAGAGGGGGGAGAGGAATGGAGAGAGAGAGGGAGAGAGGGGGGAGAGGAATGGAGAGAGAGACGGGAGAGAGGGAGGGGGAGAGAGAAGGAGGGAGAGAGAGAGAGAGAGGAGAAGGGGGAGAGAGGGAGGGAGAGAGAGAGGATGGAGAGAGAGGAAAGGAGAAGAGAGAATAGGAGGAGAGATAATAGGAGGAGGAGGAGGAGAGAGAATAGGAGGAGAGAGAATAGGAGGAGGAGAGAGAGAATAGGAGGAGAGAGAGAGAATAGGAGGAGGAGGAGGAGGAGGAGGAGGAGAGAGAATAGGAGGAGGAGAGAGAATAGGAGGAGGAGAGAGAATAGGAGGAGAGATAGAATAGGAGGAGGAGAGAGAATAGGAGGAGGAGGGAGAATAGGAGGAGAGAGAATAGGAGAAGAGAGAGAATAGGAGGAGAGAGAGAATAGGAGGAGAGAGAGAATAGTCAAGTCAAGTCAAGTCAAGAGTTTTAATTGTCACGGCATACAGGTATACAATGAAATGCGGGTGGTCTTGCCCGCAACGATGTGCAATACAGTGGTACATATAATAGAATCAAAAGAAGAAACAACATTGTGCAGTAACAGGTAGCAGGTAACATGGAGTGACATCTCGGTATCTGTACATAGTTATTTACAGCGCATGTGTGACATGCTAGTTAGCTTTGGTAGTGCAATACACTGTTCCTGTTATTCTAATTTAAAGTGTCCTTTCCTTTGGCCATAAGTGTGCGTGTGTGCGACATGAGTGTGTGCCCGCTCATGTTAAAGTGTTAAGTGGCTGCTCGTGTGTGAGCGTGCACAGTGTGCGTGTCGTGTGTGTGTTCATGTGTGCTTGTGTGTGGACAGTTCAATGTTCTGAGCACTCAATGTACATTGTTCATGGCTCTGATGGCCTGGGGGAAGAAGCTGAGCCTACGCCGCTCTGTCCTAGTAGCTGGGATTTGCAGGCGTCTGCCTGACCTCAGCAGCTGAAACAGGCTGTTATTGGGGTGGTGAGGGTCTTTCATTATCCTGCAGGCTCTGGATTTGCACCTCTTGTTGTATAGAACCTGCAGGGGGGGTAGTGCAATACCCGTGGTACGCTCGGCTGAGCGCACCACTTTCTGTAGGGCCTTCTTGTCCTGTGCCGTGCTGTTTCCATACCAGGCAGTGATGTTTCCGGTCAGGATGCTCTCTACAGCTCCTGAGTAGAAGGACTGGAGTATCTTCCCCGATACTCTGAACTTCCTTAACTGTCTCAGGTGGTAGAGACGCTGTTTCGCCTTCTTTACTACTGTGCCTATGTGTGTTGACCATGTCAGGTCCTCTGAGATGTGGACCCCCAGGTACTTGAAGCTGCTCACCCTGTCCACGGTAGCCCCGTTTATCATCAGTGGTGTGTGTGTCTCCTGCTGTCCTCTCCTATAATCCACGATCAGTTCCTTGGTTTTGCCAATGTTCAGGAGCAGGCTGTTGTCCTGGCACCAGCGTTCCAGTACCTCAACCTCCTCCCGGTAGGCCTTCTCGTCGTTGTCCGAGATCAGCCCCACCACCACCGTGTCATCTGCGAACTTCACTATGGAGTTGGAGCTGAACTTGGCCACACAGTCGTGTGTGTAGAGTGAGTACAGCAGGGGGCTCAGAACACAGCCCTGGGGGGACCCGATGCTCAGGGTGATGGTGTTGGAGGTCTGACCCCCCACCCTGACCGCCTGGGGTCTTTCGCTCAGAAAGTCCAGTACCCAGGCGCTCAGGGCGGAGCTCAGACCTAGCTCGATCAGCTTGTCCACCAGTCTGGTGGGGACTATGGTGTTGAACGCTGAGCTGTAGTCAATGAACAACAGTCTCACATAGCCCCCCTTCTGACGGTCAAGGTGCGAGAGGGTGCTGTGCAGTACCTGGGAGACCGCGTCGTCGGTGGACCTGTTTGTCCTGTATGCAAATTGCATAGGGTCCATATCACTGGGGAGGGAGGCACAAATGTGGTCCTTGACCAGCCTCTCGAAACATTTCATGACCACAGAGGTGAGTGCCACCGGTCTGTAGTCATTTGGACATGCTGGGGAGGGTTTCTTCGGCACAGGGATGATGGTAGACCTCTTGAAGCAGGCAGGGACCACTGACTCCGCCAGTGATTGATTAAATATGGCGGTGAACACAGGGGCCAGCTGGTTGGCACAGGTCTTGAGTATACGTCCTGTTATGCCATCTGGGCCAGCAGCCTTCCTGGTGTTCACCTGCATAAATGCTCTTCTCACACTGTGTTCCGACAACGAGAGAGCGTCCCCCCCCCCTCGCGGTTGCCCCCCCCCCTCCACAACAGCCGGCGCGCCAGTGACGTCACTAGCCGGAGAGCCAGCAGCGCCACTGTCTACACCAAACCGAGCGTAGAAGGTGTTGAGCTTGTCCGCGAGGGAGGCGTCGTCGCTCCCCATTGAGGGGGCGCTGACTTTATAGTCAGTTATTGTCTTCAGTCCCTGCCATAATCCTCTTGTGTCGTTTTGTGCCATTTGTGTCTCCAGTTTGTCAGCATATGTCCTCTTAGCAAGTTTGACAGCTTTGCGTAGAGTATAGACTGAAGCCTTATACTCCTCCATGTTTCCTGACTCTCTACCCAGGTTGTAGGCGGTGGTACGAGAGTTCAGAGCTGCTCTAATAGTGCTATCCACCCACGGTTTCTGGTTTGGGAAAATCCGCACCGTTTTCCTGAGGACAATACCATCAGCTATTGTTGTTATGTAGCACACCACTATGTCTGCTAGTTCACTGACGTCACTGGCGCTTCCTATGAACATATCCCAATCCGTGTCTGCAAGCACGTCCTTGAGCGTGGCCTCTGATTCGTCGGTCCACTTCTTTGTCTCACGTGACACGACGGCGTCACGTGATCTCTGTTGATATGCCGGAAATAGCAAGATGGAGTCATGATCGCTCGAGCTTGTGGACCCCGTTAATGGCGGAGCGGCTACTGCCTTGTAACCCGCTTTGAACGGGGAATAGCAGTGGTCGAGTGTGTTCTTCCCTCTGGTGGAGCAAGTGATGTGCTGAAAAAAGGACGGCATCACTTTCTTCAGGTTGGCCTGGTTGAAATCGCCGGCCACTACCATCGCTGCGTCTGGGTGTTTGATCTGGTGTCTGTTGAGATGATCGTGTAATTCGCCCAGTGCTTTGCCCGTATTCGCGTGTGGGGGAATATACACGGCAGTCATGACGACTGCTGTGAACTCCCTCGGGAGGTGAAACGGACGACATAGGATAGAAAGATGTTCCAAGTCCGGCGAACACGAGTTTGAGAGGACCTGCACCCCCTCGGGATTAACCCAGGAATTGTTCGTGATGAGGCAGACTCCGCCGCCGATGGTCTTTCCTGAGCCAGCGTTGCGATCTGCACGTAAGACTGTGAAGGCATCCGAGGGAGAGACGCTTTTGTCTGGGGTCGTCGACATGAGCCATGTCTCTGTGAGACATATAATGTTGATGTCTCTCATCTCCCGTTGGAACCGGACCCTCGCTCTCAGATCATCCATCCTACCCTCCAACGAACGGGCATTCGCCAGAAAGATGGATGGAATTGCTGGGCGGTAAGCAGCTCTTTTTAGTCTCAATCTGATACCTCCTCGTCTCCCTCTGTGTCTTCTCCTGCCGTCGCCTTTGTTCTTTTCTTTGCCGCCATTCTCCCGTCTGATTTCTGCTGGCCATTCTAGGTCAAAAGTGTCTCCAAACTCCTCTTTGAGCCCGGGGTTCAGGTCCATAAGTGTCTGACGGTCGTATGACGTACCCGCCAGTGTTGCTTTAAATAAAAAAGTAGCAAAAACAAACATAATAGCTAAAAGTGAGTACATCGTTGCGGAGCTAAAACCAGAGGCGTCTGACCAGGGTCGCGTCCTCTTGAGGAGGAGAGAGAATAGGAGGAGGAGGAGGAGGAGAGAGAATAGGAGGAGGAGATAGAATAGGAGGAGGAGAGAGAATAGGAGGGGGGTGAGGAGATTACAGAGGCTGTTCTCCAGAGTAAAGCAGGAAGTCCATGTTCATGTATAATTGACTGTTGCAGGTAACTAACTGTTCTTCACAAAGGAACGTGGGCTGCTGTGTGCGTGTGTGTGTGTGTGTGTGTGTGTGTGTGTGTGTGTGTGTGTGTGTGTGTGTGTGTGTGTGTGTGTGTGTGTGTGTGTGTGTGTGTGTGTGCGTGTGTGTGTGTGTGTGTGTGTGTGTGTGTGTGTGTGTGTGTGTGTGTGTGTAATGGCACTGGGGCCGTGAGGAGCAACTACTGCTGATGTGCCCTTGAGCAAGGCACTTAGCCCCCCCCCCTCCACCCGTGGAGTTCTTCAGTGGCCTCCAGTACAAGCGTGTGGTTGTATACTGGGCTGATCCCAGAGCAGGTCTAATAGAGTGTGGTTGTATACTGGGCTGATCCCAGACCAGGTCTAATAGAGTGTGGTTGTATACTGGGCTGATCCCAGACCAGGTCTAATAGAGTGTGGTTGTATACTGGGCTGATCCCAGAGCAGGTCTAATAGACTGTGGTTGTATACTGGGCTGATCCCAGAGCAGGTCTAATAGAGTGTGGTTGTATACTGGGCTGATCCCAGACCAGGTCTAATAGAGTGTGGTTGTATACTGGGCTGATCTCAGACCAGGTCTAATATAGTGTGGTTGTATACTGGGCTGATCCCAGACCAGGTCTAATAGAGTGTGGTTGTATACTGGGCTGATCCCAGAGCAGGTCTAATAGAGTGTGGTTGTATACTGGGCTGATCCCAGACCAGGTCTAATAGAGTGTGGTTGTATACTGGGCTGATCCCAGAGCAGGTCTAATAGAGTGTGGTTGTATACTGGGCTGATCCCAGAGCAGGTCTAATAGAGTGTGGTTGTATACTGGGCTGATCCCAGACCAGGTCTAATAGAGTGTGGTTGTATACTGGGCTGATCTCAGACCAGGTCTACAAGAGTGTGGTTGTATACTGGGCTGATCCCAGACCAGGTCTAATAGAGTGTGGTTGTATACTGGGCTGATCTCAGACCAGGTCTACAAGAGTGTGGTTGTATACTGGGCTGATCCCAGACCAGGTCTAATAGAGTGTGGTTGTATACTGGGCTGATCTCAGACCAGGTCTACAAGAGTGTGGTTGTATACTGGGCTAATCCCAGACCAGGTCTAATAGAGTGTGGTTGTATACTGGGCTGATCTCAGACCAGGTCTACAACTAGTGTGGTTGTATACGAGTGTGGGCGGGCACGACATGAGCGACATGGTTTCACCTTTAAAAAGTCCATAACTCACAAGAAAGTATCAAAACTGTTACAAGCCAATCACTCCATACTTACTGCTGGAGGCCAGGACATCCTTGGGTCCCGGGGACATGGGCTGAATGCAGTACTGACACAGGCAGTCCTTCCCGTTGAAGGTCACTCTGTCCCCGGCAGGGAACGGGCGTCTGCAAGGAGGAGAGACATCAAGAACAGCTCAGACACCAACTGGACCTTGTTGTCCTATAGCCCAGTGGGCTGTGCTGGTTGACTGGATGGAGCTTGAGGTCAAACTGATGGATCACAGGATGACAGAGGGCTGATGATGCTGTTGTGAGGAAGCGATGTGATTGGCTAAAGAAGCAGGTCAGGCTGAGGTCACAGACAGAATGGTACACTAGTAACTACTGGAGTTTAAACTGGGTTAGACGACAGGGAATATGGTTGGTGATTAATAACTAGATATTTAACAAACAAGTATGTGTTTGTTGAAATGTATGACGTTCTCCTATGTTGTGGGATGCAGGACAAAGGGTTAAAGTGGTGTGGTATGGTATGGTATAGTGTGTGGTGTAGTTTGCTATGATCGTGGTATGGTTGAGGTGTGGTATGGGTTGGTGTGGTGTGCTTGTGGTAATGTGGTATGGTTGTGGTGTGGTGTGGTGTGGTATGGTATGGTTGTGGTGTGGTGTGGTATGGTGTACGTGTGGTGTGTGGTGTTGTGTTGTGTAAGTGTGGTGTGGTGTAGTGTGGTGTAAGTGTGGTGTGGTGTAGTGTGGTGTAAGTGTGGTGTGGTGTAGTGTGGTGTAAGTGTGGTGTGGTGTAGTGTGGTGTAAGTGTGGTGTGGTCTAGTGTGGTGTGGTGTGGTGTGTTGTGGTGTGGTGTAAGTGTGGTGTGGTCTAGTGTGGTGTGGTGTGTTGTGGTGTGGTGTATGTGTGGTGTGGTGTGGTGTGCTGTGGTGTGGTGTGTTGTGGTATGCTGTGGTATGGTGTAAGTGTGGTGTGGTGTGGTCTAGTGTGGTGTGGTGTGGTATGGTGTGGTGTAAGTGTGGTGTGGTGTGTTGTAAGTGTGGTGTAAGTGTGGTGTGGTGTAAGTGTGGTGTGGTGTAAGTGTGGTGTAAGTGTGGTGTGGTGTGGTGTAAGTGTGGTGTGGTGTAAGTGTGGTGTAAGTGTGGTGTGGTGTGGTGTAAGTGTGGTGTGGTGTGGTGTAAGTGTGGTGTGGTGTGGTGTGGTGTAAGTGTGGTGTGGTCTAGTGTGGTGTGGTCTAGTGTGGTGTGGTGTGTTGTGGTGTGTTGTGGTGTAAGTGTGGTGTGGTGTGTTGTGTTGTGGTGTAAGTGTGGTGTGGTGTGGTCTAGTGTGGTGTGGTGTGTTGTGGTGTGTTGTGGTGTAAGTGTGGTGTGTTGTGGTGTAAGTGTGGTGTGGTGTGTTGTGTTGTGGTGTAAGTGTGGTGTGGTCTAGTGTGGTGTGGTGTGTTGTGGTGTGTTGTGGTGTAAGTGTGGTGTGTTGTGGTGTAAGTGTGGTGTGGTGTGTTGTGTTGTGGTGTAAGTGTGGTGTGGTGTGGTCTAGTGTGGTGTGGTGTGTTGTGGTGTGTTGTGGTGTGTTGTGGTGTAAATGTGGTGTGGTGTGGTGTGGTGTGTTGTGGTGTGTTGTGGTGTGTTGTGGTGTGTTGTGGTGTAAGTGTGGTGTGGTGTGGTGTGTTGTGGTGTGTTGTGGTGTAAGTGTGGTGTGGTGTGGTGTGATGTGTTGTGGTGTAGTGTAGTGTGGTGTGGTGTAAGTGTGGTGTGATGTGGTGTGTTGTGGTGTGGTGTAGGTGTGGTGTGGTGTGGTGTGGCATGTTGTGGCGTGTTGTCGTGTAAGTGTGGTGTGGTGTGGTGTAAGTGTGGTGTGGTGTAAGTGTGGTGTGTTGTGGTGTAAGTGTGGTGTGGTGTAAGTGTGGTGTGGTGTAAGTGTGGTGTGTTGTGGTGTAAGTGTGGTGTGGTGTAAGTGTGGTGTGGTGTGGTGTAAGTGTGGTGTGGTGTAAGTGTGGTGTGTTGTGGTGTAAGTGTGGTGTGGTGTAAGTGTGGTGTGGTGTGGTGTGGTGTGTTGTGGTGTAAGTGTGGTGTGGTGTAAGTGTGGTGTGGTGTGGTGTAAGTGTGGTGTGGTGTGGTGTAAGTGTGGTGTGGTGTAAGTGTGGTGTGGTGTGGTGTAAGTGTGGTGTGGTGTGGTGTGGCGTGTTGTGGCGTGTTGTGGTGTGGTGTAAGTGTGGTGTGGTGTGGTGTGTTGTGGTGTAAGTGTGGTGTGGTGTGGTGTGTTGTGGTGTAAGTGTGGTGTGGTGTAAGTGTGGTGTGGTGTAAGTGTGGTGTGGTGTGGTGTGGTGTAAGTGTGGTGTGGTGTAAGTGTGGTGTGGTGTAAGTGTGGTGTGGTGTGGTGTGTTGTGTTGTGGTGTAAGTGTGGTGTGGTGTAAGTGTGGTGTGATGTAAGTGTGGTGTAAGTGTGGTGTGGTGTAAGTGTACGTGTGGTGTGGTGTAAGTGTGGTGTGGTGTGGTGTGTTGTGGTGTGTTGTGGTGTAAGTGTGGTGTGGTGTGGTGTGGTGTGTTGTGTTGTGGTGTAAGTGTGGTGTGGTGTGTTGTGGTGTGTTGTGGTGTAAGTGTGGTGTGGTGTGGTGTGTTGTGGTGTGTTGTGGTGTAAGTGTGGTGTGGTGTGGTTAAACATCTTACTTGCAGACGGTGCAGACGAAGCAGGCGGGGTGGTAGGTCTTGCCCAGGGCGGTGACCACCTCTCCCTCCACAAAGTCCCCACAGCCGTTACAGCGGGTGCCATGCATGCGCTGGTAGTCCAGGGTGCACAGGTACTCTCCGTTCTTCATGAAGAAGCCTCCCTGGGCCAGGTCACAGCCACACACTGAACACAACAGACAACCAGGTCAGTCACTGATCAGGTCACACAGCCACACACACACAGAGGTGACAGTGGCTCAGGAGGTTAGAGCGGTCGTCTGGTAATGAGAAGGTTCCCGGTTCGATTTCGGCTCCTCCCGGCAGCGTGTCGCAGTGTCCTTGAGCAAGACACACCCCTAACTGCTCCCAATGTGTGAGTGAATGGGTGAATGTGAGGTATGTATATACAGTAGGGCTGTCCCCCTGAAGCCTGTTTTTGGGCTTCGGACTTTGTCAGGGTTTTTCGAACGGACGTTCGAACCTTCCTTTTTAATAATAATTAAAAAATTAAAAAAAAATCCTCCATTTGAATAAATTAATCTGATTAAATTAGTATTTTTTTTTTATTAAATCAACTTTCTTTAATGAATATAACTCATCAGTTTTAATACTATAATATTAGTGTAGCCTAATCTTTATCTGCAACTGTGAAGAAAACCCCTATTGGTTTAAACAGAATGAATAGATACATAAAAAGAATATATATTGGAACTTCCAGTATGGTGAGCATGGCGTGAGACGTGCTTTCCCTCTCTCCCTCATTTTTTTTTTTATTTCCGCGTTTTAAGACTCCAAACCTTTACAGTTCTTTTTATATACCAGTAGCGATACAGCTAACTAACTAAAAGGCTTCACAAAGATGACATCCAAGACTCCAAAACCAAAAAGGGGCGATGTTCACAGAGAAGAGGAAACAGACGACGTTGTTAGCAAGGCCTGGCTAGCTACCCTGCTTGAAGACCACAAAGTGGCTATCACTTCCGAGTTTAGAAAAGCCATTACCACTCTGGAAAATAAACTTGACCAAATTCAGTCGGACGTGGCCGACAACAGACACAGGGTCAAGTCAATGGAGGAGAATGCTGAACTTGTAAGCAAGAGAATGGTGTCGCTGGAAGCTACATGTGCCGAACTGAGTGCTAGCCATGCTAGGCTAAAAGCTAAAGCTGAGGACCTGGAGGCTCGAGGGCGGCGGAACAATCTCCGGATCATTGGACTACCAGAACAAATTGAGGGCCCAAGACCAACATCCTTCTTCACCACACTTTTATCCCAGGTTTTGGAGGCAGAAACCCTCCGGAATTGGACTGCGCACACAGGTCGCTAGCAGCTAAACCGAAGCGAGGTGAAAGGCCTAGGCCCGTTATCGTCAGGTTCCACAACTATCAAACCAAAGAACGGGTGATCCGGGAGGCCAGAAAGAGACGGTACAACGGTCAACAAATTGCTTTCTATGAGGATTATACCCCGGCTGTGTTGGAACAGCGAGCACCGTACCGCAAGGTAATGGCACAACTTTACAAACGTGGGCTGAGGCCTAGCCTTCAATATCCAGCCAAACTGATGATTACGGAGGAGAACGGGGACAGATTACGCTTGATGACTGTTGGTGATGCTGAAATGTACCTCAAGGCTAAGCTAGCCTAGCATGGACGGCTATCTAACAAACACCTGATTGATTGATTGATTGAAAACTTTATTAACAGATTGCAGAATGGGTACAATACAGTACAGCTCAATACACACAATTGTTAAGGGGATGCAGACCAGAGAAAGACTTTCGTCTTGTTTACATCAGGGTCCCCCATTTTCAATTCATCAGGACATATATGACATACATGACATACAGATAGTCAGTACTGCTACATCTATACATTTATGACATACCAGATTTGCAAATACAGTACTGTTTGTGATACAGAAGGAGTCAGGAAAAGGGAGTATATACATTTGACGTAGAAACTGTACATTGGAGGAGGTTGGGTGGGGGGGGGTTGGGTACACTGGGATATTGACAGCCATACTGGGTAATCTACATTGGAGGTGGTTGGGGGGGGGGGGGGGGGGGGGCACACTGTATATACAAGCAAAACTGTACATTGAGGGGGGACACTGTACAAACAAACAAAATTGTACATTGGACTATTGACAAAACCATACTAGGTAAATGACTGTACATTGGAGGGGGTTGGGTTAGGATATTTACAGGGGCCAGTGTTGAATTGCAGTCTCCCGTAGGTGTCCCTTGAGAGAGGTTTTGAAAGTGGGTAGTGATCCACATTCCTTTACAGCTTTGGGTAGGGCGTTCCACATTGATGTGGCATAATTGCGAAACGTGTTTAGTCCCTTGTTTGAGCCGAATCTGGGTTTAACATGATTTGTGGAGCTCCCTCTGGTGTTGTGATCGTGGTATTCACTGACCTTTGGGAAGTATTTTGACATGTACATGGGTACCTTGGTCGTGTAGTGTATCTTGTAGACCAGGCCCATTGCAAGTTGCTGTACTCTGTCGTCTACTCTAAGCCATCCTAGGTTGTCAAAGTGGGCAGGGGTGAGGTGGGTTCTAGGAGTAAGGTCAAGCAGTAGTCTGACTAGTTTGTTTTGAGATGTTTGTAATTTTGTTTTTAGCGCCTTTGAGGTGCTTTGGTACCATGAGGTGCAAGCATAGTCGTAGTACCCCTGAATGAGTGCTCCTGCCAGAGTCTTCAGGGTATTCTTGTTTACCAGAGAGGAGATCCGGTACAAGAATCGAGTTTGTTGGTTGACTTTTTTTATTACATTGGATGCCATTTTGTCACAGGAGAGATTAGCCTCTAGGATGGAACCCAGGTAGGTAATTTCATCTTTCCTTGTGACAATATTGTCACCCACTGTAACTGAGAAGCCGTCGGTCTTGCTGAGTTTGTTATTTGAACCGAAGAGAATGGACTCTGTTTTGCCCATGTGTAATGATAGTTTGTTATCAGCGAGCCATATGCAGATTCTGCCTAGTTCCGAGCTGAGGGTTTTTTCAACCTGTAACTTGTTCTTGTCAGAGACCAGCAGGGCTGAGTCGTCCGCAAACAGGAACAAGTTGCAGTCACAAGCTGACGACATGTCATTTGCATAAATTAGGAACAGTAGCGGTCCTAGTATGCTTCCTTGTGGAACACCACAGCTCACTGTGAGGGGGGGGATAGGGTACCGTTTACCTCCACCATCTGTTCCCTCCCCTCAAGGTAGGATTGCATCCAGCTCACTGATAGACTATCAAAACCAATTGCTTTTAGCTTGTCAATCAGAATGGAGTGATTGACCGTGTCAAAGGCCTTTTGTAGGTCCAGCATGACCATGCCTAGGGGTAAGCTAACCTGGCACCGGCAGCAATGGACAAGAAATGTAAAATGCAAGACTGAAATTATAGACATTGGTTGGACTAAACTGTTCAGTCACAGTAGACCTGACACTTACACTTCATGGGGAGATACTATTAACGCTAGTTGGACTGGTTTTTTAAACAGAATTTCATGCTTCCCAAATAGCCGACGCTGATTCTATTTTAAAAAAAAATTTATTATCTCTTCTTTTACATGTGGCTCTCTCATTCAAATTGCACACGTTCCCTTTGTTTGAAGGCCGTAAGATAAATAGACTGGGCCAGATTGACTAGATAATGAAGGTTCTATGTACATGTTTCAGTAGTACTCAGTGCGCTGAATGATACATATAGAGAGACTGGGTTTAAATTTATTAGAACATTTAATTAGGTCTAACAAACACCTCGTGGCCAAGTGAAACCAGCACCGATAGCAATAGACATGATCACGACATACTAAATGTGCGGCTGAATTTATAGACTTTGGTTGGATTACATTGCTTAGTCACAATAGAGTGGCCACCTATACTTCGGAAGGGTAATATTATTAATGTCAATTAGATTGATTCTTTTAAAGGAAATCTCATGTCATTCAGGTTGCCAACCATGACCTTGTGGCTATTAACATGCCGTTTTCTTTTGCTTCCCATTTCGTAATTTTTTTTTCGATTTAATTTGCCCTTTCTTTTTTATGTATTTTTATACATGTGACTCTCTATGCAAGGTGAACCTATTCAAGTTGCACACGCTCCTTTTACTGTTTGAAGGTCTCAATACAAACAAGCCGGACAGTATTTACTGGGTAATGGGGGTTTTGTATACATGTTTCAGTAAGTACTCAGGGTACTGACTGAACCGACTCAAGTTGTACACGCTTCTTTTTACTGTCTGAAGATATAGGTCTCCAACACTACCAAATGTAGCTACTGTAACCATATTACTTTTCTATACATATTTTAGGTACACATTGATGTCCCTGATTTGTGTAACCCTTGTAACTGCATAGACCTCTTAATTATTATTATTTTATTCTTTAATTTTGAAAAAGTGGCGCCTCTTTCTCAACTTTATCAAGGTTTCGCAATTGTTATGTCCCTAGTCTGCATGATAGCAGGGGCTAAAGACGTTCTCTTCAAGCTGTTATAGGTTGGAAGCAAACTCTGCTTATGTCCACTAAATTATAATTTAACCTAGGCACACTGAAGCGCCTCAGTATACTTGTGCACTCTTTTTTTATGGGTCACACTCCTGAGTGAAAGCCATCAGTAGCACTTTTACGTCTATGCTCTAGTCTAGTGGATGAGCCCAGAGTCGTGTTGCTAATATCTTAAATTTTTATAAAAATTTTATTTTGAATTTGTTCATACGTTTTTTTTTTTTTTTTTTTGCTGTTTGAATGTTCTTTAAACACAGTTTAAAATGTATCCATAACTATATTGGAGACTGGGGCGGCTAGGTGGTGTAGTGGGCAAGGCACTCGCCACCAATGTGGAGACGCTGGGTTCGCGTGTTCGAATCCAGCTCTCCACATTGTTTTCAGTTTAGCTGGTCGTCCGCAGTAATACACATTGGCCGTATTACGGGGAGGGAAACTGAAGGGTGGGGATTGGGCGTTGTGGACCGCGTCTCCTACAGGTCGGTTGGTGCGCCTGCGTAGTAGAATCAGGAAGTGTCGGGGGCAGCGTGAGCCTCCCACGCGTTACTCCTCGCCACTGAGAGATCGAGCTGCGCAGGTGAAAAGATGCGACTGCTGTTACCTCAAGTACCGGAGGGGACTTGTGCTATGTATGACTTAGTCCACATTGCAGCCGGCTTGTGGGAGGCAAGAAACAGCGTTCATGACAGGGGAGGGTTGAATTGGATGATACGAAATTGGGATGGGAGAAAATATAGAAAATGGGAGAAAAAGTGGATAAAAAAAAAAAAAAAAAACTATATTGGAGACTGTTTGAAATGAAAGGGAGAGAGGGAAAACAGGAGTGAGGATGAAGTCTCCACCGGAAGGAGCGTATCCAGAGAGATACAACGGTTGTTACTGTTCCCCTAGGGACCAAGAGCTGTACCCGGGTGAGTATGCTTGTGTATGGATGTGTGGGTGCATGTGTGTGCGTCATCCCCCCCCCCCCCCCCTACTCCCTTTTTTCTTTATCCCCCTCTACCTTTCTCCCTTCTTCCACTATTTCATCTTTTCAACTCAGGTATATATACACTTAGCAGATCATGGCAGTGACTGGCAGAAACATCCGCTTCGTCTCATGGAATGTCAAAGGGATGAATAACTCTATCAAAGCAAACAAGGTACTTAAACACCTACGACATCTCAAGGGTGACCTTTGTTTTTTTACAAGAGACACACATCTGCACCTCCGATATCCCCTGCATTAAGAGAGCATGGATGGGACACATTTTTCATTATAAATTCTCTGCAAAAGCCAGGGGAGCTGCAATTATTATACATAGGGATGTACCCTTCGAGCCTTCCACCATTTTAACTGACCCTGACGGACGATATGTTATAGTGTCGGGCAGACTGCAGAACACTCCTGTGGTTCTGGCCTCAATATATGCACCGAATTGGGACAATGATACATTTGTATCCAACTTATTTTCCTCGATACCTAACCTTAATGATCACCACATAATTATCGGAGGGGACTTTAACCAGGTCCAAAACATAGAACTTGACAGATCGTCTGATAGACGTACTACCGTCTCCAAAGCAGCTAACATCTTAAAATTTCACATGGAACAGCTTGGCCTTATAGACCCTTGGAGAACAAAATGTCCTACCGATAACTTTTTCTCCTTCTTTTCCCATGTTCACCACACATATTCGAGGATAGATTTCTTTTTACTGGATAAAAAACTACTACATAATGTAATCTCTATTAAGTACCATAGTATAGTCATTTCCGATCATGCCCGACATCCATTGAAATGTACTTCCCCCAGGGTAGACCACCCTCAACATTTTGGAGATTCAACTCCCACTTACTAACCTGAATTTAAGGATTTCATTAATTCACAAATAAAAATCTCTTTTGAGATAAACGACACGCCTGGAATTAACAGCGACATACTCTGGGAGGCCTTTAAGGCATATCTCCATGGACAGGCTATCTCCTTTACCTCTCATTTTAGGAAGCAGGAACAATCCAAATTAACAGGTATATCAGATGAGATCAAACAGTTAGACTTCCAGTACTCGTCCAAACCCACCCCTGCTCTATATAAAAAACGACTCCAGCTTCAATCACAATATGATCTGCTCTCAACTAGTAAGATCGAGAAACTACTCCTACACACCAAACAACGTTTTTTCGAGCAAGGGGACAAGGCAGGAAAATTGCTTGCGTACCAAGCACGAGTAGCGAGTGCCTCCAGACTGATCCCCAGAATAAAATCCCACTTAGGTGTCACTACAACAGACCCTACGGAAATTTCTGAAATTTTCTCTAATTATTATTCTATACTTTACACGTCGGAGTCTTCCCAGCAGGACTGGGATCGCCCGAACCCCCTCAAGTCTCTTACTTAACCTCAAGTAAATAAAACGGAAGCTGAAGAGTTGGGCACGCTTATAACCATCTCTGAAGTGACTGAGGCAATTAAATCTTTACAAAGTGGTAAATCACCCGGGCCAGATGGCTATACTACAGAATTTTATAAAACGTACTCCATGTTGATTGCCCCTTTTCTACTGAGAGTATATAACGACTCCCTTCTAAAGGGCCAAATGCCACCCACGCTATCAGAAGCGTCATTGTCCCTGTTGCTCAAAACAGGTAAAGACCCTCTCATCTGTAGCAGTTACAGACCAATCTCCCTCCTTAATGTGGATTGTAAAATACTGGCTAAGGTCCTGTCGTGTCGTCTCCAGAAGGTGGTTCCATTCCTGATAGACCCGGATCAGACAGGTTTCATCATGGACAGGCAGTCCTTCTTCAACACCAGAAGGCTGTTAAATATCCTTTTCACAACCACGACTGGCGCACCAGAAATGCTACTCTCCCTAGATGCTGAGAAAGCGTTTGACAGAGTGGAATGGAGATACTTGTTCCATACACTTGAGAAATTCGGTCTGGGCCCGGGTTTTATTTCATGGATAAAACTTCTATACTCGTCCCCGGTGGCCTTGGTTAATGTAAATGGTATCAAGTCGGGCCAGTTCTCGCTTTATCGTGGCACCCGTCAAGGATGTCCGCTTTCTCCCTTACTCTACGTGCTCGCCGCAGAACCGTTAGCCATATGGCTTCGCAATGAGGACAGATTTGAGGGGATCGAGAGGTTCGGTCTGGTTCATAAACTCTCATTATATGCCGATGATCTCCTACTCTATGTCTTTAATCCGTCATCGTCCATCCCTGTTATCCTAAACATTCTAGAACAGCATAGGCAGCTCTCTGGGTACAAACTTAATCTCCAGAAAAGTGAATATTTACCTGTTAATGCATCTGCGGAATGGCTTCCTCAATCGCTTTTCCCCTTTAAAAGGGCCACGGAAGGATTCACATATCTAGGGATTTTCATGGCCAAATCACCTACGGAGCTCTTCGAAAAAAAATTCCGTCCTCTACTGGATCGCTTTAAGTTGAATCTGACTAGGTGGTCCTCTCTCCCCCTCTAACTTTTGGGAAGAGTTAACCTGATAAAAATGGTGGTCTTACCCCGATTTTTATATGCTTTTCAGCATATACCAATATTCATTAACAAATCTTTTTTTCTCCTCGTTTGACCAACTTATAAATTCATTCCTGTGGGGTAACAAAAGAGCACATATTAAGAGGACAGTCATGCAACTTCCCAAATCAGAAGGGGGCTTGGCTTTGCCTAATCTTCGCTATTACTACTGGGCATGTAATATAAACAAACTCCTTTACTGGAGGACCAAAAGGGAGGAAGAAGAACAGCCCCAATGGGCTCAGATGGAAATCTCCTCTTCAAAATACTCACTCTGGTCTGTGGCAACATCCCAACTGCCCATTTCAATCCCTATTAAACAAGTGGCTCAGAACCAAATCGTAACTAATACTTTGAAAATCTGGAATCAGTTTTGGAAACAATTTGGCCTACACACTCCGTCGGGGCTAGCTCCAATCTTTCGCAATCACCTATTCCTACCATCCTGCTCCGATCCTGCATTCAGAATCTGGGCAAACAAAGGATTGCTAACTATTAATGACCTCTACTCCGGAGGTGTGTTCTCCTCATTTGCAGAATTATCAAAAAAATTTGGTCTTCCAAACTCCCCCCTTTTCCGCTTCTTTCAGATCAGGCATTTTGTTCAGAACCAATTCCCACAATTCCCTGGCCGTCCTCCAGACTCGAGGATTGACCCCCTCCTATCGCTCAGCACTGGGCGAAAAGGGCTAGTTTCAATTATATATGATAAAATATTTTGGATAGACCCAACTTGTTTAGACTCCCTAAAAGCCAAATGGGATGAAGACCTGGGAATTACCATCACAGATGAACAATGGGATCATATATTAGACCTTGTACACACCTCCTCTATATGTGCAAGACACAGCTTGCTGCAGTGTAGGATCCTGCACAGGGTTCATTACACCAACGCGAGGTTAGCAAAGATATACCCGGATAGAACGGATGCATGCAATAGATGTAAACAATCTCCAGCTGATTATATGCACATGTTTTGGACGTGCCCTAAACTCACAGAGTTTTGGACTGCAATATTTGATACACTGAGTAAGGTCCTGGGTGTGACGTTAGACCCAGACCCACTCACTGCCCTTTTCGGAATTCCAAATACCCCTACAATCACATCTAAGGCTGCAAAACAAGTTGTGGCGTTCACTACCCTCGCTAGGAGACTCATTCTCTTTAAATGGATACACCCTTCCCCACCCACTCACAACAGATGGATACATGAGATACTACATACTACATTGCATTAGGCTTGAACGAATCAGATTCTCCCTACAGGGCTCCCTAAAAAAATTCCATGCGACCTGGCAACCATTTCTGCAACACATCGATACCCTGATTATCAATGAAGAAACTGAGAAAGAATAGAGCTTTACACCTCTAACTACATTTTCATATATTTTATTATTATTTAATTCCTATTGTTTTTCTATCTAATTATTTGTGCGTACTGCAGATGTGTTTGATGTCAACCTCCGGGGGTGGGATGGGGTGGGTATGAGTGAGGGGATGAGGGAGGGAAGGGAAAAGAAAAAAGAAAAAAAGATGGAAAATGTACAATGGTTACAACTGAAATGTTCAAATAATTATTTTCCTGTAATAAAGAAAGATTACAAAAAAATAATAATAATAATATATATAAAAATAATAATAATAATTGTATAAAAAATTCGAATGTTGATTTAGAATTCGAATGCCAACGTAACGAACGAAGGTCCGACCGTTCGAACGTTTGGGCTCAGCCCTAATATACAGTCTATAGTCCACACAGTAAATATACAGTCTATATATAAAGTGTATACAGTCTATAAACAGTGTATACAGTCTAAAAAATCTATACAGTCTATATATAGTCTTGTAAAGTGCTTTGGATAAAAGCTGTTGTATAAATGTAGTCCATTTTATCAAGTTCTTATTCAAACCAATCTTGTTAGTGTGCAGCCAGTGACAAGCCTTCTCATGGAGTACAATGAGGAGGGCTACCAGGGTGGCCCCAATGGGAATCAAACCCCCAACCCTGACAGTGTTAGTGCTCCAGCACTCTACCCCTTGAGCTACACAGGACTGAGACCAACGTGCAGAAGCTGTTTCCTCATGTCATCACAAGGACCTGCTGAACGCAGCTCTAAATGTCAAGGTGTCCCATTAGAGTGTTCATCTGTGAAAAACTGAATGCACTGCAAAATATAGCCTATTAACCCTTTCACTGCCACACGACAGAAGGTTAACCCTATACTATCACACAACCGATGGTCGCCGTGTGGCAGTGAAAGGGTAACCTTCTGTGTGTTGTCACAGTGAAAGGGTTAACCGTTTTGGTAGTGCGGCAGTGAAAGGGTTAACTGAAGTCAACAACATACTCTTAACTCATTCACAGTATAAAAGTATACTCGTTATTGGGCGCCAATCGTTGAACGCCAACAACTAGTATACTCGTTATTTGATCGTTATTTCTTTTATTCTATATTTCTATTCATTACAGGCACACGGTCTCGGGGTTAACATGGGGAATCAACCTGAGAATGTAAAAGTGCAATACCGGCCGCATCACGCTAGACGCCGGTATCGAGCACCCTTTATACACTTGTAACCTCTGTGGGACGGCCAAACGTCTCCGGTTTCATGTTTCCTTGTCAGGCGAGGGCAGCCGTTCTGCCGGGTTCCATCGAAGCACGTCAAATAACCTCGATCCATATGTTGTGGTGGCTTATGTCGTGGGCCAAATGGACATTGGATATACCAGATGGCGATCAAACAATTGGAATATTATTTTTGGAATACTCCTGATCACAGGTAAGAATGATCTGACATACATTTGAGCTTGATCCTGCAATGCTTTTACATCGATCGGGCTGATAAGCGTTTTTAGTGTTCAATGCGAATGCCGTTACTGACTATCAAATAATCAGAAACGACCCCCCCCCTTTCATGCATTCATGATGGAACATAATACCTATGATATAGATTTGATTTCGGGATAATAGCGTATACAGGCAAGAAATGGCAACGTCTATAGTGGAATCGACGTATAGGGCATTAACTCAGCATTTCATGAATTACCCTAGACCGCTCTAAAACCATACTTATATTCACCACGGTATAACACGGGAACGTATGGATGGAAAAATTCATTATTTTTAACATATTGAACGATAGGTAGGGATGGGTACCGAATTCGGTACTTTTGAGGTACCGAACCGAAACACGTCGGTACTACCGAGTATCAATTCAAGTGAGATACCAAAAAATTTATAAAAAATAAAAATAAAATAAAATTGTATTCTTTTTTTCTTTTTTACCTTTTTTCTTTTCATGTCAACGTTCACACGCACAATATATGCTTACCTAGGATTTGACTTGATTCAACAACAAAGCAGTCGGAGCAATGGCAAGCCGAAAACTGTCGAAATTGTAGTTATTTGAAGTTTGGATTTTTTTTTTACGACTGAGGTAGGTAAATTAAATTTCTTGAGACTAAAGTACCGAAAAAAGGTACCGTTGGGTACCGGTATCGATTCACAGGTACCGGTACCGTATCGGTTCAAATGTGAAAGGTACACATCCCTAACGATAGGTGATGTCAAATGGGCCATAGTATTGTATCCATAGCTATAATATAGAATATAGTTATAGCTCTACAAATAAGGTGACTCAGTCCTATCTTTTAAAGCATGGCAATGCGACCACAGGGCCATGGCTAATCAGTGATGTACCTGAATTAGGGCTGTCCGCGACTAAGGATTTGGATGGTCGACTATGATTGGCCAAAATTTGCCATTAGTCGACTATTGGTCGACTAAAAAAATTAAAATAAAAAATAAGTATAATATTTATTTTCTTTTAATTTTTTTTTATTTTTTATCATTCCATTTGGGCTGTGGGGTGCTTAATGTCTGAAGGAGTCGACTGAAGGCTTCTTGTCCTCTGCAAAAGCATGCAATTGGTCCACTGATGGATACATCTTGATATTTGTCTAGTCTAGTGTGTTCATTAGATGGGTGAAATCCTCTTTCAGTGCCTCTGTGCCTGTTTTCGTAGGCAGTTAGACTCTGGTATGCGTGCCATTAGCGTTAGCCACGCTTCTAGGCCTATTTTCTTTTGGAAATAATGATTTTTCGACTAAGAGGTTGGCCAGTCGACTACGGCTCCTTTCGACCGATTAGTCGACTAATAGACTAATAGGGGTCAGCCCTAACCTGAACGCGTTCAATGAACGATCGTTCGTATTTTGGGCGAACGTGAACTGAACGTACTGTATTTCCGCTAAATGAACGTAATTGAGAACACGTTCATTCTCAGCGCTGTATAACGGCGTTCAAAAGTGCGTTCATTCTCAGCCCTCTATTATAACGGTGTTCAAAGGTGTGCCAGATTTCATATGCCTTTCAGCCGAAAACCCAGTTAAAACACACCGTAAACAGGCTTCAAAATAATGCGGAAAACTTAATCTGGCAACGCGCCTATCACCCCCTGGCTACGTCATCAGACTACTCACAACAAACAGTGGAACCGCGGAATTGGCGAGCAGTATCATGGACGAAGCTGAGAGCTGCAGCAGCACTCGCTCAGAGTCAGACTCTACCTCTACGACGTCGGCGTATGAGCATTTAAAAGACGTTAAAGTCAGTACTGACTCAGACGTTTGTCTAACGTTTGTCTGTAAACTTTGTCCACCCGGTTTGAAGAAGCAAGTCCGTACATCGACGACGTCGACAGCAAACCTTAAACGGCACATTGAGAATAAGCAAAAGTCCTGTTTTTGTTTTCATAATAAAGACAATTCAAGCAAAGTTTTTCCTCATGTTTTTGAAAATATACTGTATACTGAAAGCTGCAGCTGCTACTAGTGTGGACTGAATGGGCGGCAGCAAAGCGTTATGGAAATGCCAGTATTCCGATTGCTGTCTGTGGTTCAATAATTTTTACAAATAATAGCTTGCAGCAACGTATTGAAAAAAGAACTATAAACTATAAATTTGTTCATTTTTGAAACCATGAACTTTAGTTAAAAAATTTTAATAATGAACTATGAACTGAACTAGTTCATTTTAAAAATTGTGAACTGTGAACTGAACTAGTTCATGTAGAAAGTGAACTTTCCCAACACTGTGGCTAATCCCCGGCAGTCAATGGGCCTCAGTGATATAAGAACAGATTTCGTTCTTAACTAGCATTTCCTCTTATTTTGTTCTTACCTGGGATTCAGCAATGTTTTCTTATTGTTGCTTTTCTCTCAGGCAAGACCAAATTCTAAGAGTGGTCGAGAGCACTCTTACCCAGAATTGCTCCACCTTCCGGCCAAATCCTCCCCCCTGACCGACCTTTCCATCACAGTCGAGAATGCAGCTGTGACCGCGTCCCCGACCGCCAAGAACCTTGGTGTTGTCCTCGACGACCAGTTGAACTTCTCTGCTCACATCGCAGCGACAACCAGAACCTGCAGATTCCTCCTGAGCAACGTCAGAAGGATCCGCCCCTTCCTGACAAAAGAAGCCACCCAACTCTTCGTCCAATCAACAGTCATCTCCCGCCTCGACTACTGCAACGCACTGCTCGCTGGCCTCCCGGCCACTGCCACCAAGCCTCTTCAACTCATTCAAAACGCAGCGGCCCGCCTGATCTCAAACCTACCGAAGTCGGCCCGTCACCCCACTTCTTAGGGACCTGCACTGGCTCCCCATTGCTGCACGTATCCGCTTCAAGGCCCTCGACCTAGCATACCGTGCGGCAAAGGGAACCACTCAATGGTCTCTAACTACACACCCTCAAGACCCCTACGCTCTGCATCTTCTGGCCGCCTCAGACCTACTCCTATCCAAGCTCCGGGAGGGTCATCAAAGAGAAGCCGCCTATTCTCAGTCCTTGCCCCACAATGGTGGAATGAACTACCCACCCCAGTAAGGACAGCCGAATCCCGTCCAATCTTTCGCCATCGACTAAAGACGCACTTCTTCAACCATTATCTGAAATAAATTAAAAAAAATATATATTTTTTTTATCCATTTTTTCTCCCATTTTTCTATATTTTCTCCCATCCCAATTTCGTATCATCCAATTCAACCCTCCCCTGTCACGGACGCTGTTTCTTGCCTCCCACAAGCAATGTGGACTAAGTCATACATAGCACAAGTCCCCTCCGGTACTTGAGGTAACAGCAGTCGCATCTTTTCACCTGCGCAGCTCGATCTCTCAGTGGCGAGGAGTAACGCGTGGGAGGCTCACGCTGCCCCCGACGCCTATTGCTTATTAACAGCGAAGGAGTGCGCCGAATGCTTCTGCGTTTTCCCTGATTGGCTGCGACACGCCCCGCGGCATGCGCGGCAACCGCAGAGTGGAGCGGCAGAGCTTGCGGCATTATTTAGCCGTAAACCGCCATGATTCTCATTCGAAGCTTAGCTCACCTGGCAGCGTGGCGGTCCTGCGGTCCTGCGGTCCGTTGGTTTCAAGTTCGAATCCCATCAATTTTTTTTATTTATTTATTTTTAACGTGTATTCTTTCGCCGGTTAAGGTTAGGCATGGTTAAGGTTAAGGTTAAGGTTAGGCATTGTTTCGGAGTTGGTTAAGGTTAGAAAGGTTAAGTTTAGGCACTGTTAAGGAGCTGGTTAAGGTTAGAGTTTGTCTTAGAGAATGGCAATATTCTTTCTATGGTTAAGGTTAAGGTTAGGCATGGTTAAGGTTAAGGTTAAGGTTAGGCATTGTTTCGGAGTTGGTTAAGGTTAGAAAGGTTAAGTTTAGGCGCTGTTAAGGAGCTGGTTAAGGTTAGCGTTTGTCTTAGAGAATGGCAATAGACAGCCTATTTCCGCACTGCCGCTCTCTCGCGCTGCCGCGGTCACATGGTCACATTGTCACATTCTTGCACTCCTCCGCTGTTAAAAAGCAACACGCGCCCCCGACACTTCCTGATTCTACTGCGCAGGCGCACCAACCGACCTGTAGGAGTCGCTGTCCACAACGCCCGATCCCCACCCATCAGTTTCCCACCCCCTAATACGGCCAATGTGTATTAGTACGGACGACCAGCTAAACTGAAAGCAAATGTGGAGCGCTGGGCTCGAACTGACGAGCCCAGCGTCTCCAGCATTTCGTGGCGAGTGCCTTGCCCACTACGCCACGTAGCCGCCCAATTAAAAAAATATCTAATCCCAACTAACCTTACTGTCATGCACTTGTCCTAATAAACTAACCTACACTGTAACACGCAACACTTTGATGAACATTGTTACTCAGCTGATAGAGCTGTACCCTTCCTGATGACTTGTCGTACAGAACTTGTAAGTCGCTTTGGATAAAAGCATCAGCTAAATAACAAAATGTAAATGTAAATGTACCCAGAAAAGAAACTCTTACCCAGATGAGAAACATTAAAAAAGCCTACCATTCCTAATAATAATAATTAGAGCTGGGCCGTTAACGCCGTTACCGGGCTAAATTAACGGCGGACTGTTATCGCACGATAAAATAATTCCTGCCGTTAATCTATTCTCAGTTGGGTCTCCTCTCCTCTCTCTGTCTGCACGAGAAGCGACTCGCAGCGACTCAGCGAGCCACACAGACTCACACAAAATACACATACGGGTACTTAAGGGAGGGGCCTGTCCGTGGCTCCGTGTTGAAGCCACACAGACTGAGCTCTGCGCTCATCATGGCGGAGAGAACAAAACGAAAGTCTGGGTACACTTTACGAAAGTCGATGCCGACAGCGCACGTTGCCACAAGTGCAATAAAACATTTGCAAGTAAGGGTGGCAATACAAGCAATTTGTCAAAACATCTGTTGTCAAAACATAACATTAGTCTGCAGAAATGCGCCGTTTTCGACTGCTTTGCTCGCAGTGTTCCATCTCCATCCACGTCCACTGCAGGTAAGCCAAGATCATACGGAGTTAGCTAGGCTAATAACGAATTATTAAGAATAGGCTAATAAATAAAATATAATTGCTTAGCTAATTGTTTAGCTACAAATATATTTGAAAGATGATTTTTATAGATCGTCATTCGTCAGGCCACCATGTCCCAGCCCACGCCTCCTCCCTCTACCACCACCGGTCCTAGCCAAGCAAAGTCCCTTCACCCTAGCAGCAGCTAGGAAGGATGACAGAGGATAGGGTGAACGAGTGTCACAGGGCTGTGACCCAGTTTGTTGTCAAAGGCCTGCACCCCTTCTCTACAGTGGAGTCCAAGGGTTTTAGGTAACAACTAATCATTCAGTATATATAGTTTTTTTTATCTTACATTTGTTGTTTATTATAAAAAGTCTATAATTCAGACACATCTAAAACATTGTTGCTGCTGTTGCTGAAGAAATAATATTTATTTATTATATTTATTTATAAAGTTATAGAAAAAGAACATTGCTGCTGCTGTTGCTGAAGAAATAATATTTATTTATAAAGTTATAAATAATAAAGCAATGTCGATAAAGTACCGAACCGTTAAGCAGTATCGATAAGAGTAGTAGTATAGATAAAATCCTAACGATACCCATCCCTAAGTAGAACACACATATTTTGAATGCCTTCGGCAGACTTCAAATGAGCCATTTTAATCTAGATTAATCTAGATTAACTCCAGGATTGCAGATAGATTAATCTAGATTAAAACAAAAAAATCTATGCCCACCGCTAATAATAATACATCAGATTTATATAGCGCTTTTCTTAATGCTCAAAGACACAAAACAAACAATACAATACAATACAGTTTTAGTCGATAGATACAATACAAATATATATATATATATAAAAAGGTGAGAGAGGAAGGAGTTCATGGGTTGAAAGCAAACCATTGGTCAATTGCCCCCAAATACCCCCAAATATGACTTTATAAACCCAGAACTTTTCAATAATTATTATTATTATAACTTATTGCGTGCGTTCTTCTTCTGAAATGGATTATATATTGCTGTTAGAACAGTTAGATGCTGGCTGCCCAGGCTGTATGCATAGAACGCATACAACATCTCCTCTCCTCTCCTCTCCTCTCCTCTCCTCTCCTCTCCTCTCCTCTCCTCTCCTCTCCTCTCCTCTCCTCTCCTCTCCTCTCCTCTCTTCTCTGCTCCTATAGTTCTGAGCGCATTCCAGTATTTCCCAACCTACTGCGCGATTGGTTCTTGACAAGCGTCGTCAAGTCGTTCAGTATTGACAAAGCCTACTTTGCTGGAACGATTTATTTCGCACTATACAGTACGCGGTATATGTATAAGTACAAGTATAAATCTTTATTTGTCATCAGATTAACACACACACACATGCAACGCCACAGGAACATGCACTGAGTCGCGAGTCGTGTGTGTCATTTTGAGATCTGTCGCAAATCGCTTCCTGTTGAATGGATCAGACAGCGATCAGACGCTGAAACTCGGCTGTTTTACACACGCCTCATTCACCTTATACGGAGATGGTGGGAGTGTCTTTATGCAAATGATTTTAGCGCGAACGCGCATTTTAAGAATGAGTGGAATTCACCATGCAACCGACCTGGGTAAGAACCGATTTCGACGTTAAGAACGGCTTGATGAATGTGGCGGTGGCTTTTCTTATTGTTCTCTTAAAAGACAGGTAAGCAAGTATATAAGAAAAATAATAAGAGAGTATTGTTGAATGAGGCCCAATGAGTCCGATTTACGACTGCCTTTTCGAGTTCGTAAATCCTACATAAATCCTACAACAAATTTACAATACGGAGCCCTTCGAGAATGCTGAATAAGTTCGTAATTGGAGTTACGAAGGAATTCCTTGGTAACTTTCACGTATGTCCGTTCGAGAATGAGGACCATTGTTATTAACTCTAGGAGACATGACTTTGACTATACAGATTGTTATTAACTCTAGGAGGCATGACTTTGACTATACAGATTGTTATTAACTCTAAGAGGCATGACTTTGACTATACAGATTGTTATTAACTCTAGGAGACATGACTTTGACTATACAGATTGTTATTGACTCTAGGAGACATGACTTTGACTACAGATTGTTATTAACTCTAGGAGGCATGACTTTGACTATACAGATTGTTATTAACTCTAGGAGGCATGACTTTGACTATACAGATTGTTATTAACTCTAGGAGACATGACTTTGACTATACAGATTGTTATTAACTCTAGGAGACATGACTTTGACTATACAGATTGTTATTAACTCTAGGAGGCATGACTTTGACTATACAGATTGTTATTAACTCTAGGAGACATGACTTTGACTATACAGATTGTTATTAACTCTAGGAGACATGTCTTTGACTATACAGATTGTTATTAACTCTAGGAGACATGACTTTGACTATACAGATTGTTATTAACTCTAGGAGACATGACTTTGACTATATGTAACGGAGGTACCGCAGTCTATCCACAGTCACGAGGTACAGTAAGTGAAGTGGCTGTGGACGTTAAGCGGTACTGCAAGTAAACTCACTCCCCAGAGGCATCCAGACCCAGTAGCAAGAAGTGAATTCACCTCTTGGTATAGTGGTCTGTGATGCCGCCCGCAACGCGGGAGATCGGGGTTCAACTCCCACTCAGGGCGATCCCTTAACAGGGGTCGAATCGACAAAACACAACGCAAGTAAGATCACACCGGCTACACGTGGTGCCGCTAGACCCGGATGCCCTGGGTGGAGTGAGTTTAGGGGGGTGAGTGTAACGGAGGTACCGCAGTCTATCCACAGTCACGAGGTACAGTAAGTGAAGTGGCTGTGGACGTTAAGCGGTACTGCAAGTAAAACTCACTCCCCAGAGGCATCCAGACCCAGTAGCAAGAAGTGAATTTACCTCTTGGTATAGTGGTCTGTGATGCCGCCCGCGACGCGGGAGATCAGGGTTCAACTCCCACTCAGGGCGATCCCTTAACAGGGGTTGAATCGACAAAACACAACGCATTAAGATCACACCGGCTACATATACAGATTGTTATTAACTCTATGATGCATGACTTTGACTATACAGGTTGTTATTAACTCTAGGAGGCATGACTTTGACTATACAGATTGTTATTAACTCTAGGAGACATGACTTTGACTATACAGATTGTTATTAACTCTAGGAGGCATGACTTTGACTATACAGATTGTTATTAACTCTAGGAGACATGACTTTGACTATACAGATTGTTATTAACTCTAGGAGGCATGACTTTGACTATACAGATTGTTATTAACTCTAGGAGGCATTACTTTGACTATACAGATTGTTATTAACTCTAGGAGACATGACTTTGACTATACAGATTGTTATTAACTCTACAGACGCAGCGCTCAAAAATCAAACCAATTCTGCTGCTTGTCTGCTGCTTGTCTGCTGCTTGTTGCTGCTTGTGTGACACTTAAGTCTAGCACTCAGGTGTTAATTTTCGGGGGCTGGTGGCTGGGCCAAAACTGTGAACAAAGGGGGGTACTTAACTTAAGTGCTTCCCCAGGGAGGGGGTCGGGGGCTACTGCCCTCAGACCACCAAGATAATTTTTATATGGGCAGTCTGACTTGGGGTACTGACCATATATTAGTGTTGCAATGCATGATAAGTAAACAGTGAAAAAAGATAAGAAATCGGAGCTGGGGCTGGGACAAATAAAAATTTAAGATGAAAATCTCCCCAGCCTGTGGGAGGCAGTGGCGGTGTGAAATCTGGCCCGGTCCAGAACAATAGGAGTCACAAAATCAGTTTGGAGTGGAGTGGTGGAGGAGTGGTAGAGGCGCAGTAGAGGTTTGATTTCTCAGCACTGTATCTGTAGGAGACATGACTTTGACTATACAGATTGTTATTAACTCTTGGAGGCATGACTTTGACTATACAGAAAAATATTTTGTAAGTGTTAAAAACACTAGTGGAGGGATCTTTAACAGTTATTATTACACAACATGTACAGTAAGCCAACCCTCTTAGATTAAAATTCAAATGTATTGTCATCATACAGTACAGTACAACGCAAATAAGTTTGTGTAACGCTTCCTCCGGTCCTGCGGGACCAGACGGCAACCCTCCTCCCGGTTCGGCTGGTCCAGGTTTCGGACCTTCTCAACTCCCCTTCCATACACCACTTCACACTTCAACATTGCCAACCGGTGGGCTGATCCAGATGTGGCAGATCTGGCATCAGCTCACTCACCTGATTAACATTATTTGCTGTCATTTATGTTTGATTTATTCGTTGTCTATGTTGTCTTTATTAGTTCCACTGTGTTAGTCGTGTCCCTACTGTCTGTGTTTTGTAAATGTGTTTTAGTCTCGTATGTCTCAGTTTGTACTATTGTTATTGTTTCCCCCTGTGTGCTCTGTATTCTGTTAGTCCTGTCTACCACACCTGTGTCCTGTTAGTAATTACCCTCTGTCTCTAATTAGTGTTTGTATTTAAGTGTTCTGGGCCAGCATACACTTGCTGGTTCATTGTTTAATGTCACCTGTGTGTCAGTCGTGTTTCCTTGTTTTCTGTTTGAGTAAACCTTGTTATTAGTGTGAGGATTGGTTCGTTCCCCGCCACACGCTCCTTTAAGGTACTGTGTTGATTGGTGCATTCCCCGCCACACGCTTCTGGAGCAAGTATCAATTCCAGCACGCACCTGTCATAGTTTGTGATTAGCGCCCCAGAGGCTTCTTATACTGGGACCTTCTTTCAATCGATGTCGGGTCGTTTTGAATACTTCTGCTTCTGCCTGCTTTCCCCCCGTTGCTGTGCCTCGTCTACTTTCCCTCCAGGACATCTTTGGATTGCCGCTGGTGAATACCTTGTTCCTCCGTTTGGAGCTGCGCCTCGTTGCCCGCTTTACGCGTTTGCGCTTTGGTGAGTTGGAACCAAACCCTTTTTTGGATTATCTGTTTTGTGTGTTTGAAGAACACTGAAGAGTATCATTTTTTGTTTACACTGGACTCAGCTAAGTTGTGTGTTTAGAAGAGACACTGAAGAGTATCGTTTTTGTTTGCACTGGACTCAGCTAAATTGTGTGTTGTGGAGAACACTGAAGATTATCGTTTTTGTTTGTTCTGGACTCAGCTAAGGGAGGAGGGAACTGCACTGCCTCTGTGTACTGTTGGACTGTTATTGATCTCTCTCTCTCTCTCCGTTTCCACCTCGAGTTGAAGCTGGGAGTATCTGCAGAGCCGCTACGGCGTCAACGCTGATTCCCCACCTCTAACACCAAGAGGATCTGCAGAGCCGCAGATAACTCTGCCGAAGGCAGTCTCCTTTTTTGTTGTTTCGAAATTGTTACTTGACTCCTTTTTGACTCTGTAAATAAATACGCCCTAGTATTTGGCTAACTCTGAACTACCTGTCTGTGCCGTGCGTTTGAGGTCGGTTTCAAACCCTAACAATTAGGGCTGACCTTCGAAGCTTTTTTTGGCAATCGAAGCTTTTTTATTTATTTTTTTTATCTTATGTTGTGGGACTTGTACAGCACTTTGGTAAACTTTGTTGTTTTTAAATGTGCTCTATAAATAAAGTGGATTGGATTAATTAATTAAGTAGCCCCTTTCGTGACTGTCACGCAGCCAACAAGGTTTCACTCGGCTGCGCTGCCTGGGTGCAGTGGGGCTGCTCTCACAGCCAACGACATGACATTACATAATTATGTTGCAACCTTCGTCTATCAAGCAAACAATTATATAAATATTTATATGTAGTTGATAGAGGCAAAGGCAGAATTCGACTTAATTAAGCATGTTTTATTAAGACATATTTTTATATGGGTCGGGACACTTTAAAAAAGCAGACTTCCGGTTTAGCGTTAGAATGGAGTAAGTCGCATGTGACACAGCTGCTCACCCGTTATTTTTCTTTTCGTTTTAAAAACATATTTATAAACCATTAATGCGTTTAAAACTTGACGCATATATCAACTGAGATTATTAACTAACTATATTGACCAAAAGAATCGAGATGCCAAACACAAGGAAAGACACAACGAGACCAAAACCAGTCGTAGAGGTCCCGCCGCAGGATCCAGGATTCGTACAGCGGACAGCAGGAAATATAGACTTGACAGAGGCCGCTTCAAGTTCAACCCCATCAAACACCTCCGCAGATACCGAACATATCATCCGGAAAATGGAGGAAATGGGGAATACAATGGAGAAGAGAATGGAGGAAATGGGGAATACAATGGAGAAGAGAATGGAGGAAATGATCCTCCAATCACAACTGTCGGAGAAGATAATAACTCAAAAAGTAGATGCTATTAAAGAATCTATTGAAGGCTAATTGATGCGCTGAGAGCGGACGCCGACGCACAGATTAAACGCACCGAGGCTCTGGAGAAAGTAATGGAAGCCCACGAAATCAATTTCACTCGCATCTACAATGAAGTAGAGGTTAACAAAGTTAACCTAACTGCTGAGATGAAGGGGAACTACAATGAAATCAAGACGGAGCTCAGCGAAATAACGATGGAGCTTACGTGAATCAATAAAGAACAGAAAGCCAAAATATTCGAGATGGAATATCAAAAACGCAAGCTGAATATTCGTATTGTCGGTCTGGACGAATCAGTGAGATGTGCAAACCCTGAAGAGTTTGCCACAGAATTACAGAAAATCTTGGGAACAGGGATCCTTCCTAAAATACCGGAGGTGGATCAGTGCTTCAGATTGGGACCCCGCTCCATTGGCAATAACGCTAAGCCCAGAGTGATATTGGTTATCCTGCGCCAAGTCAGAATAAAAGAAATGATTATTCGTGAAACTCGCAGGATGAAAGGCAATCTGAAATACATGGAGGTACCAATACACTGCTTTGAAGATTATTGTCATGATGTAGTGGAACTGCGTGCCAAGTTCAAGACGGTGATGTCTCAACTATACCTGGGGAAATACAGACCCCTACTAATATACCCTGCAATACTTCGCATTGTCGACAAACAAGGAGCAAGGGTTCTCCTCAACTCGCCTGAAGATGCAGCCAAATTCCTGTCTGAACAACACGCAGAATAGTGTATAAATGGCCTTTTAATCTCAGTTATGCAAGGTCACCATATAGTACAATCTTTAATAACCGAGGATTTGGGACAGAGAGACCTACGTGCTCAGAGTTTTTGAATGCTTTCCCCGACGTGTTTATATTATTGCGGACATATTGGATTCAAGATTGGAACACTCCAGAACATACTGGAACATTCAAACAATGTAAAAATGACATATTGGAATAATCTAGAACATCGAAGCATTCTTTGATATATGGAGCATTCTGGAATATCAGCAATACGTGGTCATTCACTCTACCAGAAGCCCCTCGGGGGAATAATCAACAGCTATCTAGATGCAGAACCACAGAGCCATCATAGCCGGCCGGCTGAAAGATCACTCTACACAACGATCATCGCCCACCCCGGTCAGGGGAAATGCTGCTTATACGTATTTAAAAACTGTTTTTTTATTAATGGGAAATAATTTCACTACTTCTCCAATTTATACTTTAGATGTTTAAGCATAGCAATGCTCTTTTAAGATCTAAGTTAATGTTCTCTTCCTTTTACTTGTTTTTTTCTTTTTCATCCGCTCTCTCTGATTTATTGAGGCTCTCTCTTCAGTTCAATACCTTCATATTATTCATGGGTTACTATAAATTACACAAGTTCATATAAAATGTAAGTGATTAGGGCATGACAATTGAAGCTTATTTTTGGTCTTTATTTTTAGTTTATCTCATTTAAATTTTTTATTTATTTATTTTTTACGGGAAAGTGGCCAAGCCACAGTCGACATTCTACTTATGGTAGAATTTAGAGTGTTAGATCCTATGGTATACATAGGAATGTTAAGGATAATTGGATCATTCTGGGATATCCGGTGGTGCAAGGGAGGGAGTCATACGCAAAGGTTGTGTTCATGGAACACAATCCTGTACGACTCTCGGTGGGAGGGAAGGGTAGGGGATTTTTATTTGTATATATGTATGTTTTTAAGCTTGGCTCTCAACGGGACCTCACTAGTGGGATGTATATCTATTATTGCCTCGCACTCTAGAAGCATTACCAAAAATTACAATGCAACATGTATAGACTATGGCTAGTTTGAATATAATGATATGGAACACCGGGGGAATAAATAACCAACTCAAACGCAAAAGCGTGCTCACACTGATGAAAAAAGAACATGTGGACATTGCTCTGCTAAGCGAAACACACATTCTAGGGAAAGACATAGATAAATTAGCGGACAACATATACCATAATATCAGTCACTCCTCTATTGGTACGAGAACTCGGGGTGTAGCAATAGTCGTTAAACGTAAGTTGAATATTGTACTAAAGGGAGTATGGTCTGATGTAGAAGGTCGGATAACTATAGCTAAGATTGAACATAAGAACAGGAAAATAGCGTTGATAGCGGTATACGCCCCAAATTTGTACGAAGAAGATTTCTTCACTACACTAACCAATGCAATGTTAGACATTCCCGATTACTCATTTATAATAGGAGCGGATTTTAATGCCATCTGGAACCCAAGGATGGACAAATCTTACCTCGCCTTTTCCAGCGAACAAAAGAATTCATCGAAGGCATTAAAGGATTGGTCAAAGATTACAGGTGTAAATGACTTATGGCGGTTACTTAATCCCACGACCCGAAAGTACTCTTGTCGATCTGCGAGGCATAATACACTATCCAGAATAGATTATGTCTTTACATCACAGAGACTATTTGATAATTATGAAGTGGAAATGATACCCAACGCACTATCAGATCACTGTTATTTACTCCTTAAAGGTACATTTGGTATACTATCCTCCCGAGCCCCAAGATGGCGATTTAACTCGTTGCTGCTTAATAACAAGGAATTCATTACACAACTCAAAGAAGCTCTTATAGTATTCCAACGGGAGAATGCAAACTCGGTGCAAGACCCCAGAATAATATGGATGTCGGTAAAGGGAATGATCAAAGACTTCACGGATAGCTTTTCCTCCAAAATGCGCAAGAATCAAAGAACAAAACTGGATGAGCTGGAAACGCTTTACTCAACGTTATTTAATTCTCTGAAATACAACAACTCAACTCGACTAGAAAATCAAGTTAACGTACTAAAAATAGAGATCAATGCCATATACAGACAACAATCGGAAATACAAATACGCAGCACAAGACAACAGCAGTACTCCCATGGTTCCAAACCCAGCCACCTATTAGCCATGCGATTAAGAATTAATGCAACATTTGCAGATATAACTACCATTAGAGCACAACAAGTACTTGTAACAGATCCTGTAAAAATAAACGATACATTCAAAGTATTCTACTCCGACTTATATAAATCAGAAATGACCTTCGATCAAAACAAAATGGACACATTTCTTAATCAAATTATTCTCCCTAAACTTTCAGAGGATGACGCTAAACAGTTAGAAACACCGATCACACTAGAGGAACTCAAGAAGGCCATAACCGCAATGAAAAGTGGTAAGGCTCCTGGAAGAGACGGTTTCCCATCAGAAATGTACCTTTCTTGTTGGGACATTATTGGCCCCTTATTACTAAATATGATCTTATACTCAGTCAAGGAGGGGAACTTCCATAAAAATGACAATATTGCACTCATAACAGTCCTCCTTAAAAAAGACAAAGACCCCAACGAGTGCGGTAGTTATAGACCTTTAAGCCTCCTCGGAACAGATATCAAACTGTACTCTAAGGTATTAGCCATCAGATTACAAAAGCATATGACGTCTTTAGTTCACCCGGACCAAACTGGCTTCATAGGAGGCCGCCTGATCACTGAGAACATAAGACGTATACTGCACGTACTTGATGCCGACAAGGAGGACACCATACCTAAGGCGATGCTGTCCCTGGATGCTATGAAGGCCTTTGACAGGCTGGAATGGTCGTATCTGTGGGCAGTGCTAGAAAGGATGGGGTTAGGAAAAGGATTCATCGATATGATTAAAGTATTATACAAAGACCCATCGGCCATGATTACAACAGGCACAATCATCTCCGAAATATTTCCGGTATCACGCTCTGCCAGACAGGGTTGTCCTCTTAGTCCCGGACTGTTCAATCTATCATTAGTGCCTTTAGCACAATATATAAGACAATCCCAATCCATAGAACCTATCGTAATCAAGGGCACACAACAAAAAATTAGTTTATATGCGGACGATGTAATATTGTTCATGGAAAACCCCAACACCACATTGCCTCATCTGCTCAAGTTGATTGAGGACTTTGGTGATTTATCGGGATTTAAGATAAATTGGCCAAAGTCGGCTTTCCTTCCACTTAACACCCCTGCAAAAAAAGATACAACCCTCCCAGGACAGATACCGATGGTAAAACATTTCAGATGCTTGGGAGTGGAAATATTCCCTACCATAGGACAAACGGTGAAGCACAACTACACAAAAATCCAAAACAAAATCAAAGACGACCTTGATAGATGGGCAAAACTTAAAAACACAGTACAAGCACGGATATCAATAGTTAAGATGGATGTACTACCTAAAATCAACTTCTTCTGTTCAATGCTACCGTTACCCCCTCCAGAGGGTTACTGGAAAAGATTACACTCCTCCACATACAAATTTATTTGGAATAACAAACCACCACGTATAAAAAGATCCACCGCACAGAGAAATAAAGCAGATGGTGGCATGGCATTTCCAGATTTTTTCCTATATTTTAAGGCGTACTCATTAAGTCCATTGACAACATGGTTTGACTCCCAAGCATTAGCATCCTGGAGAAAAATAGAAGAAAACATAGTAGCCCCGCATAGACTGAAGGACATAGCATACACTAAACTACCAATCAAGCACTGTGAACGGAAATTTGGCCCCATAATTACTCATGCGATCCGGATATGGCGTGAATCACACAAAAAAAATCCTAACCCACAAAAATGGCACAATCATACTCCCTTATTCAATAACAATGCTCTCTTAATTGGAAAACGACCTATAAGATTCCCTATATGGGAAGAGCAAGGCATACACTCATTAGGGGATGTTTTTAACAAACAGGGTTTTTGTAGTGATAAAGAAATACGCAAACATTTTTATCTCACCAAGTCCACATGGCTTTTTCACAAACAGTTAGAGCTATGTTTGAAGTCTCACGGTGTTCCATTAGACAGACCAATTGAACACCACAGATACCACAAATTCTTCTACGCAAGAGAGACATCGAGAGGTTTTGTTTCAGAATTGTATCATCAATTACTAACGTCCTTGTATGAAACCCTCCAACTTGACTCTGTCTGGAGGAGGGATATACCAGACCTGGAAAATGACTTTGATTGGCAAGGAGCCTGGGCAAATGTCCGACTTACATCAAGGAACCCGGATCATCAACAAATCAATCTTAACTATATTCACAGGACATACTTGACTCCTATAAGACTGTGCCGAATGGGGCTTAAACAAGATTCCAAATGCACCCAATGTACAAATGGGGACGAAGGGACATTTATGCACATGTATTGGGACTGCTCACCAGTTAAGGCATTCTGGAAAGATGTGACCCAACAAATATCAAAACTCGTATCTTGGAATATACCTGTACACCCCTCGGTATTATTATTGAATGATGTTTTTGAGTTTGCAGTGAATCCACAGCTAAAGAGATTGGTTTTATCGGGTATCACAGTAGCCAAAAAGCTGATCGCATCACGCTGGTTTCAACCGGAAAAAATGTGCCGTAAAGTTTGGTTTCTTACATATCTCGATGTAATTTACCATGAAATATCTACAGCAAGAATTCTGGGTCTCAATGAATCCAAAATGTCAATGTGGTTAGAAGTGGTGGAGAGAATAAAAGCTAGCTTATAATGGTAGTGTCTGGTTAGGTGCGAGGGATAGTGGAGGTACTTCTCAAGGTGGGGTCCGGGAGGGGGGGGTTCGAGCTGAGCATATGTGTGTAGTTTTTTTTTTTAGATAACAGGTATTATGGGTATATCTTATATAAGACAACTAACTAAAAGGTGATCTCATTGGATGTGCCCTGACAATTAATGCTTGTATATCTTATCGTGTGTTGTCATGTTTGTTTATATGTTTGTTTAAAAAATAATAAAAAAATTAAATACAAAAAAAAAAAGCAGCACAATGAACACAAATCTGTCCGACATAGTCTTAAATAACAAACGGCATTGCTTTACTTCTTCGTCGACATGTCTGCTGCACATGTCCTTGTTGTTTTCAACACAGATAATCTCCACGTGCTTGTTGTAGAGAGGTGGAGTCGAGGCGCTGCTTACTTTCGTTTCATTGGAATGGAGGCGGGAAGGCACCGCTTACTTTCGTTTCATTGGAATGGAGGCGCAAGATTTTGGAGGCAAAAAAAACATATGAAAAAAAAAAATATATATATATATATATATATATATATATTTTTTTTTTTATGTTCGAAGCTTGTGCCATCGAACGAAGCTTTGAAGCTTCGAAGTATTTAAGACAGCCCTACTTGTTATCGTCACAACGCCGTCTCCTGCTTCCTGTTAATTATATCTCTCCGTTATCTGCTGCAACTGGGTTCCACACTCCACCATGCTATCGAAACACGCCAGTCGTAACAAGTTTGGCATCCAGAGTGCAGATGTAACAGTAAAGTGCAATAGTAATATATAATGTACAGTTGATTAAACTGGGTATACAATATATAAATGAGTACTACTGAGTAATAATAATAATAATAATAATGGATTGGATTTATATAGCGATCTTCGAGACACCCCAGTGACCCCAGAGCGCTTACAGAGTCCATTATTCGTTCATACACAGTCATACCGGTGGTGGTAAGCTACAATTGCAGCCAGAGCTGCCCTGAGGCAGACTCACGGAAGCGTGGCGAATAATCATCGCCTACGGCCCCTCCGACCACCACCAACATTCATTCACATGCATACACATTTATACGAGGCAAGTAGGTTAAGTGTCTTGCCCAAGGACACAACGGCAGTGGGATGGACATGGGCTTGAGCGGGATTCGAACAACCAACCCTTCGATCATTGGACGACCCGCTCTACCCCTGAGCCACGCCGCCCCAATAGTGCTAGATGTTGTAGTATTATTATGTACAGTGATACAGGTATGAATAAACTATGGTAGTAAGTCATACTGGGGTGGTGTAACTAGTAAGAGTATGTAAGGGATATGTACAGATATAGATATAGTATATACAGGTATAAAGACACTATGGTAGTAAGTCATACTGGCCAGTGGTAAAACTAGTATATATATATATATATATATATATATATATATATATATATATATTAGAGGTGTAAAGGTACATGTATCCGTACCGAACCGAACCGTTTCAGTGTGTACCGTACCGTACCGAACGGCTGTGTAGTGTACCGAACGAATACAACGGTATGTTAACCACTAACGACCGCCCACCGGGGGCTGTTTTTTTCACAATCTAATATAATTATTATTATTATATATATTTTTTTACAAGTCGATTATTAATTTCAATATAGAATATTCGTTGACAGCCCTACAAGTACAATTAGTTACTGCACACTACATCACCCCTGAGTGGAACATGGAAAGCCAAACTTTCCCCCACTGTACCGAAAACCTGTACCGAACCTTGACTTCAAAACCCAGGTACGTACCAAACCGTGGTTTTTGTGTACCGTTACACCCTTAATATATATAGTATATATACAGGTATACTATGGTAGTAGACATACTCACCAGTGGTATAACTAGGTAAGGGATATGTACAGATATAGATATAGTATATGACGCTATGGTAGTAAGTCATACTGGCCAGTGGTATAACTAGTAGGTAAGGGATATATAGTATCTACAGGTATAAAGACACTATGGTAGTAAGTCACACAGTGGTATAACTAGTAGGTAAGATATATATATACAGAGATATATATAGTATGTCTTCTGTCCTCGATTAAATAAAATAGCAAAGAAAAAACAGCCTTGTCCTTCAAAAAGAGCTTCATATTGCCAGGATATGTTAATTGATCAAGCAGGAACGTCAAGGTCCCTTCATTGTCGATCCTTAATGGATTTCTCTGCATAACAAAGTCCAGGACAGGAAGCGGCCTTGATCTGCCACTGCCGATAACAGCGTCTCCATCACACCGTCATACTGAGAGCTTCCTTCCATTCAAACACGACCTCGCCGCCAACACAGCCATGGAACGCTGGTAACGGCAGAAGAACGACATTCAAACGGGTAGAACAATAGAAAGATTGAGCTATTTCAATGTTGTTGTGTCAATTACAGACAGTGATGATTGATGAGTTGGAGGCAATGCAGCCATTCATAGATGTGAATGTGAACGGCTTGCTTTGCC
>NC_140173.1:35248540-35263540 GCF_963971535.1 Notolepis coatsorum | reverse complement strand
TTCTTTGTGTACTGGACCCTGGACTGGCTGAGAAAGCCCCTTGTGTACTGACCCTGGACTGGACGACTACCCTGAGTATTGAACAATCCCCTTTTCTGTCGGCAAGCCTGTTTTGTGTTTTTGACCATCGGACTGTTTATGACCATTCTCTTGCCTATCGAACTGGATTTTGCCTTAATTCAATAAATATTCGTATTGATTGATATTGCTCTTGTGTGGACCTTTGAATTTGTTTGTATTTGAACCGTGGCGAGTGTGAACCCCACCAGGCTCGTCACAGTATGTATGTATGTATGTTTGTATGTATGTATGTATGTATGTATGTATGTATGTATGTATGTATGTATGTATGTATGTATGTATGTATGTATGTATGTATGTATGTATGTATGTATGTATGTATGTATGTATGTATGTATGTATGTATGTATGTATGTATGTATGTATGCACACTATGTACTGTATATGTATGTATTGTAGGGCTGGCCTACACTAGTGAATGTCCTGACTGACCTCCATTGTTGAAACATTGTGTGTGTGCGTGTGCGTGTGTGTGCGAGTGTGCGTGTGCGTGTGTGTGTGTGTGTGTGTGTGTGTGTGTGTGTGTGTGTGTGTGTGTGTGTGCTGGTACCTTTACAGGTGAAGCACTTCAGGTGGAAGTGTTTGTTCTGCACCCGGAGCACCTCTCCTCTACATGGTTCCCCACATTTATAGCACTGGATCAGAGGCTTGTCTGGAGAGTGATGGGTGTCCTGAGCGTGAGCCACTGAGGAGAGAGAGAAGAGACACCATGTGAGTGTCCTGAGCGTGAGCCACTGAGGAGAGAGAGAAGAGACACCATGTGAATGTCCTGAGCGTGAGCCACTGAGAGAGAGAAGAGACACCATGTGAGTGTCCTGAGCGTGAGCCACTGAGGAGAAGAGACAGAACACTTATTATCAGAGGAATATATATAGAGAGAGAGGAGTTATTATCAGAGGAATATATATATATAGAGAGAGGAGTTATTATCAATATATAGAGAGAGAGGAGTTATTATCAGAGGAATATATATAGAGAGAGGAGTTATTATCAGAGGAATATATATAGAGAGAGGAGTTATTATCAGAGGAATATATATAGAGAGAGAGGAGTTATTATCAGAGGAATATATATATAGAGAGCGGAGTTATTATCAATATAGAGAGAGAGAGGAGTTATTATCAGAGGAATATATATAGAGAGAGGAGTTATTATCAGAGGAATATATATAGAGAGAGGAGTTATTATCAGAAGAATATATATAGAGAGAGGAGTTATTATCAGAGGAATATATATAGAGAGAGAGGAGTTATTATCAGAGGAATATATAGAGATAGAGGAGTTATTATCAGAAGAATATAGAGAGAGAGAGGAGTTATTATCCGAGGAATATATAGAGAGAGAGGTGTTATTATCAGAGGAATATATAGAGAGAGAGGAGTTATTATCAGAGGAATATATAGAGAGAGAGGAGTTATTATCAGAGGAATATATAGAGAGAGAGGAGTTATTATCAGAGGAATATATAGAGAGAGAGGAGTTATTATCAGAATAATATATATAGAAAGAGGAGTTATTATCAGAGGAATATATAGAGAGAGAGGAGTTATTATCAGAGGAATATATAGAGAGAGAGGAGTTATTATCAGAAGAATATATAGAGAGAGAGGAGTTATTATCAGAGGAATATATAGAGAGAGAGGAGTTATTATCAGAGGAATATATAGAGAGAGAGGAGTTATTATCAGATCCTGGTATTCAGGCTTCTTAAAACCACAAATGCCTCCCAACCTCAACCTATACTCCCAACCTCAATCTAGGTTGGGAGTATAGTATAGTGTGGCTGTTGTTTCAGAACCATGGACAGCGTGGCTGTTGTTTCAGAACCACGGACAGCGCGTATGTAGAATAGCGTGGGAGGATCACACTACCTCCCCCAGATAATTTCCCTGCTGAAGAGGCGCCCCGACCAACCAGTAGGAGTCGCTGTTTACAACGACCAGGATACATACCCCACCGACTTCCCACCCGCTAACACTGCCAATTGTGTTAGTATGGATGACCGACCAAGCCGGAGGTACCGCTGACAGCTGGATTCGATACCCAGCTACCCAGCTGCCCCAAACTCAAACATTTTCTAAACACGGTTTTATATTAACTTAATAAATAAACAAAAATGAAAAATCTACTTATGTCAACGAAAATGTCCAACTAAATCACAGATACACACATAAAACGCTGAAAATAACCAACTGTACTAAGCAATAAGAGTATTTTCAATGAGGCTATTATTATTATTATTATTATTATTATTTTGCAACAAGATAGCCTACATAGAACATAAATAGCCTGTCTCAGCTGACTCGCATGGTCCCGGGGTGTCAGACGGGAGCGCATGCAGCCTATGGTCACAAGCATTCCAAAAACACTCTGGGCTAGATCCACAAAGAATGGATTGCACGGTGCTAATTGCACCCTTACTTACACTTCATTATGAATTGAAAATGGGGGACCCTGATCTCTGGTCTGCATCCCCTTAACTCATTGACTGCCAGGGATTAGCCTTATCCTGTAGTAGCTACCTCGACCGCTGTAAACGATGGGAGTCGCTCACCTTGTTTGCAGGGCTATAACTATATAAATATTATAGCTATGGATGCAATACTATGGCCCATTTGACATCGAGTATCTATCGTTCAAGATGTGAAAAAGGAATATTTTTTCCATTGATACATTCCCGCTTTATACCGTGGTGAATATAAGTATGGTTTTAGAGCGGTTTAGGGTAATTCCTGGGAGGCTAGTAATAGGCCACAACGCATATTATACTTAATCCATTGGTCATTGCTGTTTTTCATGTTCCACCCTCTGTCCAACGCAATGTATTTCCCCATGGCCCATTTCTAAATTGTCTCGTTTAAAACAAATAAAGCATTAACATTTGCATGGTGTACCTTTCTGTGCTTATTCAGCCACAATCTATAGCTCAACATGAAAGTATTCGCAATTAATCATAAATAAAATCGCCAAATTTTATTTCAACCAAAAATGCTATACAATAATGTTAGTGATAGAAGGGAACTCATTTTGTGCAAAAATGGAAAGCTTTTCAATTTCCATGCGGCAGAATTGTTACAATAGCCGATAATCCATTTTCCCAATGATAAATCCCTATACGGGTGGAACAACCAGTGACGTCAGACTACACCTCCCTATACATGCTACAATAAAAAATTCAAATGCATATGATCGGTATATTATGTTCCATCATGCATGCATGAAAGGGGGGGGGGTCGTTTCTGATTAATTTATTTTCAATAACAGCATTCGTTAGTACAACAGCATATGCTGATCAGGGCGATGGCTATGAAAACAAGGCACAACCAAGCTGAAATTGACGTTAAATTGCTCTTACCTGTGGCTGGTGAGATTCCAAAAAGAATATTCCAATTATTTGATTGCCATCTGCTAGATCGTATGTCCATTTGGGCCACGACCTAACCCCCCACAGCATAATGAATTGGACGTCCCAAAAACTATTCAATGCGATCGGGTGAAGCTCTTGATCCACGTTACTAGAAATGTCCGCCCAGATGAATTTCAATGACGCACAGCCCCATACACAGAGTCTCAAAGGAAGTGCAACATCGGCCGCATACCACCAGGTGGCGGTATTGGACCTTTGCGATCTCAGACCCATTCCCTATGGTTACACAGCCTTCCTGGATGGATTATGAATGGAAATAGCGAATAAAAGAAATAACGATCATAATAACGAGTATACTTGTTGTTGGCGTCCAACGATTGGCGGCCAATAACAAGTATACTTGTCGATGGCGGGAATGAGTTAACAATTGTGTGTATTGAGCCGTACTGTATTGTACCCATTCTGCAATCTGTTAATAACATTTGCATTCAATCAATCACCTGCGTGAATGAAAGCGTCACATGATGTGAGCGTCACATTGACGTTATGAAGAGATGTGGTTGAGAGAGGGTTGTCCGTCTGGTTTAAATATATATATATCTTGTTCAACATGAATGTAATACTTTAATTCAGGTGACGCTACAGAGGGGGCGGGGGTGATGGGGGGGTGGAGATTATGTGCTTTAAACAGCTAGTGAAGTGAAATAAAGGGACCAATATAATTATTCTGGCTAACAACAGACCACCCCTAGGTCTTAAATAATGAAAATTCTCATTGAAATTCCCTAAAATAAGCAAGTTGTAAAATGTCGAGGTAGACTAAATATGGAATGAATGATCAATCACCTATAGGAGGCCAGAAAGAGAAACAATAAAACTGTAGAGGTTCTAATTAAGCCCCTGGGCTCTCAGCAGGCAGTCCTTATCTGTGGTGTCACACACCCCCACATTACAGTAACTCAACTGTTTCTAATACCATGTAGAGTCAGACCGTGAGCAGCTCACGTTAACTCAACTGTTACTAAGGCCATGGTTAGACTGGTGTTTTTGTGGCGTTTTTTTATACGTTTTTGAATACGTTTCATGTCCCTATTACACAGAAATGCGTTTTTTGGCGTTTTTTTGTGGATACGGCTAAAACGCTAAATTGTGTTTGCGTTTTGGAGAACCGCTAAAAAACGCGCCGACAACAGCGTGTAGTCTGCATGAGCCGTTGTTGCGAAAACGCCCATGCGCAGTAGATACCATCTGCGTGCCCTTCCGGTGACAACAGAGTGTGTGTGTGTGTGTTTGGGACAGAGGCAGAGCTGTCCCAAATAGCTGCAGCTACCATGTGTTGTCAAGTTATTGTTATAAGGATCCCAGTCCAAGCTACAACAGTCTGCATTCCCTTAACAATTGTTTGTATTGAGCCGTATTGTATTGTACCCATATGCAATATGTTAAATAAAGTTTACATCCATTCATTCTGCTAGCATTACCGATTGCATGAGCAGCTGGCTAACGTGAGCTATCAGATCCTGTTAGCTCAAAGCTCCTATTTCAACTTAACAAGCATTAAACAAAATGGCCCAGTCATCTATTCACCTTTGTTTAATACACACAGCGTTGTCTCTAATGTTATCTAACTACTGATAGCTCTCGATATCATCAGTTTGGTGCTGGCTAAATAGCGTGAGCTAACGTTAGCTTCTAGCCACAATGCTATACTGTTATAATGGCATACTCCATTGACGTTAGCATGCAGCTAACAATGCTACCGATCTTTTTTTAGACTAAACTATCCGCTCTTGGTGGTCACTTGTGTTGATGTTAGTTTTGTTTCATCAACAAATGACAGGCAGAACACACAGTGAATGTATCCGTTTTGTTTATTGCACTTTTATTAGGCTTTGCTGAAAAAGAATTGCTGCATTGAGTAAATAGGCAAGATGGTGGCGCCCATAGGCGTCTGCCTTGTTGACATGTTCTTTGCTGGAGCTCCCAGGAAGTGTATTGGCACATTCAAGTTCTGATTGGTTGAAATTGCCTTCATGTTCGCCACCTACTGCCACCTACTGCTTTGGCAGTGTACTACATCAGTGTGCTCAGGTGACAAAAACAAAAAAAACGAAAGTGTGACTCGAGGCGCAGGACGTCGTGGCGAAACGCATATGACAATGAAACGAAAATGAAACGAAAGGTGTAACCGCAGCCTAAGACCATGTAGAGCACCTACGGGAGGGTGCAATTCGAAACTGGCCCCCGTAAATGTCCGAACACCCTGCCACCCACCCACCCCCTCCTAATGTACATTTCCCTCACCCTCTTATGTATATATTTACTGTTAGGATCTCTGTTTAACAGTACTGTATATTTATATCAAGTTTCAAGTTTCAAGTTTCTTTAATAGTTGTCATACAGAAGTACAGAATACTTTTATACAAAATGCTTCTTACTGTTACGCTCCAGAGACTGTGCTAGACAAGATAAGTATGAAATAACATAGTATAGCATGTAAATTAGAAGTAAAAAATGAGGTCACAGTGTTCAGTATAGACATATGTACAATGTTCGATGCAGAATAGACGTAACTGAGTTACCATATAATATACAATATACTATGCAGTGTACTAATATACAATACTATATAGTGCAAAGCAGAAATGGGATGAGGTACAATTTAGGTACAATTTACAGTAAGGTGTATGAGTTGTAGTGCAAATCCTTTATCAATAAATATAAAGTGTGTTTAGGTGATCTAAAGTGTGGAGAGTGGGTGCTGCAGTGTGTTTGTTTGTTTAAGTGAGTGTGTGCGTGTGGATGTGTGTGCTGTGTGCATTTGATGGTTGTTGTATAGTGTTTATTGTTCGTTGAGCAGCCTGATGGCCTGGGGATAGAAGCTTCTTCTGAGTCTTTCTGTGCTCGCCTTGAGACTCCGGTATCGCTTGCCTGACCGCAGCAGTTCAAAGAGGCAGTTGTTCGGGTGGCTGGAGTCCTTGATGATTCTCTTAGCCTTACCCCTGCACCGCTTGTTGTAAATGTTCTGGAGGGTGGGGAGCCCCCCTCCAATTGTGCGTTCGGCTGAACGTGTCACTCTTTGTAGTCTGCTTCGGTCTTGTGCAGTGCTATTCCCAAACCAGGAGGTGATGTTGCCAGTCAGTATGCTCTCTATTGTACATGAGTAGAAGTTCTTAAGGATCTTCTGACTGACTTGGAACTTCCTTAGGCGCCTGAGGAAGTAGAGGCGTTGTCGTGCCTTCTTCACAACACTGTCAATGTGTGTGGTCCATGTCAAGTCCTCGGATATGTGGGCTCCGAGGTACTTAAAGCTGTTCACTCTCTCAACCGGTGCCCCGTCGATGCTGAGGGGGCTGTAGTCCTTGACCCCTGACCTCCTGAAGTCCACAATCATCTCCTTTGTTTTGCTGACGTTCAGGGAGAATCCTGGCACCATCCCGCCAGGACCTTGACCTCTTACAGGTAGGCCCTCTCGTCGTTTGCAGAGATCAGGCCCACCACTACTGTGTCGTCAGCAAATTTGATGATTGTGTTGTTACTCCGCTGAGCCACACAGTCGTGTGTGTACAGGGAGTAGAGGAGGGGACTCAGAAGACAGCCCTGGGGGCCCCTATGTTGAGGGTGATGGATGAGGAGGTGCAGTTGCCTGCTCTCACCACCTGGGGTCTGCCCGTCAGGAAGTCCAAGACCCACTGGCAGAGGTCATAGTTCAAGCCCAGGTCCCTGAGCTTGGCTATGAGTTTGGAGGGGACTATGGTATTGAATGCCGAGCTGTAGTCGATGAATAGCATTCTCACATAGTTCCCCTTCCTCTTGTCCAGGTGTGATGCTGCTGTGTGCAGCACATGGGCTATGGCGTCCTCCGTGGACCTGTTGGGGCGGTATGCAAATTGCAGGGGGTCCAGGTTGATGGGGAGGGAGGAGCATGTCATGTATGTCATAAATGTCATGATTAGATTAGATTAGATTAGATGATTAGATTTTTATATCTGTATGTTGTGTATGTCATAAATGTCATTATGAATTGAAAATGGGGGACACTGATGTAAACTAGACGAAAGTCTTTCTCTGGTCTGCATCCCCTTAACAATTGTGTGTATTGAGTTGTACTGTACTGTACCCATTCTGCAATCTGTTAATTAAAGTTTTCAATCAATCAATCAATCAATCAAACCCTGAGCAGCTCACATTAGCTCAACTGTTTCTAGTAGTAGTATTAGTAGTATTAGTAGTAGTAGTAGTAGTAGTAGTAGTAGTAGTAGTAGTAGTAGTAGTAGTAGTAGTAGTAGTAGTAGTAGTAGTAGTAGTAGTAGTAGTAGCAGTAGTAGTAGTTGTAGTAGTAGTAGTAGTAGTAGTAGTAGTAGTAGTAGTAGTAGTAGTAGTAGTAGTAGTAGTAGTAGTAGTAGTAGTAGTAGTTGTAGTAGTAGTAGTAGTAGTAGTAGTAGTACTACTCTGTCTGTCTTCTGTTTGCTGTGTCTTTCTCTCTGCCATGTCTGTCCTCTCTCTGCTTTGTCTGTCCTCTCTGTCATGTCTGTCCTCTCTCTCTCTGCTGTGTCTGGCAGCGGTTTATTCTATAACAGGATACTGTAAACTAAGTAAACAGAACACACAGTAGTACTAGTAGTAGTACACACTGATTGCAATCTGCTTGCATAAAAACATTATATAAAATCACATTCTGAGGTCAGTGTTAAAGTGCCACATGGAAGAGGTCTGGTTAGTGGTTAGAGTTAGAGGTGGTCTAGGTCTGGTTAGGGTAACTTAAGCATTCATTATAATTTATTATTATTATTTAGATAGATGGATGTAAAGGGCTAGACCAACTCTTAACCCCTATCCGGACCTAGACCACCTCTAAGTCACAACCCTAACTTAGGGGTTAAAGTTAGAGGTGGTCTAGGTCTGGTTAGGGGTTAGAGTTAGAGGTGGTCTAGGTCTGGTTATACTATATAAATTATAACACTTTTTTTCTTTTCATTTTTACAGCTACTGTTTTATATATACTGTTTTTTAGTAATAACTAGAAAGTAATGGTATTTATTCAACAACAGGTGATTGTATATTAGTATCATTCATTGACAACTAAACTCAATGAGTTCACCCACGGAATGGTTGTTGGTACATTGGTTCCACACGGACGTTAAACGTTGTTGCGCACTTCCTATCCAGAGGGCTCCGGTTCAGTTAGCTCCTAGCAGAGGATCTGTTGTGATTTTTAATGCAAAATAAATATTCAACATTCTCTTTTGAGACTCCGCCTCAGACTCTTATCATTTGGCACTAAAAGCTAAACATTGTCACCGGTATGGCTGTCTGCATTATGTCATTAATTGTGTGCGAGAGTTCGATCAGTGACCACTTTAGCATGAGCTAGGTTAGCCACTAGCTAACGCGAGCTAGATGGAAATACAAACAATGTGGTGAATAAGTGATTTACCTTGGAATACTCCTTTTCCAACTTGCTGTACTTTGCTTGCAGGTCTGCAGCTGGATTATGAATAGTCCCAACTTTAGCCAAGGTAACGTTCAGCTAAAACTAGCTTTTCAAATAGCTCCAGCTAATGCTAATAACACAGAGCTCCCGTCAGCCGTCACACTGTTCTGTCGGGACGATGACATTAAGAAAAGTTATAATTAGTTTGTCTCGTCTTGTTTTAGTCAACAATATCAACATACATGAAGAGAAATTTCATCCTAGTTTTTGTAAATTACATTTTTGTGTGCTCAGTTGTGGTCAACGATATTTAATAAACTATTTAGTCTCGTTAGCGTCACATGGTATTCAATAACGTGACGTCACGTCTCGTTGTCGTCATGAAAAAAACCTTCATTGACGAACATCTTTCGTCATCAATTTAGTCAACAAAATTAACACTGCTCCATACATGAGTGGGAAGACATGATGCTGGTGTATCTGAGTAGAACGAGTTGTAAAACCGACAGAGAATTGTGTGATCTAGTGATGGGCAGGTTGACTGGTAAAGCTAGAGACATAGTGACGGTGTCACTGCGTAGCCGGCCTGAGTTGTTTATCAATATGACCCCCGCAGCTGTGTTTGACATTTTAAAGCGTAACTTCAGCGAGCTGACATACTCCAGTATGCCCATGGCCGACTTCTATGCCCTCCAGGGCCCTCATTTATCAACAATGCTTAGAAAGTGTTCTATTTTCATTCTTAAGCACAGAATTTAGAATGTGTGTACATACAGAAAAATCGGGATTTATCACACGTGCGTACACAGGTTCTACGCACACTCCGTGTTCATAAATACCATTTGTTCTACGCTCCACGCTCGTGCACGATTTTAAGTATTTGCATATAGAACCGCCTGTAATTAACCATATATGGTAATGAAACACCCCCATGAAATGTGGAAAAGTGGACTAAGCCGAGCGAAGCGTGTTATGGGTGAAATACGCGACAGGCTGACAGACATGTATACGTACGGTGATGTCGGATATGATATCTATTAACTTCCTAAAGACCATTGCTGCCTGGGCAGCGCAAACACTAATAAAGACCGTTAAGCACTGTTTGCATTGGTGTCATTAATAACCATGCTGGAATATGCCTTTTCTTCGTTTTGTTCGATTAATACCCAGGGATTAAAGTTCTCCATCAATTTTCTACCTGCATATGATTTGTAGAGGCATACAATCTATTTTGATGTCGGTATTAGGTAGCCTATATAAACAATAATACGAGAGCTATACAAGAACAATGAATCTCACTGCCATGTAGCCTACGCCATGTGTAGACTGCCTATATGTGATCAATACAAACTTGAACTTGAATTCCATCATGTCTGTGTGCGGGAGCTCACAAGGCTGTTGTCACAATGTAAATAAAAACGTGCACTGAAAAGTTACAGTATGTAGTTGGTTGATTATTTGTATGACAGTAAACCCTTGCAAAAAGTATCCGTTTTATTTAATGAATTGAAAACATGCAGCATGCCTTCCTCCCGGTCACCAGCAACGACATGTATCAGGCAAATGCGCATCACTGAGTGGAATCCCTTTCTATGTACAGTTGCTATTGCATGCACTCATCTGTGTTCCACTACACACATGAGTGCATGCTTACCAACTGTCCGTCTGCAACACTACTATCACCAACATCTAAGAAGGGAGATCCCCCCTTGAATGGCCCTTCTAAGGTTTCTCTCCTCCACACTGCCTGTGGAGCTTTTTTCCCTATTGTTAGGTTTTAGTGAGTTTTTCCTTACCTTCGCGTGGGGTATGTCTGGGAGTGCTTGCATTCTTTCATTTATTTGCATCCATCTAAAAATGTTTGCACCTTATGGTGTTCTTGTTCTTGTCCTGTCAGTTTTAAAAACACTCACATCCCCCCTGATGGACCCTCTACAATTCGCCTATCGCACAAACCGGTCTACTGATGATGCAGTCAACCTGGCACTGCACTACACCCTCCAGCATCTGGAGACCAAAAACAGTTACGCCCGGATACTCTTTATTGACTTCAGCAGTGCCTTCAACACCATCGACCCCCTCATACTGTTCCAAACCCTGACCAACATGAACATTGCCCCCTCCCTCTGTTTCTGGTTGCTGGACACACTGAAGGGCCGCAAACAGGTAGTCCGCTACAACAACCTCACCTCTCTCCCTCTGACCACCAACATTGGGGTACCACAGGGGTGTGTTCTCTCCCCGTGGCTTTTTTCCCTCTACACTAACAACCTCCGTTCAGCATCCCCCTCAGTCAAAACCCTTAAATACGTGGACGACACCACCATCCTAGGGTTGATCTCCAACAACAAGGAGGATGACTACCGGCTGGAGGTGGAGCGAACACTCACATGGTGCAAAGAACATAACCTGTTACTCAATGAAGGCAAGACCGTGGAACTCATTATTGACTTTCGCAAAATCACACCCACCAAAACACCCATGCTCATCAATAACCAACTCATTTCAGCCACAGACACATTTAAATACTTAGGAACACACATCAGCAACAAACTCAACTGGGATCATCACACCACTCATTTACTTAAAACAGCCAACCAAAGATTATTTCATTTAAGACAACTCAGGAAGTACAAGGTCAGGAAGACGTTAATGATTCAATTTTACACAGCTATTATACAAAACATCATTTCACTCTCCATCACTGTTTGGTACGGCAACACACCCAAACACACACTACACAGACTAGACAGGATCATCATTAGGGCATCCAAAATCATCAACTGCACACTCCCCACCCTGGACTCCATACACAAACATCACACCATCACACGCGCACACAAAATCATCAGTGACCCCCTGCACCCAGCTCATCACCTCTTCCAACTCCTCCCCTCTGGTAGAAGGTTTAGGTCACTAGGTAGTCGCACGGTTAGGTTCAACAACAGTTTCTTCCCCAAGGCCATACAATTACTCAACTCCAACTCATCCTAATTTCACCCCCTGCTGTTATGTTATGTTATGCATGTTATGTTATGTTATGTTATGTTATGTTATGTTATGTTGTTGTTGATGTTATGTTGTGTTCCATCATCCATGTGGTGTATTGTCGCAGCTACCACCTGCACCGTGCTCAAATTCCACCGGCCTGGCCGTGTGGCAATAAAAGAAACTTGAACTTGAACTTGAACTTATTGTTATGTTTTCTTCTTGACTTGTTTAAAGAAGATCTGTACGGCCCATGGGGACATTAACGTGTGTTGTCGGGCCCTATAAATAAATTTGATTTGATTTGATTTGATTTATTCACATAACTGCATTTGTGATGGAGCTTTGACAGCTACATGGGTGGTACAGTAACAGTCTATTGCTCGATCCATCTCCAATATCACGATGGACCGTGCCGGTGGCCAAAGACGTTTTGTTCCACGCTCCAATTTCTGTCTCAAATTGAGGTACAAATGAAGGAGGTGTCCCGGGTATAGCGGACTCTAGTTAATATTATGTTCTCTCTGCAATTAGACTGCTCCTCATTCATTCATTCCTATCTGCTATCTCTGAAAACAGTTCCCCGCAAGCGCAGTCAGTGCACCTCGTATATATTCCAATAATGCTATATATAAACCATGCTGCATTCATTCCGAAAGAAAGACCTATTCCAAATGCTATATTTATAGGGTTTGACAATAATTACACTACTGTCGCTATTTTACAATGAACTATAATGAATTACGGGAGGTCATACAGAACACGCCAGTGTTGAAACTAATGCACGGAAGCTTATTTCCGTGTGCAATATTCATATTCTACCACCGGGCGCCAGGTACGCACGGTCGGAGCTGTGCGTAAATATACGCACAAAGTCAAGCACACGTTCAAATTGATAAGTCCCACACTTTGCTTAGAAATGATTATACGCACGGGTTACGCACATATCTGTGCGTACGCACCATTGATAAATGAGGGCCCTGGCCTTTTATTAGGTGACAGGTATTGTTGGATTGTTCCGCAGTGTGTGGTTCTCATAGTAAGCTTGTGACTAGTGTGACACGAGGAAGGCACAGTTTTTTTTCAATGTGGGTGTAATTCTGGGGGGTGAATGTAACAAGTGCCTTGTTGCCTTGTATGGATAATTACACCCCATCACGAAATACACTTTAATACATTCCACTAATAATCCTTAATGTTTTATTGTATTGCTTTGTTTTTTTTGTGCCTTTGTAACCTAACAGGCTGAAAATAAATACAACCAACAGTCTCCCTGTCTGTCATCTTAAAACACAATGCCGTCTAATTACACCGGTCACAGTAGTAGTAGTAGTAGTAGTAGTAGTAGTAGTAGTAGTAGTAGTAGTAGTAGTAGTAGTAGTAGTAGTAGTAGTAGCAGCAGCAGCAGTAGTAGTAGCAGTAGTAGTAGTAGTAGCAGTAGTAGTAGTAGTAGTAGTAGTAGTAGTAGTAGTAGTAGTAGTAGTAGTAGTAGTAGTAGTAGTAGTAGTAGTAGTAGTAGTAGTAGTAGTAGTAGTCGTAGTAGTAGTAGCAGCAGCAGCAGTAGTAGTAGCAGTAGTAGTAGCAGTAGTAGTAGTAGTAGCAGCAGCAGCAGTAGTAGTAGCAGTAGTAGTAATAGTAGTAGTAGTAGTAGTAGTAGTAGTAGTAGTAGTAGTAGTAGTAGTAGTAGTAGTAGTAGTAGTAGCAGCAGCAGCAGTAGTAGTAGTAGTAGTAGTAGTAGTAGTAGTAGTAGTAGTAGTAGTAGTAGTAGTAGTAGTAGTAGTAGTAGTAGTATTATATGTGGTGTGTTCTGTCTTGGCTCAACGTCCGAGGATCACATGTCATATGAGACTAAGAACAGCATAAATATAAATGTGTTAACACCCTTACCTTAAAATAACCCTAACCCTAACCCTTAAACTCACCCTAAATGTACCCTAACCTTAAACTAATTCTTACCCTAACCTTAAACTAATCCTTAGACATCTTATAATCTTGAAAGCAGAAGTATTTGTCAGGAGGTTCATCTTATCACTAACTTCGTAAAAAACACACACACACAAAGACACAAAGACAAACGCCCACACACACACACACACACACACACACACACACACACACACACACACACACACACACACACACACACACACACACACACACACACACACACACACACACACACACACACACACACACACACACACACACACACACACACACACACACACACACACACACACACACACACACACACACACACACACCAGGGTTGCCCAGTTAAAGACCCACTCCATGATCTAAATGTAACAATAGGGTTGCCCAGTTAAAGACCCACTCCATGATCTAAATGAAACACCAGGGTTGCCCAGTTAAAGACCCACTCCATGATCTAAATGAAACACCAGGGTTGCCCAGTTAAAGACCCACTCCATGATCTAAATGAAACACTAGGGTTGCCCAGTTAAAGACCCACTTCATGATTTAAATGAAACACCAGGGTTGCCCAGTTAAAGACCCACTCCATGATCTAAATGAAACACTAGGGTTGCCCAGTTAAAGACCCACTCCATGATTTAAATTAAAAACTAGGGTTGCCCCACCCAATCAAGGGATTAGATTGATTGATGTAATGGAACCTCTAACAGCATGTGAGAGCTAAGTGTGGGTTTTTAATGTATTTTAATGTAGCATATGAAGTAAACGATTACCCTACCGTTTTATTGTAATTGTAATTTTAACTCAATCTGCGCCGTCCACGTATATATACGTGTTTGCTCGACAACCATTGAACGCCAATCACATGATTTGGTCCGTTTTTCCTTTTTTTCGATTTTAATATTCTATTCAGTGTCATGGACCTATATGTTAGCATTAAAAGGCATACTGGGACCCCGAGGGTGCAGTACCGGCCAGATCCTGCTAGGTGGCAGTATTGTGAGTGCAGTAAACTCTGTTCCAGACTGTGGGCTGGTGATTGATTGAATGAAAATTTTATTAACAGATTGCAGAATGAGTACAATACAGTACGGCTCAATACACACAATTGTTAAGGGGATGCAGACCAGAGAAAGACTTTCGACTTGTTTACATCAGGGTCCCCCATTTTCAATTCATAATGAATTGTAAGTAA
>NC_140173.1:35223540-35243540 GCF_963971535.1 Notolepis coatsorum | reverse complement strand
GACAACGGGTTTAACTGATCCGGACCAGCGTGACCAGAACCAGTCCCGTGCCCTAACCACGCCGACATGCCTACTCCAGGAGAAGGGGCAGATATGCGTGTTGATCCTAAACATGAAAAGAGGGCGCCACCCAGGCGTTCGGTGCGAACCGTGCCCGGTGGCCCACCCCCAGGGCGTGAGACCCCTCTACATATGTTCAGATCCATTCCGTCATCATCCCCCAGATATGAACGGGAATCCGTCGACAACCAACACAGGTCGTCGGAAGAGGAAAAAACCTCCATCCCAGTTGCTTTATAAAAACGCTGTTTTAACCTCAAGCAACCAAGGCGTGCCAGTCATTCGCCTGATCTTCAACAGAACACCCCGAGCTAGCACTATGCGTGCGTCGGGACACAACCACATCAATGAACAGGCTATTTAGACCTGTCATTGAATCCCCAAGGCGCCCCGGGGAACGACAAGAGGGGTGTGATGCCTCCTAACTCCAACTCTTTTTAATAAAAAAGAAGGAAGCACCAACAGCATGAATCCCAGTCTACACAGCCAGGGGTAATTTTTTTTTACATTTTTACATCCCACCACCAGGAGACGGAAATCCCCAGAGAGACTTCCCATGCGAGCTGTACAGATTGAAAAGAATATATTGCAACCTTGAGCCATGTAAAAGTTTGGTTTTAGGGCTCTCCGGGGAGGAGGCACTGAACCCATACACACTCAATAATCGAATTTAATCGAATACACACACAATAGAGCAGGACTCCTTTTTGAAGTTCTACTCACCTTGACAATCTGAGGAGGAGGCTCTGCACTCTGAGGAGGCTCCCTCACATGGAAGGAGAGTCCTAACTCACAGAAGGCCCGAATAGGAGCTTTGTGAGGAGGAGCCCTGACCACTCCCCGAAACAGATCCATCATATGGACCCGAACAGCTCACGGAAGTCCTACCAACAGAGACGCGCACAGTGACGTACTCTATGTCGGGGGAATTTCTGCGGTGCACACGCCCAATATTCCAGGGCGTGGGACCAGGAAACTCCCCCCCCCCCCCTCCTACCCTGTAACGTGCCGAACAGCAACGTGACAGGAACCTTGAAGGACAGGAGGTCTTAACCCCTGCCCATCAAAGAAGGGGAGGAAAGGATTACCAGTACACCCCTTTACGACCCCACACCCATGATACGATGTAATGACAAAAAGAAAGTATGACACAGTCATAGTCAGCTACATGAAGCGTCTAACAGCTTCACACAGCGCATGTGCCAACCTGCTATCTGATTTTTACTAAGGAAAAAACACAGAATAGAGAGGGCCCCCTTAAGAGCCCCGGTACCAGACTTACACATGTGCTTCTGTGGCCAACCCAACCCAGTTGTAGGTCACACGACACACACAACCCATTATCACCTACAAAAAATGGCAAAAACACACTACAGAGGAACGCCGTTTTTCATAATGAGAGAATACATAATTCTCGATTAGTATCGGCCACAGGCCTTGCTAAGCACACACGAAAAGTGACCAAACAATCTTTTCTTTTAGGAAAATACAGTTCCTCAAGCAGTTTTTAGCACAACCCCAGCAATCAAGCTAAGGGTTACATCGTATCCCACCACACAGTGACACAATATATTGTAACAACATGTCTGAGAGGAGGGTGAGGAAGTCCCCAGGGAACCGGGGGGAAAAACACCCCTCCTACTTTACCCTTAATACGGCCAGTCGAACAGGTAAACCTGTTAATATGTGAACACACTGTTCATTGTCATTACAGGCTGAGAAAAGAATTCATTCTTCACTCATATGTCACTAAGCATAGCTTTATAGGTTAGTTTAACCCCCTTAGTTGTGAGTACACGGTACATGAACACACATGATGTTTCTCAACACAACAAACCAGATCATTTTCACATCTGTAACAAACAACCCGTTTTGCATGGAGAAGCTAATACCAGTGACAGGACAATTCACACATAACTCGCGTCGTATCCTAAATGTAGTGCAGCAACACTCGTTTTGGAAAACATCGTTATTTACAAAACATTTAGAAGGGAAAGAAAGAAGAAGTGTTCAAGGTCTGGTCAGGACCTTTCCTACCGTGAGCGCAGATCAAGCGAACTGCAGTCCCTAACAAGGCACCGATAGTAAACACAGCATTCCTGTGTTGTCGACATGGGCAGCGTCGCCGCTCCATCCCGCCGCTACGGTTCTCCTTGTTGACGCAGTCCTCGCCGGCCGGCCCCAGGGTAGGTTCGACTAACATCCTCTGTCAAAGATGACGTCGTGGTCAGAGTGTTTAAAGCATGTTATAGTCTCAGAACGTTCAATAGTGTAGCATTAAGCTAACGGCCGCTCTCGGCCAATAGCAGCAAGCTAACGTTTCCTAGCCTAGTGACACAACAGGCTAGCGCCTGCAGCTGACTGGCTAACAGGTAGGCCACAACTAGCACGCAAGCTAAGCAGCTATCACCTGAACTTGTACACAACGATATAACAAGCCACACTCAGACAGGCCGCCGTTCTGAAACCCTCCTCACCTTTTAAGAGAGAAGAGAAACGAGATGTTAACACAGTTTTTACAACGGTGATTTTACCATACATCCGGCGGAGCCAGCACAAGTCCCATCTGGGCTGTAGCCGACTTGAACATAGATCTTCCGATAACGAACATCCATGCCCACATTTCCTCGTTTAGGGTATACTCTCATTTGCATATGAAAGATGGGGCCTATACGGTGACAGAGAAGTACCCACGCGTCCAGAGATCCTGGGATCACCAGTTTCACTGGTCGTGGCCCACTAGTTGCTATAATGGGCTTCAAACCAAGATCCGTCGCCTAAAAAGGCTGAACAAAGGACCCTAATCTGGGGCCGGTTTTCGTAAACATTGTCAGCTAGCCCCCATAGCACTAACAGACAAGTGGTGCTCGCAAGCAAACATTACTCACCAAACCTGGAACCCACCGCTTCTCACAACAGTCGGTGCGTCCTACAGTCCAGCTGTGTCGCTGGAGGGTTTTACCCCATCCAGCCGCAGCAAGGAGGACTGCAGTTGGGAGGCATGTAAGCGGCGTGAACTCCCAATATGAAAAAACTGGTGGAGGAGTAGAATGATCATCATCTTCCAGACACTCCAGTACGAAGACAATATCGCCGTATTTTCTCGAAATAGTGAGAGAGAAAATAAAGATATGATGTCAACGTATCTCTTGTTTTCCAACTTTCTCCTACTAACGACCTCGTCAAGTGGGGATCTACCGAAGGCACTTTCTTGTGGTGAAAGCGAAGAAGGAGGCGAGTAAGTGGCCACACACCTGCTTATGAAGGTAAGCTGATGGGGGTGTGGTCAGACGAATATTGGGATATAAAGGTACATTGTGGAATTTTATTCAGTGCGCGTGCACAAGCGAGGTACAGTGCGTGAGTGACGCCGAGCGAGAGCCGTTACGATACAGAACTGCCGTTTGTCTGCTTATGAACCTTCCATAAGAAAGTAAAAGCGTCCCTAAAATTCTGATCAGTTAAAAGACAGAGAGAGAAAGAAAGAAAGAAAGAAAGAAAGAAAGAAAGAAAGAAAGAAAGAAAGAAAGAAAGAAAGAAAGAAAGAAAGAAAGAAAGAAAGAAAGAAAGAAAGAAAGAAAGAAAGAGAAAGAGAGAGTGAAAGAGAGAGACAGAGAGGGAGACATAGAGAGAGACATAGAGATAAAGACAGAGATAGAGTGACAGAGAGAGAGACAGAGAGAAAGAAAGAGATATAGAGAAAGAGAGAGAGAGACAGAGAGAAAGAAGGAAAGAGAGAGAGAGAGAGAGAGAGAGAGAGAGAGAGAGAGAGAGAGAGAGAGAGAGAGAGAGAGAGAGAGAGAGAGAGAGAAGTGAAATGCCTGCTCTTTGCAGATGACCTGGTTGTGTTGTCCCCCACAGCAGACGGCCTACAGCAGAGCCTGGACCTGCTAGAGCATTACTGTCAGACCTGGGCCCTGGCAGTCCAGATCTCAGGACGTCCTACCAAAGTTCTCAATTGGTACAAAACACGTAGAGTACTGCACACATTACACATATTTAGGCCTAAAACTAAGTTCAACTGGACATTTTAAGGAAACAGTCAATGAGCTGAGAGGGAAAGCACGCCGGGCTTTCTATGCCATAAAAAGAAATATACAAACAGAAATACCAATTCGAATCTGGTTAAAATTAATTGAATGTGTTATTGAACCAATTGCACTCTATGGCAGTGAGGTGTGGGGTCCACTTACAAAACAAGACTTTACCCAATGGGACAAACACCCCATTGAGACCCTGCATGCAGAGTTCTGTAAGATTCTCCTACATGTCCAGAGGAAAACTACAAACAATGCATGCAGGGCAGAATTAGGCCGTTACCCACTAATACTAAAAATACAAAAAAGAGCAATTAACTTTTGGACACACCTAAAACGAAGGGACCCCCTCTCGTACCATTATCAAGCCCTGCAGTGCCAAGAGCAGAGGAGCATCAGGAACCCCCTTACCCAGCTGGTCCTGAGGCTGAGTCCACAAACTTGCTCTCTTAACACACCTCAGGAACAGAACACATCACCAATCAGAATAAATCAAATTACTACACAGCTAAAACAAAACTACATCACCTATTGGAAAACACAAACAAAAGCACAGAGCAAAATGCAGTGCTATCTGGCTCTAAATCGACAGTACACCATAGCAGATTACTTGAGCATGGTGACTGATCAACAACTAAAAAGAACCTTGACAAAATACAGACTGAGTGAGCACAGCCTCGCTGTTGAAAAGGGAAGGCACAGGAAAACCTGGCTCCCTGCAGAGCAAAGGCTATGCTGTCATTGCATCCTCAGTGAGCCTGAAACTGAGTTGCACTTCCTCACCAAATGTGGAAAATATAAAGATATTAGAGGAACGCATTTAAAAAAAAATTTAACTAATAACAAAAGGTTTTCTTGCACTACCAGATACAGGAAAACTACCAGTCCTACTAGGGGAGGACTCAACAAGCTGTGAGCTAGCAGCAGCCTATGTTGCTGCCTGCCATAGGGCAAAGTAAAATATATTGTTGGTTTCCTGTTGGTTGTCAGTTTGGCCATGGGTAGGTAGGGAATTTATTTTATTTTATTTTTTTATTTTATTCTTTCCCACAGCGACTATGGATAGGGAATTTCTTTATTTAATTAAAATGTTCACAACAACATGGATGCATGTACTCTGCCAGCATGTTTAATATCCATAATACCAAATGTTTGACTAAGATTTCTATGAAACTTTATTCGAAAAAAAAAAAAAAAAAAAAAAAAAAATTTTTAATAGTTTTTTTTAAAAACTCATAAAATATATTGGGTCGCACCTAAATCGGCAGGGTCGGTCGGCAACCGGAAACCAACTATTAATTTTGTTAGGCCTAGACTGAGGGACAGTGAGTGACAGTCACCTGACATGTTTATGCCGTAATATTTTATGTTCTATTTTATGATGAACATTTTTGTATGTACTATGACATTAATATGTGTTTTGTAACCCATGCTTATGTTATCAACCATTTGCTTTGGCAACATGTACAAGCTGCGTCATGCCAATAAAGCCACTTGAATTGAATTGCATTGAATTGAATTGAGAGAGAGAGAGAGAGAGAGAGAGAGAGAGAGAGAGAGAGAGAGAGAGAGAGAGAGAGAGAGAGAGAGAGAGAGAGAGAGAGAGAGAGAGAGAGAGAGAGAGAGAGAGAGAGAGAGAGAGAGAGAGAGAGAGAAGCAGTAGCAAACATCTCTATATTTGTCCCAATGCCAACCCCCCCAAAAAAAACACACACACACACACACACACCACATGTACCTCTGGGAATGGTTCTGTAGATCTGTCTGTCCTACAATGAATATCAAAGGATTCTAATCCACTAAATATGACCGTGTGTGTGTGTGTGTGTGTGTGTGTGTGTGTGTGTGTGTGTGTGTGTGTGTGTGTGTGTGTGTGTCACGTTGTTCATCCTAAAGCCTCTTTAGCCCCGCCCACTAATGAATATGAATGTATTTATTCACAGACACCCCCTTCCCCTGCCTGCCACCAGCGACCCAGACAAAGCACTTCAAACACGGGCACAAGCTGAGGAGGGGCCCCTATCTGCCTCCTCCAGGCGCCCAGCCCAGGAGAAGCAGCCCCTGGGGAGCAGGGAGCGGGGAGCAGGGTAATGAACTGGTCCAAAGGAGACCTGCCATTGTCCTGTAATGTCTTTAGATTTATTATAAATAATATAGCTTCCCCATAAAGGACAAAGGCTTCTCTTTTTAGATGTGCCTTTATGTGTGACTTGCTCAGCCAGACACTCACTCACTCACTCACTCACTCACTCACTCACTCACTCACTCACTCACTCAACTCACTCACTCACCCCTAGTGTTGCTCAGCCAGACACTCACTCACTCACTCACTCACTCACTCACTCATTCACTCACTCACTCACTCACTCACTCACTCACTCACTCACTCACTCACTCACTCACTCACTCACTCACTCACTCACTCACTCACTCACTCACTCACTCACTCACTCACTCACCCCTAGTATTTTTATAATATATAACAAGTGAGAAAGTGAGTCAACATCCTTCAGTGGGTGAGAAATGTCCACATCTGAAGACATACGATACGAGAACAACAGAACAACAAGGGTCCAAACCCGACAGAACATCAACCAGTTTTCTAAGGTGGCTTTTTGGAGATATCAGCTATCTGTTGGACACTGACTGATTGGTGCCTCCCCCTCCTCCATCCTGACTGCATCCTAACTATTCCTGAGTGAGTTTAGCTACAAACCCTGTCCTCCTTGTTTTCATTGGCTTACATGTTGTGACGCCTGGCCTGGCCTCACAGCGCCAACTGCGGATGGGTTTTTGTGCTTTTACTGGTTTCAAGAGCACAAAAAAAGCACCTGGCTGACCACGGAGCTAACGTTAGCGTTGTTGCCCTGGTAACTATGTTATTCAAGCCCTGGCTGACTGCAGAGCTAACGTTAGCATTGTTTAGGGTGACCATATTTTGATTTCCAAAAAAGAGGACATGCCCCCCCAGCCTCGAGATACTTAATGATACTCAGGCATGCGTTGCTCATGGGACGACTGGTTGCACTATGTTTTAATGACGGCGCGTGCGCATAGATGTTCCCTCGCATAGCACAGACTAAAGACAGTGCCTAATTGCCTCTACGAATGGAATGTAACAGATTTCATTCACAAGTTTTGTGTGAATGTCTCTGAGAACGTATTTGAACACACCTGACGACCGGCCATATTGTTATACAAAGTAGTACTTAGCGAGTTGGCGCATCAGTCGAGTGCAGCGCATTCCTGTGTGCAAGCGTATGCACATCCGTGCATGTGCGTGCTTCTGCTCACAGACTGGTTGCACGGCGTGCAACCCCGTCTCATGAGCAACGCAGGCCTGATGATACTCAACGTTTACTCAAAGATACATTATTGTTTTAATATATTTAAAGTATGCCTCCTCTCTATGGATATACAATTATTATGTATATTATTTTACTGTATATAACACAACAATATCTCTCTATAACCAAAGACACACCAAACCAAAGTTACTCAACAATCAGCATGCTTGATTATGCCTAGAATTATCTGACAAATCTCAAAGGTACAATAATAACATAAAAATCAACCTGTAACAAAATAATAGCTCTCTTTTCAAGTCTTACTGGACAAAAATAAATAACAAAATAATATGAAATAATAGAAAATAGAAAATCCAGTTAACAAATATCTTTTTCAGACTTTTTTTTGCCATGTTTCAATGAGATATTGTGCAATGGTTTCTGTTGTCTCATTTGGTGTATTTAACCTCGATTCATTTTGTTTGCATGCCACCCCTCTTCCAGTTAAAGTACTGTATTATGATTGGGAATATTTTCACTGCTCCGTGGTTACTCCTGTCTGTAGAAACACCACAGTACTGGATTTGATTTGAGTGCTTCATGTGCGACATCAATCGAGTCGAGTGGGGAGCTATAACACATTGGCTTCGGATTTAGTGCCCGCACTACTGTACTTTTTGGCAGTGTCAGAGTCTGGAAATGCCTTTTTTAGCAAGGCACTTCACAGTATGAAATGCAAACGCACCCTCCGCTGCATTTACTTTACAGCATCCTCTGTATTCCCAGGTTTAACAAAGAATTCTGTCAACTTTGCAGACAAACTCTCAACTTGCACATGTCCATGTGCGCTTTAAGATCGCCTGCACCTTTATTGGACACACACGTGTATGTGCAAGCTTTGCACACGGTGCACTCCGCCTCCCATTTGTTCCGACGGGTCGGTACATTTGGAATTTCTTCTGCAGTTCATCTGTAAAAGTACATTCTTTGGCATTGTGAATGTGAGCTGCGCTCCACTCTGTTCCCTTCCTCTGTTTGTAGTTGTAGAGCCGCCCACGCTTCTCATGGATTACGTCACACACGCAACAGAGTACCATAGTATTCTTTGCAATGCGTTAAATATTAATATTAATATTAATATTAGCATTGTTGCCCTGGTGGTAACTATGCTATTCAAGCCCTGGCTGACCATTGAGCTAATATTAGCATTGTTGTCCTGGTAGCTACGTTATTCAAGCCCTGGCTGACCACGGAGCTAATATTAGCATTGTTGTCCTGGTAGCTACGTTATTCAAGCCCTGGCTGACCACGGAGCTAACATTAGCGCTGTTGCCCTGGTAGCTACGTTATTCCTAGGCCTGGCTACAACGGTACGAAATATGAAAAGATTCCCACATTTTTGATGAATGATGATATTGCCGTAGGCTAATAATTGGGTCTTTCATTCCTCATTCATATTTGTGCCTGTTTTACAAGGAACGTATAAAGGTTTCATCAGTGGCGGCTGGTGGAAAGTGTTTTTTTTTTTGCAGTACATTTCGACCGCTAAAGATATAATAAAATGTTGCGACCACAAAGCTACTCGAAGGGTTAACGCGACACACGATGGCTCTTCCAATTCGTATGTGATGTTCTACCGGCAGCAAAAAAAGTGAGTCTCAGCTTCAATATATACTGTTGTGTAGTTACTAGTGCTGTCAATCGATTAAAATATTTAATCGCAATTAATCGCATGATTGTCCATAGTTAACTTGCGATTAATCGCAAATTAATAATTTATTATTATTACAGCTTGACACTGATGGACAGTAGAGAGGCGGAAGCCAGCGCAGAGAGCATCTCAGCCAATCACAGCGTGACATCGGAGGACATGGCAGTTCGTCGTGCTATGGGTGGGGTTTGGAGCAAAACTAGCTTGGCTCGCTAGGGCGCATCCTAACTAACTAAACAGAGATTGACTAAGCATTTGTGTTCTAGAGGGAACCAGCTGAGTCTCAGATAGCTTTGTGTTCTAGAGCAGTGGTTCTTAAACTACTAAATTGGGGTCGCGGGTAGGTGACAGTGGCACATTGGCAAGTACATTTTTTTTATAAAAAAAGAACAAAAAGTATTATTATTATAATTTTTTTATTTTTTTTCCTGCCAACATATTCTGGCTAAATATGCCTCGTTTTATAAATGTGTATTGATAACATAGTGCTGTAATAAAATGTTCTAATAAATATGCATGATCGAGTTCAACAACGTGTGCTTTTATTTTTAATTTCCTTAATTCCACGTTGAAATTACGCGCGGTAAATCTTTTTGTGGGTTTCCAAAAAGAATCTTAATAAAATGAGGTTGCGGTATGAAAAGGTGTGAGAACCCCTGGTCTAGAGGGAACCAGCTGAACTGCAGAGGGCTTTGTGTTTATAGAACTGGAGCCAATGAAAGCCGTGGCTCTTTGCCTCTGAATGGCCATTACGTCCTCAGATGCCGGCCCCTCAACCCTGTGTCATATTTCTCTGCGATAATCAACGTAATGGTGCCGATTCAGATGGGAGAGTGACTGCCGGTTGACCAACACCATAATAAGGATGAATGGCTGTATTTCTATAGCACCTCCCCGGAGCCAGGACTCCTCGACGCGCTTCACAATGACTGCATATATTCTCCTCTGGACGTGAAGGTCCCAGTGGGAATTTAACCCCTAACCCTGGCAGTGTTAGTGTCATGCTCAAGAGCACCAATCACTCTACAATAGCGAGCTACACAGGATCCTTCACAAACATTTTGGGGGAATCAGGCTAAAAGAGGACATTCCCATGTTTAAAGTAGTTTGGGGGGGGGAGGGGGGCAGGACAGAGTACCATTCTTCTTAAAGGTTCAATCTGTATTATTTTCAAACTTCTTCATAATTCCTATTAATTCATACAGCCTGTGTTTACAAACAGCACAAAAATACATTTACATCCAAATGCATGAAAACCTTGGGTGACACATACGGAGCAGGATGCACGCGGTCCACCTGAGGAGGAGACGCTTCTCTCCCACATCTTTGCTTTCTCACAGTTTGCCACTCAATGGCATTTGATTGCACCTTTAACCCTTTCACTACCACACTACCAAAGGGTTTTAAACCCTTTCACTACGACAATACAGAAGGTTAACCCTTTCACTGCCACACTACCAAAGGGTTAACCCTTTCATTGCGACAATACAGAAGGTTAACCCTTTCACTGCCACACTACCAAAGGGTTAACCCTTTCACTATGACAATACAGAAGGTTAACCCTTTCACTACCACACTACCAAAGGGTTAACCCTTTCATTGCGACAATACAGAAGGTTAACCCTTTCACTGCCACACTACCAAAAGGTTAACCCTTTCACTGCGCCGATACAGAAGGTTAACTCTTTCACTGCCACACGACAAAGGGTTAACCCTTTCACTACCACACGACAAAGGGTTAACCCTTTCACTGCGACAATACAGAAGGTTAACCCTTTCACTACCACACTACCAAAGGGTTAACCCTTTCACTGCGACAATACAGAAGGTTAACCCGTTCACTACAACACTACCAAAGGGTTAACCCTTTCACTGCAAGAATACAGAAGGTTAACCCTTTCACTGCCACAAGACAAAGGGTTAACCATTTCACTGCGACAATACAGAAGGTTAACTAACCTCTTCCACCCGTGCGGTCCGTCGGCGGACCGCAAATGACGTCAAGTCATAAATCAAGTTCTCCAGACTGTCTGACAAAATTATCGTTTTTTTTCTCTAACGTATTCAAGTATAAACATCATGACCATGTCACAACAGCAGTTATAATGTATATTATCATCAATACGTTAGTTTACCAATAGGTTAAAGTAGGGATGCACCGAATGGGAAATTCTTTGCCGAAACCGATACCAAAAATAGGAAACAGTTGGCCGAAAACCGAATGCCGAAAGGCAGAAAATGATGAATATAAATTATATATAATGTATTTTTTATTTAATTTTTTTAGCTACCTGATTATGGCAAAAGACATGATTATGGCAAAACTTAACTTAAATAATATTAATAATCACTATTATGGACCCATAAAACATTTATTCAGCACTTTTGAATGCATACATTAATTCCAGACTGACTGCTGAAAGATTGTACAATTTAAACATTTTCTCTTTGCATACAACAAAATGTGCATTAAAGTCAAGTGCATTTTCTTTTCTCTGTAGGATAACTACAACAAAGTGCATTCAGAACAAAGCCAAGGTGCTTTAAAACTGCATAAAGATCTGCATAAAGACACACACACAACAGGGATAATAGCTTATAGCAGACTTAATGATGTTACTGTAGTGGCTACTGTCATAATTCATGGAATTATGGAAAGACTGTTGTATTTACTACATCTCCCGTGACTCTTAGCGGGGGATGACGTAGCTTACGAGAGACGAGTGAAAGAGGACCGGAAGCGGTGTTAGCTAGCTTAACGCTAACGTTAGTTTAAAAGGTTTTAACCGCGACGGGCATATAGTAATGGTGAGGATATAAAGCATGTTAGAGACGCATTTTTTGGATGCGTTGCTCGTGGAGTTTACATAGAAACAGCGCAACTCCCAATAGGAGTTAGTTATGACAGAACGCTGCAGAACGCAGGAAGCACTGCCAAGCTGCTCACGTTATACGTTGCGCAAAGTCTGTAGCCACGTTTTGATTACGTCATCACAACAACACTTTAGGTTACGAATGTTACGTAACCCTGTTCTTTGACATTCGGTGATATATTTTCGGTGCTAAAACCCTTTCGGCCGAAAGCCGAAAATGCCTTTTTAACCATTTCCGGCAAATCAAACAAATATTCATAAATGGTAAGGCAAACATACTGTGCTTCTCAGAAACTAAGCTCGACGATTCTGTAAAAGATCCAGAGATAGAGATTGAGAACTACTCAATAATCATGAATGATAGGAACAAACATGGAGGTGGTGTCTGTATGTACATACACAAGGACACCAAATTCATCAACAGAAATGACCTGAATCATAAATCAATTGAAACTGTATGGGTGGAAATCCTATTCGAAAGTGCGAAATCCCTACTGGTTGGCACAGTCTACAGGCCGCCAGATCATAGTGGCTTTTATGATACAATGGATGGGTGTTTAGCTGGAGTTGAGGATGTAGACAAAATTCTTATTGGAGACTGGAACACGGATATGCAACGAAAAGATGCACCCGTCTTCAAGGCCTTCAGTAGGTTTTGTGATCTGCATGGCCTCAGCCAGCTAATCACCCAACCCACACGTGTATGTGAATCAACTCAGACTACCATTGACCTCATTCTGACCTCCGACAAGTCCAAGATCTCAAATAAAGGGGTTATAGCATGTGGGTTAAGTGATCATTATATGATATTCTGTACCCGAAAAAAACTAAAACAAAAGGCTGGCTGCCACAAAACAGTCACATCTAGAGACCTCAAAACCTACTCTAGCGAGGCCTTCAACCTTGAACTGGAGAGTCTGGACTGGTCAGATGAACTCAATGGTACACTGGTTGACGAAACATGGCTTGGTTTCAAAACCAAATTCTCAGCAATACTAAACGACATGGCCCCCCTAAGAACCACCAGGGTAAAAAATCGCGCTGAGCCGTGGATGCACTCCGAAATACTGGCCGCTATGAAAACCAGAGACAAAAAATGCTCTGAGTTTCGTAAAAGTCAGTCAAAGCTTACTAAAAGCACGAGCAGTGAACTCCAAGCCCACGTGACTGAACTCAAACTAGAAAGAAACAGACTAAGAAACGACGTAAACTCCATGATCAAAACTGCAAAAAAGAATTTCATCAATGACAAAACTGAGGAAAACAAAAACAAACCACGTGAACTTTGGAAATTACTCAATAATCAACTAGGATGCAGTAAAAAACTTAAAACCAGATTCTCAAACATAAACATAAAAACGGACAACACGCTCATCACAGACAAGCTGGATGTAGCCAATTACTTAAACATTTTCTTCACAAACATAGCCACAACACTGGTAAACAAACTACCCTCCCACTCAGGGCTTTATGGGGTAGAACACATAGTAGCTTACTACAAAAACCTAGGGGTCCGCAAGGACGACTTCAAGCTGGAAATGGTAACAACAGATGAGGTACTCAATAAACTGAGCGCCCTCCAACCTAACAAGGCCACTGGCCATGACAACATCCCCTCCAAATTCCTCAGAGACTCAGCAGCCGCCATCACACCAATCATCACACACATAATAAACCTCTCCATAAAACAGGGACACGTCCCCAAGGACTTCAAAATTGCGAGGGTGACCCCTCTGCACAAAAAGGGCAGCAAATTAGACCCAGGCAACTACCGCCCTGTTTCTATTCTCACCTCCATCTCGAAAGTCATGGAAAAAATAGTCTACGAACAGGTCGAAAAGTACCTAGCGGAAAAAAATCTAATCTACGAATTCCAATCTGGCTTCAGAACATCCCACTCCACTGACACATGCCTTCTCTATTTGAATGACCACATCAAACAAGAGGTGGACGCAGGCAAATACTGCGGCATGGTCATGCTGGACCTACAAAAGGCCTTTGACACGGTCAATCACTCCATTCTGATTGACAAGCTAAAAGCAATTGGTTTTGATAGTCTATCAGTGAGCTGGATGCAATCCTACCTTGAGGGGAGGGAACAGATGGTGGAGGTAAACGGTACCCTATCCCCCCCCCTCACAGTGAGCTGTGGTGTTCCACAAGGAAGCATACTAGGACCGCTACTGTTCCTAATTTATGCAAATGACATGTCGTCAGCTTGTGACTGCAACTTGTTCCTGTTTGCGGACGACTCAGCCCTGCTGGTCTCTGACAAGAACAAGTTACAGGTTGAAAAAACCCTCAGCTCGGAACTAGGCAGAATCTGCATATGGCTCGCTGATAACAAACTATCATTACACATGGGCAAAACAGAGTCCATTCTCTTCGGTTCAAATAACAAACTCAGCAAGACCGACGGCTTCTCAGTTACAGTGGGTGACAATATTGTCACAAGGAAAGATGAAATTACCTACCTGGGTTCCATCCTAGAGGCTAATCTCTCCTGTGACAAAATGGCATCCAATGTAATAAAAAAAGTCAACCAACGAACTCGATTCTTGTACCGGATCTCCTCTCTGGTAAACAAGAACACCCTGAAGACTCTGGCAGGAGCACTCATTCAGGGGTACTACGACTATGCTTGCACCTCATGGTACCAAAGCACCTCAAAGGCGCTAAAAACAAAATTACAAACATCTCAAAACAAACTGGTCAGACTACTGCTTGACCTTACTCCTAGAACCCACCTCACCCCTGCCCACTTTGACAACCTAGGATGGCTTAGAGTAGACGACAGAGTACAACAACTTGCAATGGGCCTGGTCTACAAGATACACTACACGACCAAGGTACCCATGTACATGTCAAAATACTTCCCAAAGGTCAGTGAATACCACGATCACAACACCAGAGGGAGCTCCACAAATCATGTTAAACCCAGATTCGGCTCAAATAAGGGACTAAACACGTTTCGCAATTATGCCACATCAATGTGGAACGCCCTACCCAAAGCTGTAAAGGAATGTGGATCACTACCCACTTTCAAAACCTCTCTCAAGGGACACCTACGGGAGACTGCAATTCAACACTGGCCCCTGTAAATATCCTAACCCAACCCCCTCCAATGTACAGTCATTTACCTAGTATGGTTTTGTCAATAGTTCAATGTACAATTGTGTTTGTTTGTACAGTGTCTCCTCCCCCCCCCCCCTCAATGTACAGTGTTACTTGGTTATACAGTGTGCCCCCCGCCCCCCCCCCCCCCCCCCCCCAACCACCTCCAATGTAAATTACCCAGTATGGTTGTCAATATCCCAATGTACCCAACCCCCCCACCCAACCTCCTCCAATGTACAGTTTCTACGTCAAATGTATATACTCCCTTTTCTTGACTCCTTCTGTATCACAAACAGTACTGTATTTGCAAATCTGGTATGTCATAAATGTATAGATGTAGCAGTACTGACTATCTGTATGTCATGTATGTCATATATGTCTATATGAATTGAAAATGGGGGACCCTGATGGAAACAAGACAAACATCTTTCTCAGGTCTGCATCCCCTTAACAATTGTATGTATTGAGCCGTACTGTATTGTACCCATTCTGCAATCTGTTAAATAAAGTTTTCATTCATTCATTCATTCATCATTTTCGGTGGCCGAATATTCGGTGCATCCCTAGGTTAAAGTGTTATTAGTGCGATTTTAGTATTCGTTTTTGTGCTGTTTTGATCGCGAAAGCATTGACATTTTTCAGAACGACACTTCCCAAAGGCCTCTATGGGGCTTCAAGCTAATTACTTCTGTATGAATTTTTTTTATATCTCTTATTACTCAGGATAATAAACCACAAAACGTAACGTTATTGGCATATATTGGAGCGCAGTTAGTTTGTCTCCCCTATTTTTAGTATGTAGCAACAATCAGATTTGAAATTCGTTTCAAAATGGCACTCTGGCCAGAATAATAAACCTACTGTACATACAGTAGATTTCATTATCGGGCATTTGAAAGATAAGATTTGGCACAATCCATAAATGTGCGAATTGGCTATAATAAGGTCATTTATAAGCCTGCTATTCTATATTCTATAATAATATTTCTAATTGCATTGGTCCGGATGGGAGAATTCAGTACTGTATCTACAAAACCTTCTGTTTAATCATCTTCCCTTTATTCATTTCCTTAGATTTTTTTGTACACTTGATCTCAAGAAGGTACTGAACGAGATCAGTGGCAGTATTTCATGTCTGGTCATTTTTAGCATGGTGTTATTCACTGTCAAAGATGCAAAGAAAAATCATAATTCATATTCTCCTTTGTTTCATCACATTTAAGCAAGCCTAGTAATAGACACAATATTTCTGACACTGGGAATACATTCACTGAGGTCCATAGATGTCCCTAGATACCAAGAACATGCAAATTAACCTTGTAGAAGTGGAGCAATATTCCATTAACTTAGGTATGTATTTTAGGTGGATTTTCAGAAAATAGGGCTCCAGGCTTAAGAGGTTAACCCTTTCACTGCCACAAGACAAAGGGTTAACCCTTTCACAACCACACTACAGAAGGTAGTGGTCTGTAGTGTGGTAGTGAAAGGTTAACCTTCTGTAGTGTGGTAGTGAAAGGTTAACCTTCTGTAGTGTGGTAGTGAAAGGGTTAACAATAACAAGTTATCAGAAGCAGAGTTGACATTCCAGCTCCCAACAGGCATGTATGGATACAGGACCTTCTGCTATTATCCTGGTTATTTTGGTTGGATATTTTCAGCTGGTGTTTCTGGCTAACGCTTATCTCATTGTCTATAACCTCTGCTCCTCTGTGCCAGCTGGACAAACAGTGTGTGTGTGTGTGTGTGTGTGTGTGTGTGTGTGTGTGTGTGTGTGTGTGTGTGTGTGTGTGTGTGTGTGTGTGTGTGTGTGTGTGTGTGTGTGTGTGTGTGTGTGTGTGTGTGTGTGTGTGTGTGTGTGTGTGTGTGTGTGTGTGTGTGTGTGTGTGTGTGTGTGCATGTGCGTGTGCGTGGCGTGCGTGTGTGTGTGTGTGCGTGTGCGTGTGAGTGCGTGTGCATGCGCTTCAGAGTTGAGGCACCACTGCGGTTGTCTGGGCTAAACCATATGGGAGGCAGCACACTGCAAAACATATCAAGCTAGCAAGTCATGTTGTCTGGAATCGGCAGGGTTCATGGGAGATGTAGTCTCAGCAGGAGAACTACAATAACAAGAGGTGGCACAGTGGTCTTATCTGGTTACAGTAGTTATACCAATCTGACAATGATAATGATATATTATTGACAGGGTGGTGGATAGTTGATTGCAGTTGTGTTTCTTATACTATACAGTATACTAGAGTATACTGTACACAACCTAGAGTATACTGTACCCAGTCAGTGTTAAGACAACTGTGTTAATGTTAATGAGCTTCCCACATTGCTCTTACGATGGTAGTCCAGTTCAATTTAAGATAATTTGAAATACACAATCTAAAGCGACTCTTAACTCATTCACGGCCAGCGGTGTAAGCCATCCTTGTACTCATGGGCCACCGCTTTAAGAGATAGGGATTTTCACTGTGCGTGGCGGTGTTTGCAGGGCTATATCTATATATCCTATATTATAGCTATGGAGACAATACTATGGCTCATTTCACATTAACTATCCATCGTTCAACATGTGAAAAAGAATAAATTTTTTCATGTATACGTTTGCGTGTTATATGTGGTGAATATTGTATAGTTTCAGAGTAATCCTGGCTAATTCCTGAAAACGGCGCTATGGAGCAATATGTGAATTTAGCTAAAAGCGTTCACGTTGCTCGCCTGGACACGCTACTATTTCCAATTCAAAGGTATATAATAGCATTATGTTCCATCATGAATGCATGAAAGGGGGGGGGGGGGGGGGTCATTTTTTGATGTTTTGATCGTCAGCAATGGCATACGTTTTGGAGTATGTTACATAAGATCGTTGCGATCGATGTGAAATCATGGTTGGATCAAAGTAGGATTGATAGTCCTTACCTTTACTAGGAGGTATCCCAAAAAGATTATTCCAATTGTCGCAATTGATCGCGATTTCCAGTATTGGTGTCAATCAGGTCCGCGACATAATCCGGCACAACACATGCATCGAGGGGCCATGGACGCGTTCCAATGTGATCGGGTGAACCGCTAGGCTTGCCTGGACCAAAATGATCCGCCCGGAGGAAATTAGATGTAACACTATAGAGAGAGAGTTGCCATTATATAGCTCCAAACATGCAGGTGAGGTGTTTGTGGTATAGGAGGTTCAAGGTAAAACATTCTATAAATTACAAACTATTCTTAGCTCTGGAAGCAGGTCAGCTGCCTGTGAACACAGAACGCTGACACAAAAGAGTTTTATTTGTCACGGCATACAAGTATACAATGAATTATCATGTAGAGAAAACATTTAGTCACTGTTTGGTCGGAGCAGACTGACATGTCACAAACACACACACACACACACATACACACACACACACACACACCACACACACACACAACACACACACACACACACACACACACACACACACACATACACACACACACACACACACACACACACACACACACACAGACACATCTACACACCACACACACCCATACACAGAGAGACACCTACACCTACACACACACACACACACACACACACACACACACACCACACACACACACACACACACACACACACACACACACACACACACACACAGAGAGACACACACACACACAGGCGTATTGAACCCAGCTGGTCTCAGACAGGTAGGTCACATGATCAAATCTCTAGAGGACAGACATTCTTCCTACTGACATGATGGTAGTTATGGGACCTGCCAGACTGAAGTTCCCAGTATACTAGTATACATACAATAGTCCTATTTGAGTTAACAAAACAGTCTCTGAGTCAACAGAATAGTCCCAGAGTCAACTGAATAGTCCTGAGTCAACAGAATAGTCCTGAGTCAACTGAATAGTCCCTGAGTCAACAGAATAGTCCTGAGTCAACAGATAGTCCTGAGTCAACTGAATAGTCCCTGAGTCAACAGAATAGTCCCAGAGTCAACTGAATAGTCCTGAGTCAACAGAATAGTCCTGAGTCAACAGAATAGTCCTGAGTCAACTGAAAAGTCCCTGAGTCAACAGAATAGTCCCAGAGTCAACTGAATAGTCCTGAGTCAACAGAATAGTCCTGAGTCAACAGAATAGTCCTGAGTCAACAGAATAGTCCTGAGTCAACGAATAGTCCCTGAGTCAACAGAATAGTCCTGAGTCACAGAATAGTCCTGAGTCAACAGAATAGTCCTGAGTCAACAGAATAGTCCTGAGTCAACAGAATAGTCCCTGAGTCAACAGAATAGTCCTGAGTCACAGAATAGTCCCTGAGTCAACAGAAAAGTCCCTGAGTCAACAGAATAGTCCCTGAGTCAACAGAATAGTCCCTGAGTCAACAGAATAGTCCCTGAGTCAACAGAATAGTCCTGAGTCAACAGATAGTCCCTGAGTCAACTGAATAGAAAGGGGGAGAGCGCTACCGGAGTCTCATGGCCAGTACAGAAAGACTCAGGCCATGGTTACACTGGGGTTTTTGTTTTAGTTTTTGTTGCTGAATGATTACGTTTGCATGTCCAAGTTAAAAAGAAATGCCGTTTTGGCAGGAAACGCGTTCCCCTAGCGAGAACACTCAAAAGGTGTTTTCGTTTTGGAAACTCGCCGACAATGGTGCCATGTAATCTGCGCAAGCCGGATACAGCGCCGTTCAGCCCAATGCCCATGCGCAGTAGAGACCCGCACGGTTATTTCCAGTGTTTACAGCAGAGCTGTCCCAAGTAGCTGCGGCTACCATGTGTTGTCAAGTTATTGTTATAAGGAGCCCAGTCCAAGCTACAACAGTCTATATAGTAGTATATTAGTATATAGTATATAAGTAGTATATAATGGTACTCAAAAAACTGAGCGCCCTCCAACCAAACAAGGCCACTGGCCATGACAACATCCCCTCCAAATT
>NC_140173.1:35168033-35223340 GCF_963971535.1 Notolepis coatsorum | reverse complement strand
ACCACCACCCCTCTGTGACACCCAACACCCCCCCCCCCCAACCCCTCCGTACACCCCCCCCCCCCCCCCACCCCCCCCCCACGACATACAAAACGGCTCCTAATCTGTGTGTGCTGGTAGGACTCACGTGCATTCATGCATTTACATGTACAAACACATATGCAAACACGCACGCACGCACACACACACACACACACACACACACACAGACAGTACACACACACATACATACACACATACAGTACACGCGCGCGCACACACACATACACACACTCAAACATATACATACTCAACCAGACTCATATATCACTGGCAGAACAACTAAGATGTGTAGCTTTTTTTCATTTAATTGAAAAAAGTCACTGATGTAAAACTGTGGGGCTGGTATATTGTGTACATACTGTATCCACTAAATACACTCTATACACACAACATATATATATATATATATATATATACTGTGACGAGCCTGGTGGTGTTCAGACTCGTCACGGATAGACTCGTCACGGATCAAAACAAACAAATTCAATGGTCCACACAAGTGCAATATCAATCAATAAGAATATTTATTGATTACAGGCAGAATATAGTCCGATGGGCAAAAATAGAATGGTCGTAATACAGTCCGATTGCCAAAACATAAAAACAGGCTCTCGTACAAAAAGAAGGATTGTTCAATACTCTGAGTAGTCGTCCGGTCCAGGGCCCAGTACACAATGGACACCTCTCGCCTTCACCTCTCCTCTCACTACCTCTCACCTTACAACACTCCGTTAACAATCTCTTTCTACTAGGGATGTCCGATATTATCGGCCTACCGATATTATCGGCCTACCGATATTATCGGCCAATATTGGCATTCAAATGTGACATCGGAAAAAATCGGTTTTCAAATTTTTAATATCTTTTTTTATTTATTTTTTTACATTTCTATACATTTATTTATCCAGGCAAGCTAGTAAGAACAAATTCTGATTTTATTTATTGTCAAAAGTATGCATAATGTTGTGTTAATTCACAACAAGAGATATGTAATGTTAATTACCTGAAATGATTCTGTTTTTGGGGGTGGGGGGGAACCCTGCATATATCGGTATCGGTTGATATCGGTATCGGAAATTAAGAGTTGGACAATATCGGTATATCGGTATCGGTAAAAAAGCCAATATCGAGCATCCCTACTTTCTACACATACTCAGCTCCAACCTCACCTCCTCTCAACTCAACTCTATCTGTCCTAGTGTATTATAGTGTGTGTCTGGTGTGTGTGTGTGTGTGGGATGTGGGTGAACTAATGGTGCACAGGTGTGTTCTATCAGTACTAATCAACTACCTAATTGCTTCTACTCCTCCCGTGGCAGTAGTACCTCCGTCCTTCACATATCCATAGTCCCCACCAGACTGGTGGACAAGCTGATCGAGCTGGGTCTGAGCTCCGCTCTGAGCGCCTGGATACTGGACTTTCTGAGTGAAAGGCCCCAGGCGGTCAGGGTGGGGGGTGAGACCTCCAACACCATCACCCTGAGCATCGGGTCCCCCCAGGGCTGTGTTCTGAGGCCCCCTGCTGTACTCACTATACACACATGACTGTGTGGCCAAGTTCAGCTCCAACTCCATAGTGAAGTTTGCGGACGACACAGTGGTGGTGGGGCTGATCTCGGACAACGACGAGAAGGCCTACCGGGAGAAGGTTGAGGTACTGGGAACGCTGGTGCCAGGACGACAGCCTGCCCCTGAACATTGGTAAAACAAGGAGCTGATCGTGGATTATAGGAGAGGACAGCAGGAGACACACACACCACTGAGGATAAACGGGGCTACCGTGGACAGGTGAGCAGCTTTAAGTACCTGGGGGTCCACATCTCAGAGGATCTGACATGGACAACACACATAGACTCAGTCGTAAAAAAAGGCGATGTGGACTAGGCCAACAGTGACTTTCATGAAGAATGGAAAAAAAAGTATTGAAATTGACCCAGTTTTAGCGTTTTTATCAAACATTTTGTCTGCCCAACACAATCACAACGCACGTGCATATTTTAATCAATGGTTCATAACGTGCGCGTGTAATCGAAATGATCGTCACAACAGGTGCAGGGCACCAGGGGGCTCACAGGGGGCGCTGAGAGTCACACACAGCTAGTGGCAGGCACTGATTATGCTTGCTACTACTAGCCGAATGAAAATGTATCTGTTCACCTAACACTATTGCTCCGTGATTATAGCCACCCATCTCTAAAGCCACAACCACGTTACCATATTTGTAATAATGTAAATCATTGTGTCGTTGTACACATATTGTGTTTATAACGTTAGTAGCTAACATAGCTTAGCTTGGTAGCTATTGTGCTAACAAAATATCCCGACATCCGGCTCGCTGGCCGGCATGAACGGCCGACCCAAAATGGTTCTCTCCTCTCTGTACACCCCGTCCCCACGGGTACCCTGCCGGGGGGCCCATGGACACGACAACGGCGACAATGGTGGCAGCCTGTAGGGTGTTCGAGCCCGTAAAGGCTAGTGGTACACGATAGCTATGAGCTAACAACGGCCGCCGCTGTTGTCGCGTCCACAAGCTCCTCCGCAGGACACCCGCGAGGACGGGGGCACACAAAGAGGAGAACCATAGGCTAACGTCAGTGTAGTGGTCCCGACTGTAGGCAGCAGGGACCATAGGCAGGGACGGCGGAGCTATATAGGCTAACTGTGATGCACAGAGTGGGCCACCATTGAACTAGTACTATGACCCGGACGGGCAAGGCATTTCCTGAAGTGACGTCACGCCGTGCTAGCTTTAGATTCGGCTCATTAATATGCACCTGTAGTGACGTCGGCGTTTGATAAGCTTTTTTGATTCGTGCGTGCATGTTATTCGTGCGTGGACCTTTTTAACTCTTTCAGAGTGGCATTTCCGGTGTCAAATGGAAAAAATAAATAATGAAATTATATACCATGATGTAAACTACCCATAATTGATCAGTAGGGTTAACCTGGAGGTTGGGCTTTAAGGAAGTTCAGAGTATCTGGGAAGATACTCCAGTCTTCTACTCCGGAGCTGTAGAGAGCATCTTGACTGGAAACATCACTGCCTGGTATGGAAACAGCACGGCACAGGACAAGAAGGCCCTACAGAGAGTGTGCGCTCAGCCGAGCGTACCACGGGTATTGCACTACCAGCCCTGCAGGTTCTATACAACAAGAGGTGCAAATCCAGAGCCTGCAGAATAATGAAAGACCCTCACCACCCCAACAACAGCCTGTTCATGCTGCTGAGGTCAGGCAGACGCCTGCGCTGCGAACACCAGCTACTAGGACAGAGAGACTTCGGCTCATTGACAAGCTGATTGACAAGCTAAAAGCAATTGGTTTGATAGTCTATCAGTGAGCTGGATGCAATCCTACCTGGAGGGGAGAGAGCAGATGGTGGAGGTAAACGGTACCCTATCCCCCCCCCTCACAGTAAACTGTGGTGTTCCACAAGGAAGCATACTAGGTCCGCTACTGTTCCTAATTTATGCAAATGACATGTCGTCAGCTTGTGACTGCAACTTGTTCCTGTTTGCGACGACTCAGCCCTGCTGGTCTCTGACAAGAACAAGTTACAGGTTGAAAAAACCCTCAGCTCAGAACTAGGCAAAATCTGCATATGGCTCGCTGATAACAAACTATCATTACACATGGGCAAAACAGAGTCCATTCTCTTCGGTTCAAATAACAAACTCAGCAAGACCGACGGCTTCTCAGTTACAGTGGGTGACAATATTGTCACAAGGAAAGAAGATATTACCTACCTGGGTTCCATCCTAGAGGCAAATCTTTCCTGTCACAAAATGGCATCCAATGTAATAAAAAAAGTCAACCAACGAACTCGATTCTTGTACCGGATCTCCTCACTGGTAAACAAGAATACCCTGAAGACTCTAGCAGGAGCACTCATTCAAGGGTACTACGACTATGCTTGCACCTCATGGTACCAAAGCACCTCAAAGGCGCTAAAAACAAAATTACAAACATCTCAAAACAAACTGGTCAGACTACTGCTTGACCTTACTCCTAGAACCCACCTCACCCCTGCCCACTTTGACAACCTAGGATGGCTTAGAGTAGACGACAGAGTACAGCAACTTGCAATGGGCCTGGTCTACAAGATACACTACACGACCAAGGTACCCATGTACATGACAAAATACTTCCCAAAGGTCAGTGAATACCACGATCACAACACCAGAGGGAGCTCCACAAATCATGTTAAACCCAGATTCGGCTCAAACAAGGGACTAAACACGTTTCGCAATTATGCCACATCAATGTGGAACGCCCTACCCAAAGCTGTAAAGGAATGTGAATCACTACCCACTTTCAAAAACACTCTCAAAAAACACCTAAGGGAGACTGCAACTCGAAACTGGCCCCTGTAAATGTCCGAACACAACCCCCTCCAATGTACAGTAAATTACCAAGTATGGTCTTGTCAATAATCCAATGTACAGTGTTGTTTGTACAGTTGTACAGTGTCCCCCACCCACCCCTCCTACCCAACCCCCCCCCCCCCCCACTCCTACCCAACCCCCCCCCCCCCCCCCACCCACCCAACCACCTCCAATGTACAGTCCCCCCCCACCCCCACCTACCCAATCCAATGTACAGTTTCTACGCCTAATGTATATACTCTTTTCTTTCTGGACTCTTTTTGTATCACCAACAGTACTGTAATTGCAAATCTGGTATGTCATAAATGTATAGATGTAACAGTACTGTCTATCTGTATGTCATGTATGTCATATATGTTACGATGAATTGAAAATGGGGGACCCTGATGTAAACAAGACGAAAGTCTTTCTCTGGTCTGCATCCCCTTAACAATTGTATGTATTGAGCTGTACTGTACTGTACCCATTCTGCAATCTGTTAATAAAGTTTTCATTCATTCATTCATTCACTCAGCTTCTTCCCCCAGGCCATCAGAGCCTTGAACACTGAACTCTCCACACACAAGCACACATGAGCACACACACGACACACACACTGTACACGCTCACACGCTAGCAGCCACTTTAACATGAGCAAGCACACACTCATGCTGCAGTGGGCGTGTACTTAGACCAGTTACTGTCCAATCAAAGGTCCTATTTCTCTGCCATTCACTTACATTAGCTAGTGAGGCTACAAAGGAATGTTGCCTCACTAGCCAATGTAAGTGATTGGGAACTGTGTATCACTTGAAAAAAAAATTCACTGGCATTTCTTTTTCACAGGGGAAAACATTTCTAATACAAATAAATATTTAAAAAAAAAAAAATAAAAAAAAAATATATATGTATATTAATAATAATATATATGTTTTTGTCTGTATACTAGTGAAGCACTGCCTCACTAGTAGTCATGCAATAACCTCCACTGTGCTGCACACGCTCACACTTATGGCCACTTTACAAAAGGAAAGGTCACTTTAAGAATAGTATAGTATAACTTGAAATTGTATAATATAGCATGTACATAAAGACCCAGTGCCTCATCCGTAGCTAACAGTGTATTGCACTACCACAGGACCTAGCATGTCCTACCATGCTCTGTAAATAACTCATGTACATATACCGACATGCCCTACTCTGTTTACTGTTTTATTGCACAATGTCGTTCTATTGGATTCTATTATATATTACTATTGTATTATGCACATCGTTGCGGGCAAGACCACCCGCATTTCATTGTATACTCGTATGCCGTGACAAATAAAACTCTTGACTTGACTTGACTTGATATCTGCCACAATATATATGAAACAATATACTGCTGATGTTGGTATCTCTTGATTCTGCAGACGCCTGATAGCCTCCATGCTGACATGGTTCCCTACATGAAGAAACGGTTCCAGAACACTGGGACCAGGCCGTTCCATTCCATTATTTATACCATAGATTTAACCATTCATTACACTCTGTCTGGCTGTGTGGTTCCATTCTGTTAGAGGGCTCACTGCTGCAGCAGCAAAGCATGCTGGGTACAGATTAAGTACAACAGCATAACAGCATAACAACATACCAACACTCTTTTTAAAGCAGCGAGCACTAGAATAACCCCCTAAGGTACATTCATATAACTCAACCCTCACGATCGTTTGTATATAGTGGAAATTCATTGTACATATGATGACAGCTAACAACTTCATGAATGCTATTGTTAGTTTATCAGTTGTAGGGACGTAGGGTAGGACGGAAACAGAATTCCTCACATTGTATTTCTTATGTGTGTGTAGTTCTCTATTTTGAAACATGGCTGCCTATAACCATTTCAAAAGAAAATGCCTAATTTCTGTGCAGTGGTAGAGTAGGTAAACACTGGAACTAGGGGTGCACCGATGTATCGGTCGGGTATTGGTATCGGCCGATAAGTGCCTTGTTGACTGCAATCGGCCTATCGGCCGATAAGCTTGAATGTGCCGATGGCAGTAGCCGATAAATATCCATCAATTTGTGTCGCGTCAAAAGGCAAAAAAAATTCTGTCGTGTCCTGCACAACGCCGCCCCCAGTCCCCCACACACACACAAGCTACTGCATCAAAGTTACTACTAAATATTCAACATTCTCTTTTGAGACTCCGCTTCAGACTCTTATCATTTGGCACTAAAATCTAAACAATGTCACCGATATGGCTGTCCGCAACATGTCATTAATTGTGTACGCGAGGTGGTCGCTCAGTGACGACGCTAACGTGAGCTAGGTTAGCTAGCATGAGCTACCGGGAGATGGAAAGACTTTTTTTTTTTTGATCCACTTTTTCTCCCATTTTTCCATATTTTCTCCCATCCCAATTTCGTATCATCCAATTCAACCCTCCCCTGTCACGAACGCTGTTTCTTGCCTCCCACAAGCCGGCTGCAATGTGGACTAAGTCATACATAGCACAAGTCCCCTCCGGTACTTGAGGTAACAGCAGTCGCATCTTTTCACCTGCGCAGCTCGATCTCTCAGTGTCGAGGAGTAACGCGTGGGAGGCTCACGCTGCCCCCGACACTTCCTGATTCTACTGCGCAGGCGCACCAACCGACTTGTAGGAGTCGCTTGTTCACAACGTTCGATCCCCACCCTTCAGTTTTCCCTCCCCGTAATACGGCCAATGTGTATTACTGCGGACGACCAGCCAAACTGAAAAACAATGTGGAGAGCTGGATTCGAACACGCGAATCCTAGCGTCTCCACACTGGTGGCGAGTGCCTTGCCCACTACACCACCTAGCCGCCCTTCGGGAGATGGAAAGACTAACGTTACTGGTGAAAATTTGATTTACGTTGGAATACTCCTTTGCCAACTTGCTGTACTTTGCTTGCAGGTCTGCAGCCATTATTGCTGGATTATGAATAGCCCCAACTTTAGCCAAGGTAACGTTATGGCTAAACCTTTAACGTTAGTTAACGCTAGCTTTCGGTTAGCTGTTCAATGCTAATAACACAACCAAGCGAACCCATTAGAGCTCCCCGTCAACACCCCTCTCTCGGAAGATGGCATTTAAGAAAGTATCTGCTGTTAAAATGACACAAACATTCGTTTTGTGGCATTAACGTTATATAGTTAGTGTTACACGTTCAATAACATCAGCATAGTATTTACCCGAACATAGCAAGTAGCCAGCATTACTCGTTCATACTAGCTCAGTTCCTTCCGTTGCTCATAGAGCCCTGAGAGTTGTACCCAATCCATTCTGCAATCTGTTAATAAAGTTTTCAATCAGACAAATGTATAGAAAGGCTTTGTTTTATTATAACATTCGTTGCAGTAAAATCATTATGCCTCGTTTGGTCATCCTGTGGAGCGCTGGTCGGCGGGGCCGGGGAGCTAACGTATTAGCTACGGTAAGCTTGTTGTGGTTCTCGCAAGCAGATCAATGGCGCCATGCCCGGAAGTAGAAAATGAATAAACGCTTGCCGATTGGTGGTAAGAACAGCAGGAGGTGGGTGCTAGCAGTGTGACGTAATTGGCCGAATCGACTGTCAATCAAAATTGTTCTATTGCATTGGTTGAGAGCTCTGGTTGAGACAATAGTATCCAGCTGCAGGCCGCCAGACCATACTGGGAGAGGGATAGTGCTACATGGCATGGTGGAATTAATACCATAAACATATTTCTTGATGTTTCCTTTTTTTAAGTAAGTAAAGAGGCCTACAAATACAAACATACACATACAAATATACAGTAGTTTCATTAAAAAAATTATAATAATTACAAAAAAAGATTACAAATATTTTTTTTGCCACAAATATCGGTATCGGTATCGGCCGATTGTGTTAGTTGAACAATCGGTATCAGTGGCAAATTTTCATATCGGTGCATCCCTAACTGGAACACTTGTCATGTTTACATTAACTCTTTCTGCGCCAAACCCGAGATAAGTCAGGTTTCGCCGCCAGCGGTTGAGCGCCATACCCGAGATTTCTCGGGTTTTGATCCTTTGATATTTTTCCTTTGATCCAGAGCGACAGAGGCATCGCTATGTAAGGGATAATGTATAGCTACGAGGTCATTGTCGCAAAATAATTGACCGACACAGAGTTTAGAATACCAAGGCGCCGCGCCGAGGTGTTTTAAACGTCAGTGAAGGTCAATTATTTTGCTACAATAACCGAGTATAGGCTATACATTATCCCGCTTATTACATGGCTAACTTACTAACAATATACCTAATTCATTTTACAAGATCAAATACAGACGCAGTTCTGTTCTGTCGCTCCCGCTGTCATCGCCGGCAGCTTGCACTGATGTGAATGCAGCTGTGCATATGCTGAGCAGCTGAAACAGTGTGTGTCAGTGGCCTTGATTACTCCAGCTGCGAAAAACAATAATCACCGGTGGTTATCGAAAATAATTCACCGCTGTCGGGGGCTATTGACCAATCACAATCAAGCATTTCGGCGAATGTTAAAACGGCATGTAATAAGAGATTTTATCGCCTCGCCATTTCCCACACGAGTATACACATATACACGAGTAATCGCGATGGCGATGGAATCACTGGGATTATTCTTTTTGGAGTATCTTCTGGTTATGGTAGGGGTCTATTCTTTGTCTATTTTACCGAACCTGAAACAAGTTTTTGTACCGATCACAGTGTCGTTTTTTACCAGACATAAAACGTTTATCGCTTTTCCTGGTCAGACATGACCGACAGATACAGTGAGAGTGAAACGGGAGAGAGAGCAGGGGAAGACATTCGGCAAATAACGGCGGGTCCGGGAATCGAACTCGGGTCGGCCGATCCGCGACGCAGCGCGGTACATGGTGTGCTACTGGATCGCCCCAACGATCACAGTTTTGAGTTAAAACGACACCCCCCCCCCCCCCCCCCCCCCCTTGATGATTTTGTGAAGACACATATGTACATGGTACATACCTTTGATTTGGAAGTATTTGGGGTTCCGGGCAAGCAACCCAAACTATTTGGGAATATTGCATATAACGTGTCATATCTCGCGATCTATGGAAAAAGACTGGATTATTTTGGAAAGGGGCTATGTTTAGCGTGTAATAGTGCACAAACTACAGTATGTAGAAATTAACTAGTTAGTCAGTGATGGACTATGAACAATGCCTGTCAAATGAGCCATACTATTGTCTCCATAGCTTGATTGATTGATTGATTGAAAACTTTATTAACAGATTGCAGAATGGGTACAATACAGTACAGCTCAATACACACAATTGTTAAGGGGATGCAGACCAGAGAAAGACTTTCGTCTTGTTTACATCAGGGTCCCCCATTTTCAATTCATCAGGACATATATGACATACATGACATACAGATAGTCAGTACTGCTACATCTATACATTTATGACATACCAGATTTGCAAATACAGTACGGTTTGTGATACAGAAGGAGTCAAGAAAAGGGAGTATATACATTTGACGTAGAAACTGTACATTGGAGGAGGTTGGGTGGGGGGGGTTGGGTACATTGGGATATTGACAACCATACTGAGTAATTTACATTGGAGGTGGTTGGGGGGGGGGGGGGGCACACTGTATAAACAAGCAAAACTGTACATTGAGGGGGGGGAGGAGACACTGTACAAACAAACAAAATTGTACATTGGACTATTGACAAAACCATACTAGGTAAATGACTGTACATTGGAGGGGGTTGGGTTAGGATATTTACAGGGGCCAGTGTTGAATTGCAGTCTCCCGTAGGTGTCCCTTGAGAGAGGTTTTGAAAGTGGGTAGTGATCCACATTCCTTTACAGCTTTGGGTAGGGCGTTCCACATTGATGTGGCATAATTGCGAAACGTGTTTAGTCCCTTATTTGAGCCGAATCTGGGTTTGACATGATTTGTGGAGCTCCCTCTGGTGTTGTGATCGTGGTATTCACTGACCTTTGGGAAGTATTTTGACATGTACATGGGTACCTTGGTCGTGTAGTGTATCTTGTAGACCAGGCCCATTGCAAGTTGCTGTACTCTGTCGTCTACTCTAAGCCATCCTAGGTTGTCAAAGTGGGCAGGGGTGAGGTGGGTTCTAGGAGTAAGGTCAAGCAGTAGTCTGACCAGTTTGTTTTGAGATGTTTGTAATTTTGTTTTTAGCGCCTTTGAGGTGCTTTGGTACCATGAGGTGCAAGCATAGTCGTAGTACCCCTGAAGCTATAATACAGAACACACGATGGGTCTGCAAACATCGCTAAAATGGTCAATAACGCTGGCGCCATTGAGTAAAGATGGGAAAAGAGCGTGGCGGTCAATCAGTTAACAAAATAAAAATTTATAATTTCTTTTTTTGATATTTGAGAAACCATTTTCATGTATCAACTCTAGCAACCACTGTCTCCAGTAACATGGAGGGAAATGGTCATTTTAAACATTCGGAGAAAAGCTTCTATTGGGTAGACTACATATGCCTACAAAAGGTATCATGGTTGTGTGATGGTAATTTCAGTTTTATCATGGTACTGTCATGGTATCATTATGGCACCCCTTTTGCACTTTAATAATACCATGGACCATGGTAGAACACACTTTAAACCAGGGAGGGGCAACTGGCGGCCCTCACCGACGCTCCATGCGGCCCCAGGCCAATATCCGAATATTGATAAATTATTATTGTTTTCAGCTGTTAAATACACACCGGTAGATCACGGGCTGATTTCAAGTAGACCGTGACATTATTTTTATATAACATCAAGTATATGTTGTCACGTCGCGGCTGAGATGAGGCTTGCTTTAGTGCAGAGCTTTCCTCTCATTTCATTATAGACACAGACCAGCGCGGACCTTTAATGACATGCAATTGTAATTTCATTAGACACAGACCAGCACGGACCTTTCCTTTCCTTTCACAAAAAGGAATTCATTATTCTGATGAGTATTGCACTTGGCTACTTGTTTACTTTTGTAGTGTTCAGATAACACTAATACCACTGAAATGCATGTTATGGATATGAAGCACTCAAGAATGTTTTGTTTAGTAGCAGGATAAAAGTTTATACATTTAACAAAATCATTTATTATTGCACTTTTGATTTACTGTTGTAGTGAAATGCAGCAGGAATGCTGCTTTGTGTTTGTTGAGCAGTGGGCTTTAAGTTCATACATTTATTTTAATAGAAGCCTTAATTATAATTTGTCATTTTTGTATATATTTGGGTTACACAGCAATACTCAAATTCAGCTGTATTTATAAATTCATAAAGTTGAAATTAAGCATTACTAAATGCGTTTGAAATGGAATAAAAACAAAGTTACAACAAATTATAATTGTTTATATGCCTTATTTATCACATCTGTGACTATTATGGGCTATTTGAGTGATGGGGTACTACTGGCGGGACTGCCGATCAATGCGGCCCCCCAGATTGAGTGTGGAAATTTAATGGCTCTCACCATATACAAAGTTGCCCACCCCTGCTTTAAACCATGATAGCAATGGTAATATCATGGAATCTACATCATTTTCTGGTCACTACCAAAATTATAGAAATACCATGATTTTATACTTTTTAGTAAATGCCATGGAACTTTTCAGTCCTTTTGCTAATGGTTGGTACAGAGAAGCAACAAAGCAGGTTGTAGTGTATATGTATGTGCTTGAGCAATACAGCAATACAGGTGCAGGCTGGGTGATAAATGTGTGTGTAATGGAATGTATTTTAAATAGACCCCCTTATCAGTAAACATGAGGCTATGAGCTGATATGCGGGGCACAAGGCTTGGAAAGCCTTACATATCAGAATGTGTGACGCCCATTAACTCATTCACGGCCAACCACGACTATAGTCAGGTTATCTCGCCAACCGTTGAGCGCCAGAACGCGAGTATAGTCGGGTTTTCGATTGTTTTCATCGTTTTTTCTTTTATTCGATTTCTTTATTCTATACAGTCTCACGGACCTCTGTGTATCATTGGGACTCATTCTTAGACGCCCAGATTGTAATGCCGGCCGAATCCTGCTAGGTGGCAGTATCGCCCACCCTTTGAAACCTTATTTCACACTGTGTGTTACATTATATATAGTCCGGGCGGAGAATTTGGCGAGTGAATCGCTTCATCCGAGCAATTTGGAACGCGTTCAGCACACTTCATGCATATGTTGTGCCATTTCATGTCAGGGACCCGATGGACATCAATACTGGAAATCGCAATCAGACAATTGGAATATTCTTTTTGGGATACCTCCTAGTAAAGGTAAGGACTATATGACATCAATCCTACTTTGATCCAACAATGATTTCACATCGATCGCAACGATCATATGTAACATACTCCAAAACGTATGCCGTTGCTGATGATCAGAGCATCACAAAACGCCCCCCCCCCCCTTTGATGCCTTCATGATGAAACATAATACCTATTATATACCTTTCATTTGGAAATAGTAACGTGTCCAGGCGAGCAACGCAAACTCCTTTAGCAAAATTCACATATCGCTCCATAACGCAGCTTCCAGCAATTAGCCCGGATCACTCTGAAACTATACAATATTCACCACGGGATAACACGCAAACGTATACATGAAAATATTTACTCTTTTTTACATGTTGGACGAGAGATAGTGACTGTCAAATGAGCCATAGTATTGTCTCCATAGCTATAATATAGAATATAGATATAGCTCTGCAAACATCGTGACGCACAGTGAAAATGCCTATCTTTTAAAGGGGGCATTATAAATGGCTTTTCCCAGTATTTAGCATTGTTTTATAGCAATAGGGGTTAGTATCAATGGGTCTGTGTCTCTAATTACCATATTGACTCATCAGTCTAGTCTCGAGTGCACGAGATCTTCCCTCACTCAACTAAGCTGTTCTGATTTGACAGTATTGCTGACATGAATATAGCACTGATTTGCATAACTAACGCCCCCTCTATGGTTGACAGCGACAGCAGAGCGAGTGGAAATATCTTCACTTCCTCAAACAGAGCGAGGCAGAGAGAGAACGAGCGAGGGAGAGAGAGGGAGAGAGCGATAGAGAGGGAGAGAGAGAGAGAGAGAGAGAGAGAGAGAGAGAGAGAGAGAGAGAGAGAGGGAGAGAGAGAGAGAGAGAGAGAGAGAGAGAGAGAGAGAGAGAGAGAGAGAGAGAGAGAGAGAGAGAGAGAGAGAGAGAGCTTCTGTCGGGGAAACAAACACACACGCATTTTACACACAACCTGACACGCGGGGCTTCTCCCTGGTAGAAAGAGAGAGAGAGAGAGGGACCGCGGTGCAGGAGTGTGTGAAACACAAACACACACGCATTTACACACACATCCTGGACCGCGCGGGGGAAGCAGAGGAGAGATAACTTTATGCTCCGTGTCCCTCTCTCTCTCCCTCTCCCTCCCTCCCTCTCCCCCTCTCTCTATCTCTCTCTGTCTGCCAGTCGCAGACTGCGGGTGACTCACTCAAAGCGCTTATGGGCGGAGCCCATCCAAAAATAGCCTGAAATCCTGAGGCTGAAAAATGATGCTTTTGAGTACTTGATCAAAAATATAAAACAATGCATTTTTTTGAAAAAAACCTTTCTGATGTGTTCCATAGACCCTCAGGAATTGTGTAAAGTTGCCCAAATAGTGCAAGGAATAGCAATGCATGTCCCCTTTAAAGCGTGGCCCATTGACTACAAGGATGGAGATAATGGCTGGCGCTGAAAGTGTTAAATGGCACAGAATAGAGGCGTGTCCTGGGTGGGGAAAGCAAGAAGTTGATTCCTGAGAGATTCAGGATCTGACAGGAGTCTGGCGATATGAATGTCCATCTCCAAACCCTGCCTTTGTGCCTAAGAACATCCTTTCATTCAAGGGACATTGGTCCTCATCCTTGAACGGACATACGTAAAACTTACCAAGGAATTCCTTTGTAACTCGATTTACATACTTATTCGGCATTCTCGAATGGCTTCGTATTGTAAATTCTTTGTAGGATTTCCGTACACGAAATCGAAAAGTAAGTCGGACAGACCGGTGTGCGCTCGTGGTTTCAACAGCTTTCTCTGGGAAAGTCATTGGGGATTGCCGATACTACAGACATCCGTGGAATTAAATAATTATAATGATAATTAATACGACAATATTTGTGTAATAAATTTTACGTTTAGCATTTATAGTCCAGACTCAATGAGGCATTGTGAGCATTACACACACACACTGCAAACTAAATAAATAAGAACTAAACCGATTGCCGTGGATATACAGTAGCTACTGTATAGTGGAATATACTGTATTAATATTCCATATACCGTCTTGTTATCATTATATTATTTATTGTTGGTTTTATTTATTTATTAGGCCTACATTGCTTGCGCACATCTAAGAGCCAGTGTAGAAATGGCTTGATGTTACTATTGTACTTATATTTGCACTCTGGTTGGATGCCAAACTTATTTTCATTGTATTGTACTTGTGCTGTATGATGACAATACATTTTAATCTAATCGAATTGTGAAAGTCTGCGCTACCTGTTGAAATGAATACAAGGATCAACACAGCAGAGATGCAATGGCAGACCCTCTTACTTCCGTTTTGCACACGGCACTGGCCTTATAAGGAGCTGGCTGGGCATGTCTGTATGCAAATTCAAGGGATACGGGCACGCGCTGAAAGTTTAAGAATGAGTGACGTACTCCATTCAGCAGAGCACAGCTGCGAACGTTTTCCCTCACTTACTGTTTCACACATTCAGGAATCCGGAGGAGGATTTCCCTAAATATGTTGGTACAACATTTTTATACCAAGATATTTACCAAGGCACTTACGAACACTTTCGAGAATGAGGACCATTGTCCTCAAGGCGTTCTACCCTACTCCCCATTCTAATGACGAGGAGAGGAATATGCAGGAGACACAGGACATTTTTATCTGTGGGAACATGTTAGCTACAGATAAAAAAAATCCTGTGTCTTTACCGGGGAACATAGGACCCGGGGAACATAGAACCCGGGGAACATAGACCCGGGGAACATAGGGATGACCCCGTTTATACATGGAGGACAGAGGAAAGGTTTTATCTGTAGCTAACATGTTTATACATGGAGAACAGAGGAAAGGTTTTATCTGTAGCTAACATGTTTATACACAGAGGAGACAGAGGAAAGGTTTTATCTGTAGCTAACATGTTTAGGGATCATCCCTATGTTCCCCGGGTCCTATGTTCCCCGGGTTCTATGTTCCCCGGGTTCTATGTTCCCCGTTTTGATTGATTAATAGATTGAACATTTTATAAATTTGTATTATTTTATTAATTATTAATGTCCGCCTTGTTTAGAACGGTTAAGCTTAGGCCCTCTTTCGAACTGGTTAAGGTTAGAGTTTGGAATCAGGGCTGGTGGTCTAACATTTTCAATCAATCAATCAATCAAAGCGGGGAACATAGAACCCGGGGAACATAGGACCCGGGGAACATAGACATGCTCTCATGTTTATACATGGAGAACAGAGGACAGGTTTTATCTGTAGCTAACATGTTTATACATAGAGGAGAAAGAGGAAAGTTCAAGTTCAAGTTTCAAGTTTCTTTAATAGTTGTCATACAGAAGTACAGAATACTTTTATACAAAATGCTTCTTACTGTTACGCTCCAGAGACTGTGCAAGACAAGATAAGTATGAAATAAAATAACATAGTATAGCATGTAAATTATAAGTAAAAAAATGAGGTCACAATGTTCAGTATAGACATATGTACAATGTTCGATGCAGAATAGACGTAACTGAGTTACCATATAATATACAATACTATGCAGTGTACTAATATACAATACTATATAGTGCAAGGCAGAAATGGGATGAGGTGCAATTTAGGTACAATTTACAGTAGGTGTACGAGTTGTAGTGCAAATCCTTTATCAATAAATATAAAGTGTGTTTGTGTGATCTAAAGTGTGGAGAGTGGGTGCTGCATTGTGTTGTTTGTTTAAGTGAGTGTGTGCGTGTGGGTGTGTGTGCTGTGTGCATTTGATGGTTGTTGCATAGTGTTTATTGTTCGTTTAGCAGCCTGATGGCCTGGGGATAGAAGCTTCTTCTGAGTCTTTCTGTGCTCGCCTTAAGACTCCGGTATCGCTTGCCTGACCGCAGCAGTTCAAAGAGGCAGTTGTTCGGGTGGCTCGAGTCCTTAATAATTATCTTAGCCTTCCCCCTGCACCGCTTGTTGTAAATGTTCTGGAGGGTGGGAAGCCCCCCTCCAATTGTGCGTTCGGCTGAACGTGTCACTCTCTGTAGTCTGCTACGGTCTTGTGCAGTGCTATTCCCAAACCAGGAGGTGATGTTGCCAGTCAGTATGCTCTCTATTGTACATGAGTAGAAGTTCCTAAGGATCTTCTGACTGACTTGGAACTTCCTTAGGCGCCTGAGGAAGTAGAGGCGTTGTCGTGCCTTCTTCACAACACTGTCAATGTGTGTGGTCCATGTCAAATCCTCGGATATGTGGGCTCTAGGGCTGTCTTAAATGCTTCGAAGCTTCGAACGTTCGATTCGATGGCACAAGCTTCGAACATTAAAAAAAAAATCGAAGTAAAAAAAAAAAAAAAAAAAATCAACAAAAAAATTTTCAATTTTTTTTTTTTTACTTCGATTTGTGTGTGTGTGTAGTGTGTGTGTGTGTGTGTGTGTGTGTGTGTGTGTGTGTGTGTGTGTGTGTGTGTGTGTGTGTGTGTGTGTGTGTGTGTGTGTGTGTGTGTGAACTACCCATCCCAGTTAGGACAGCCGAATCCCGTCCAATCTTTCGCCGTCGACTAAAGACTCACTTCTTCAACCATTATCTGAAATGATAAAAAAAAAAAAATCTAACCGTGACTAACCTTACTGTCATGCACTTGTCCTAATAAACTAACCTACACTGTAACACGCAACACTTTGATGAACATTGTTACTCAGCTGATAGAGTTGTACCCTTCTTGCTGTCTTGTCGTACACAGCACTTGTAAGTCGCTTTGGATAAAAGCGTCAGCTAAATGACTAAATGTAAGTGTGTGTGTGTGTGTGTGTGTGTGTGTGTGTGTGTGTGTGTGTGTGTGTGTGTGTGTGTGTGTGTGTGTGTGTGTGTGTGTGTGTGTGTGTGTGTGTGTGTGTGTAGGTGTGTGTGTAGGTGTGTGTGTGTGTGTGTGTGTGTGTGCGCGCACCTTGTAGAATTCCACACATAAGAAAGAAAGATACTGGGATGAATAAACAAAATAGGAAATAAAATGTAGAAATGCATGCAATACATAAATAAATATGAATCTCCATATATGAAATATAACATTTAGATAAGGTGCTACTGAGATGTTTTGGTGAGTTCTTTGTTTTTTTGTGGAAGTTGCCCTTCTTAAAAATGCATGAACATTCACTGATAATTGGTCTGTAGTGGAGTCTACAAGGTCTACATTGCCGGACCATGTAGAATCCGGACCTTGTAGACTGACATAATTCTGTGCATAGTTTAGTCTACACAGGCCATATTTCAAATAATCAAAATCTTACTTCATTCATCTTAAACATTCTTGATTTGGGGGATTGGTAGTTCCCATGAAATCTGAAGTTGTTCAAACGACAACAGCGATCCACCTTGAATTAAATCACACAGCCGAGTGAAACCTTGTTGGATGCGTCAGTCACGAAAGGGGCTACTTAATTAATTAATCCAACCCACTTTATTTATAGAGCACATTTAAAAACAACAACGTTTCCGAAAGTGCTGTACAAGTCCCACAACATAAGATAAAAAAATAAAAAATAATTTTTTTTTTCTTCGAAGCTTCGAATTAAAATCGAAGCTCGGCCCCGAAGCTTCGATTGCCAAAAAAAGCTTCGAAGGTCAACCCTAGTGGGCTCCGAGGTACTTGAAACTGTTCACTCTCTCAACCAGTGCCCCGTCGATGCTGAGGGGGCTGTAGTCCTTGACCCCCGACCTCCTGAAGTCCACAATCATCTCTTTTGTTTTGCTGACGTTCAGGGAGAGGCAGTTCTCCTGACACCACTGTGACAGATTCTCTACCTCTTCCAGGTAGGCCCTCTCGTCGTTGGCAGAGATCAGGCCCACCACTACTGTGTCATCAGCAAATTTGATGATTGTGTTGATGTTCCGCTGTGCTACGCAGTCATGTGTGTACAGGGAGTAGAGGAGGGGGCTCAGAACACAGCCCTGGGGGGCCCCTATGTTGAGCGTGATGGATGAGGAGGTGCAGTTGCCTGCTCTTACCACCTGGGGTCTGCCCGTCAGGAAGTCCAAGACCCACTGGCAGAGGTCATAGTTCAAGCCCAGGTCCCTGAGCTTGGCTATGAGTTTGGAGGGGACTATGGTATTGAATGCTGAGCTGTAGTCGATGAACAGCATTCTCACATAGTTCCCCTGCCTCTTGTCCAGGTGTGATGCTGTTGTGTGCAGCACATGGGCTATGGCGTCCTCCGTGGACCTGTTGGGGCGATATGCAAATTGCAGGGGGTCCAGGTTGATGGGGAGGGAGGAACAGATGTAGCCCTTCACTAGCTTCTCAAAGCACTTCATGGCTATGGAGGTGAGGGCTACAGGGCGGTAGTCGTTGAGGCAAGCGGGCGTAGATTTTTTGGGTACAGGGATGATGGTGGACTTCTTCAGACAGGTGGGGATGACAGCCTGTTCCAAGGACAGGTTGAAGATGTCAGTAAATACCGGGGCCAGTTGGTCGGCACAGACTTTTAGGACGCGGCCGGGGATGCCGTCCGGTCCTGCTGCCTTCCTGATATTCACTTTTTTAAAGATCCGTCTCACCTCATGCTCTGTTACCCTGAACACTGAGTCTCCATCAGCAGACCCCCCCCCCCCCCCCCCCCATCCCCCCATTGCCGTGGTTTGTAGGCTGGTGTTGTTATTCACAGCCTCAAACCTCGCATAGAAGGAATTGAGATCATTTGCTAAGGAGATGTCACTGTTCAGTTTGAGGGAGGTGCCTTTGTAATCTGTCATTGTTCTGAGGCCTTTATTAATGTAGCTAACATGTTTATACTTGGAGGAGACAGATGAAACATTTAATTAATGTAGCTAACATGTTTATACATGGAGAACAGAGGACATGTTTTATCTGTAGCTAACATGTTTATACATGGAGAACAGAGGACATGTTTTATCTGTAGCTAACATGTTTGTATGGAGAACAGAGGACATGTTTTATCTGTAACATGTTTATACATGGAGAACAGAGGACATGTTTTATCTGTAACATGTTTATACATGGAGAACAGAGGACATGTTTTATCTGTAGCTAACATGTGTATACATAGAGGAGACAGAGGAAAGGCTTTATTAATGTAGCTAACTTGGAGGAGACAGATGAAACGTTTTATTACTGTAGCTAACATGTTTATACATGGAGAACAGAGGACATGTTTTATCTGTAGCTAACATGTTTATACATGGAGAACATGGAGAACAGAGGACTGAAGTAAAAAAAAAAAAAAAAAAAAAAATCAACAAAAAAATGTTCAATTTTTTTTTTTTTACTTCGATTTGTGTGTGTGTGTAGGTGTGTGTGTGTGTGTGTGTGTGTGTGTGTGTGTGTGTGTGTGTGTGTGTGTGTGTGTGTGTGTGTGTGTGTGTGTGTGTGTGTGTGAACTACCCATCCCAGTTAGGACAGCCGAATCCCGTCCAATCTTTCGCCGTCGACTAAAGACTCACTTCTTCAACCATTATCTGAAATGATAAAAAAAAAAAAATCTAACCGTGACTAACCTTACTGTCATGCACTTGTCCTAATAAACTAACCTACACTGTAACACGCAACACTTTGATGAACATTGTTACTCAGCTGATAGAGTTGTACCCTTCTTGCTGTCTTGTCGTACACAGCACTTGTAAGTCGCTTTGGATAAAAGCGTCAGCTAAATGACTAAATGTAAGTGTGTGTGTGTGTGTGTGTGTGTGTGTGTGTGTGTGTGTGTGTGTGTGTGTGTGTGTGTGTGTGTGTGTGTGTGTGTGTGTGTGTAGGTGTGTGTGTAGGTGTGTGTGTGTGTGTGTGTGTGTGCGCGCACCTTGTAGAATTCCACACATAAGAAAGAAAGATACTGGGATGAATAAACAAAATAGGAAATAAAATGTAGAAATGCATGCAATACATAAATAAATATGAATCTCCATATATGAAATATAACATTTAGATAAGGTGCTACTGAGATGTTTTGGTGAGTTCTTTGTTTTTTTGTGGAAGTTGCCCTTCTTAAAAATGCATGAACATTCACTGATAATTGGTCTGTAGTGGAGTCTACAAGGTCTACATTGCCGGACCATGTAGAATCCGGACCTTGTAGACTGACATAATTCTGTGCATAGTTTAGTCTACACAGGCCATATTTCAAATAATCAAAATCTTACTTCATTCATCTTAAACATTCTTGATTTGGGGGATTGGTAGTTCCCATGAAATCTGAAGTTGTTCAAACGACAACAGCGATCCACCTTGAATTAAATCACACAGCCGAGTGAAACCTTGTTGGATGCGTCAGTCACGAAAGGGGCTACTTAATTAATTAATCCAACCCACTTTATTTATAGAGCACATTTAAAAACAACAACGTTTACGAAAGTGCTGTACAAGTCCCACAACATAAGATAAAAAAATAAAAAATAATTTTTTTTTTTTTTCTTCGAAGCTTCGAATTAAAATCGAAGCTCGGCCCCGAAGCTTCGATTGCCAAAAAAAGCTTCGAAGGTCAACCCTAGTGGGCTCCGAGGTACTTGAAACTGTTCACTCTCTCAACCAGTGCCCCGTCGATGCTGAGGGGGCTGTAGTCCTTGACCCCCGACCTCCTGAAGTCCACAATCATCTCTTTTGTTTTGCTGACGTTCAGGGAGAGGCAGTTCTCCTGACACCACTGTGACAGATTCTCTACCTCTTCCAGGTAGGCCCTCTCGTCGTTGGCAGAGATCAGGCCCACCACTACTGTGTCATCAGCAAATTTGATGATTGTGTTGATGTTCCGCTGTGCTACGCAGTCATGTGTGTACAGGGAGTAGAGGAGGGGGCTCAGAACACAGCCCTGGGGGGCCCCTATGTTGAGCGTGATGGATGAGGAGGTGCAGTTGCCTGCTCTTACCACCTGGGGTCTGCCCGTCAGGAAGTCCAAGACCCACTGGCAGAGGTCATAGTTCAAGCCCAGGTCCCTGAGCTTGGCTATGAGTTTGGAGGGGACTATGGTATTGAATGCTGAGCTGTAGTCGATGAACAGCATTCTCACATAGTTCCCCTGCCTCTTGTCCAGGTGTGATGCTGTTGTGTGCAGCACATGGGCTATGGCGTCCTCCGTGGACCTGTTGGGGCGATATGCAAATTGCAGGGGGTCCAGGTTGATGGGGAGGGAGGAACAGATGTAGCCCTTCACTAGCTTCTCAAAGCACTTCATGGCTATGGAGGTGAGGGCTACAGGGCGGTAGTCGTTGAGGCAAGCGGGCGTAGATTTTTTGGGTACAGGGATGATGGTGGACTTCTTCAGACAGGTGGGGATGACAGCCTGTTCCAAGGACAGGTTGAAGATGTCAGTAAATACCGGGGCCAGTTGGTCGGCACAGACTTTTAGGACGCGGCCGGGGATGCCGTCCGGTCCTGCTGCCTTCCTGATATTCACTTTTTTAAAGATCCGTCTCACCTCATGCTCTGTTACCCTGAACACTGAGTCTCCATCAGCAGACCCCCCCCCCCCCCCCCCCATCCCCCCATTGCCGTGGTTTGTAGGCTGGTGTTGTTATTCACAGCCTCAAACCTCGCATAGAAGGAATTGAGATCATTTGCTAAGGAGATGTCACTGTTCAGTTTGAGGGAGGTGCCTTTGTAATCTGTCATTGTTCTGAGGCCTTTATTAATGTAGCTAACATGTTTATACTTGGAGGAGACAGATGAAACATTTAATTAATGTAGCTAACATGTTTATACATGGAGAACAGAGGACATGTTTTATCTGTAGCTAACATGTTTATACATGGAGAACAGAGGACATGTTTTATCTGTAGCTAACATGTTTGTATGGAGAACAGAGGACATGTTTTATCTGTAACATGTTTATACATGGAGAACAGAGGACATGTTTTATCTGTAACATGTTTATACATGGAGAACAGAGGACATGTTTTATCTGTAGCTAACATGTGTATACATAGAGGAGACAGAGGAAAGGCTTTATTAATGTAGCTAACTTGGAGGAGACAGATGAAACGTTTTATTACTGTAGCTAACATGTTTATACATGGAGAACAGAGGACATGTTTTATCTGTAGCTAACATGTTTATACATGGAGAACAGAGGACAGGTTTTATCTGTAACTAACATGTTTATACTGTGGCAGATATCATCCCCCGTCCCATGACTACATGGAGGAAGGGAGATACTACTGCCACGGGCAGAGGAGAGTTAATTAGGGAGTTGATTAGGACTGATGGAACACGCCTGTGCATCACGTGATTGATCACCCACATCCCACACACACACACACGCACATAGCTTAAAGCCCGAGGAGAGACAGAGAAAGGTGGAGTGGAGGTGAGGAAGGAGCAGAGAGCAGAGAGAGAGTGTGATACAGAGTTTGTGAGGTGAGAGGTGGTTGAGAGGAGAGGTGAAAGCAAGAAGGTGTTCGTGGTACTGGACCCTGGACTGGCTGAGATACCCCCGTGTGAAACTGACCCTGGACCAGACGACAAACCCTGAGTATTGAACATTCCCTTTTTGTATGAGAGCCTGAAACGTGTTTTGACCCTGGACTTGTTATTCGACTACTCTATTGCCCATCCGATTTGTTCTATTAATCAATAAATATAATTCATTTATTGAAATTGTGCTTGTGTGGAAATTGGATTTGTTTGTTTTGGTCCGTGTCGAGCCTGAACACCACCAGGCTCATCACAATACATAGAGGAGACAGAGGAAACATTAGCAGAGCCGATAAACACCAACAGTAAGGAGCTTGATGTGTTTTGTTACCAAGGTGACGACAGAAACCTTCACCAAAGCATAATACACGTCAAGAAACAATCCTAGCATAAAGGAGCCATCTTGACCGACTGACTAAGCTGTGGCCCGTCACACACAGCCTCCACCAGGGCCTCTACCAGGGAAAGAGAGCATGCAGGGTAGGGAGACTAATGGTCAGACTTGCCGTGATCCCAAGGCATAAGCCACGTATTAATATCTAACCTTAACCTTCTGGGATCCAATTACACAGATCACGGTAGAACAGCTACTAGGCTGACCTGACCATCACCAGTGCTGACTGGACCGTTTACAGGACTAGGACACTGGGATACTGGTACTAGGCCTTAGTCTAAAATAGAGTAAAGAGACAGTAATAAAGAATGTCCCTATTACAAGTGCAGAAAGACATGGCGACCCAATGCATGTGTGTGTTCATCTGCATGACAAATAGACTTCTTCTTCTACTGCAATCATTTATCTACGTCTATGTGCAATCAAAGCCAAATTATAAAATGTTTTTTTCTTATTTTCTCGACACAGCGCTGTAGAAAATAAAGCGTGTCTTCCAAAGTGTGTGTAGGAATACGCAAAGGCTAGGTCCTCACCGACAATGGGGTTACCTGTAAGGAAGGGCATCCGAGGTATAAAACTAGCTACAAACCAAAAATGATGACTCCAGTGGCGTGGAGTTATTGCCGTCCAACCTCACTGTAGTGGAAAAATAGGGACGTAAAACGAAGATGGTGAGCATTGTAGAACAGTTCTACAACGTCTTTGCGTTGTACTGTACTTGTGCTGTATGAGGACAATACATTTGAATCTAATCTAATCCAAAAGCCATTGATCAGATCAGTAGTAGTTAGGGATGCCCCGATCGATCGGCCACCGATCGTTATCGGCCGATAATCAGTATAAATATGCGATCGGGGAATTCCGATAATTAGTCATATTCGCCGATCGCGGAAACTGATCAAGTGGATATCTCACTCGCTTGTCTCAGACGCACAGGACCTGCAAACTGCTCCTCCTCCCTAGCCCCGCCCGTACCCGTGTAGAGTTTGTAAACACAGAGGAGGCGGACCTCCTCTGCTGAGTCTAGATAGTGCATTCGACCTGAGCTAATGTTAGCTACCTAGCTATCGTTACTGTTTAAACAAAATTACCCAGTCAACTATTCACTTTTAGTAGGCATTGTCTAACGGTATTTAGCCGGCTAGCTACTGATAGCTCCGGATATCAACAAATGCCCCAGGAAGTCTAGTAGCCCATGTTGATATCTCCGTTAGCTTGCGTTAGCTGACGTTAGTTCACGGTTCAAAACGAAATGTCCGATTGAACTAAATAGTTGTCTTAACGTCATCTAGCCGGCTAGCAGTAGCTACAGATAGCTCCTGATATCAATGTCTTATAACATTGATTGAATGCGTATTCGAGCTGAGGGCTTGCTGAATGTGAAATGACCAAAGCATAACGTTACCAAGGCAATAGGGTCCCGCTGCAGCGCCGGAGAATCCTTTTTGGAGCTAGGGCTACTAGAGTACACACAGACAGTGGAGCTGTTTGCAGATAGCGAGCATTTTGACTTGTTGCGTGGTGGCGATGTCTCGCAGATAATACAAGTACAAGTCTAATTATATAATATATATATTTTATAAAAAAAAAAAAAAAAAAAATTATATAAAATAATTTTTAATTTCTTTTTAATCAAAAACGATCGGTATCGGATCGGTATCGGCCGATATGGCTCACGACGATCGGTGATCGGTATCGGTGGCAAAAAACGTGATCGGGGCATCCCTAGTAGTAGTTGGAGTTCCAGTCCGAAATCTGTAGATGTTTAAATACGTGGCTAGAGAAGACATTTAACCTTCTGTCGTACTAATGCCACGTATGGATCACCAGGGCCCAGGAGTTCAAAACTTGTAATCCCTATCTGATCCGATCAGATTTGTATTCATGTATTTCAACTCATTATAAATGGAAAATGAGGGTCCCTGATGTAAACAAGACGAAAGTCTTTCTCTGGTCTGCATCCCCTTAACACATTAAGGACCAGCCACGAGTTTATACGGGTTTCGGTGCCATGCGTTGTGGACCAGAGCCACGTATATAGCCGTGGCAAGTTGTTATTGTTTTATTCCATATTAATAACCGGATCAACATCCCCCATCGGCTCTGCAGAATTACCCTCCTCTGTGGACTCGCCAACATGCAATACCGGCCATATCCTCTTAGGGGCGCCATCATCACTGCAATATCATTGTGGGCGATTGGATTTTTATTATTTTTTTTACCTCCAACAGAGCCTGATATTACCCTGATCCCAAAGCAACACTATGCACCGTGGATCACGTTTCGAATCGCAAATTTCACCATGGAATAAGGGCATTTATCATCAACCAATGGACATATCGATCTACCAGATGCCGGTCGATAACGGGGAAATGCTGATGGGGATCCCACCGGGTGACGGTAAGACCTTATTCACCTAAATTACAGCCGGGTTAGACATTGTTGTGAGACGCAAGCATTCAATCAGTGAATGTGGCTACTTCCACGGACATTCTATTGGTAATCAATAATACTAATCGACGTTCCCCGCCGCCCCCCTTTCATCCATAGATGCTATGGGATAGTCCAGTTCATAAGCAGTTTGTGTTATTTCATTAGAATATATACAACAGAAATGGCGTTGAATATAACGTTAGTAGCCTTTAGCTCTATAAGTAGCTTTCCAGAAAATATATGAGACGAAATCTGCGATAAAGCTTATATTCACGGCGCTATAAAATGACAACCTATTGATGGATTTTTTTTTCTTTAAGCCATTTTGAAGGGACTCTTTATGAACTCAAGTGACAATGAGAATGGACAGATAGCAATACTATAAAGTATAGATATAGCTCTACAAAGACACATCGGTTTGTCAACAAACCTTGGTCCTCTAGCACCATATTAGACGGCGCCGAACGGTCGTCAAAGTGTTAACAATTGTGTGTATTGAGCTGTACCCATTCTGCAATCTGTTAATAAAAAATGTCAATCAATCAATCAATAGGGATTTTGAACTCCTGGGCCCAGGTCACGCAGGCTTCCTATTGGTTGGTGGGGCAGGAAACGCTGTGCATCAGCATCGTCTCTGTAATCGCTGATTCAGGACAGAAATGGTGCCATAGAACTTGAATTGATAGAACAGCTATACCCATTCAAATGTGGATTGATGAACAGTGCTTTGGGCCGCTACACCGTGAAACAGCTTTGATGATGTTGTCATGGAGATCGGTGTCTGTTTGTTGTGTGAGATTCTGGGTTTTTAACGGATTATGGTAAGAGGCCACTAGAGTTTCAAGTTTCAAGTTTCAAGTTTCTTTAATAGTTGTCATACAGAAGTACAGAATACTTTCATACAAAATGCTTCTTACTGTTACGCTCCAGAGACTGTGCTAGACAAGATAGTATCAAATAACATAGTATAGCATGTAGTTTAGAAGAAGAAAATGAGGTCACAGTGTTCGGTATAGACATATGTACAATGTTCTGAGTTACCATATAATATACAATACTATGCAGTGTACTAATGTACAGTACTATATAGTGCAAAGCAGAAATGGGATGAGGTACAATTTAGGTACAATTTACAGTAAGGTGTACGAGTTGTAGTGCAATCCTTCATCAATAAATATAAAGTGTGGGGAGTGGGTGCTACAGTGTGTTTGTTTAAAGTGGGTGTGTGCTATAAAGTGTGTGGAGTGGGTGCTACAGTGTGTTTGTTTAAAGTGAGTGTGTGCGTGTGGATGTGTGTGCTATGTGCGTTTGGTGGTTGTTGTTGTGTGGGGGAGGATCTATGGTGGTTGTTGTTGTGTAGTGTTCATTCATTGTTCGTTTAGCAGCCTGATGGCCTGGGGATAGAAGCTTCTTCTGAGTCTTTCTGTGCTCGCCTTGAGACTCCGGTATCGCTTGCCTGACCGCAGCAGTTCAAAGAGGCAGTTGTTCGGGTGACTGGAGTCTTTAATGATTCTCTTAGCCTTGCCCTTGCAACGCTTGTTGTAAATGTTCTGGAGGGTGGGGAGCCCCCCTCCAATTGTGCGTTCGGCTGAACGTGTCACTCTTTGTAGTCTGCTTCGGTCTTGTGCAGTGCTATTCCCAAACCAGGAGGTGATGTTGCCGGTCAAGATGCTCTCTATTGTACATGAGTAGAAGTTCTTAAGGATCTTCTGACTGACTTGGAACTTCCTTAGGCGCCTGAGGAAGTAGAGGCGTTGTCGTGCCTTCTTCACAACACTGTCAATGTGTGTGGTCCATGTCAAGTCCTCGGATATGTAGGCTCCGAGGTACTTAAAGCTGTTGACTCTCTCAACCGGTGCCCCGTCGATGCTGAGGGGGCTGTAGTCCTTGACCCCCGACCTCCTGAAGTCCACAATCATCTCCTTTGTTTTGCTGACGTTCAGGGAGAGGCTGTTTTCCTGGCACCATCCCGCCAGGACCTTGACCTCTTCCAGGTAGGCCCTCTCGTCGTTGGCAGAGATCAGGCCCACCACCACTGTGTCGTCAGCAAATTTGATGATTGTATTGCTACTCCGCTGAGCCACACAGTCGTGTGTGTACAGGGAGTAGAGGAGGGGACTCAGAACACAGCCCTGGGGGGCCCCTATGTTGAGGGTGATGGATGAGGAGGTGCAGTTGCCTGCTCTCACCACCTGGGGTCTGCCAGTCAGGAAGTCCAAGACCCACTGGCAGAGGTCATAGTTCAAGCCCAGGTCCCTGAGCTTGGCTATGAGTATGGAGGGGACTATGGTATTGAATGCCGAGCTGTAGTCGATGAATAGCATTCTCACATAGTTCCCCTGCCTCTTGTCCAGGTGTGATGCTGCTGTGTGCAGCACATGGGCTATGGCGTCCTCCGTGGACCTGTTGGGGCGGTATGCAAATTGCAGGGGGTCCATGTTGATGGGGAGGGAGGAGCAGATGTAGCCCTTTACTAGCTTCTCAAAGCTCTTCATGGCTATGGAGGTGAGAGCTACAGGGCGGTAGTCGTTGAGGCAAGCAGGCTTGGATTTTTTGGGTACAGGGATAATAGTGGACTTCTTCAGGCAGGTGGGGATGACAGCCTGTTCTAAGGACAGGTTGAAGATGTCAGTGAATACTGGGGCCAGTTGGTCGGCACAGACTTTTAGGACGCGGCCGGGGATGCCGTCCGGACCTGCTGCCTTCCTGATATTCACTTTTTTAAAGGTCCGCCTCACCTCATGCTCTGTTACCCTGAACACTGCGCCTCCATCAGCAGCCGACCCCCCCCCCCCCCCCCCCTTGCCGTGGCTTGTGAGCTGGTGTTGTTATTACCAGCATCAAACCTTGCATAGAAGGTATTGAGGTCATTTGCTAAGGAGATGTCACTGTTCAGTTTGAGGGAGGCGCCTTTGTAGTCTGTCATCGTTTTGAGCCCCTGCCACATAGCTCTAGAGTCAGCTTGTTCAAACTGGAGTTCAATTTTATCCCTGTAGCGCCGTTTGGCCTCTGACACTGTCCTCCTTACGTTGTATCGCGCCACCTTGTGGTCATTCATGTTGCCTAGAGCACCCTCCTCCATTGTTGTCAATGACTAGACCTATTTTTCTACTCAGGAAGTTGATGTGTTGCCACGGCAATGGCATTGTTTGGATGAACCTGCCAGCAGCAGTTATGAGGAGCGTTCTAACTCATCTGGGGGGCGACAGTGGCTCAGGAGGTAGCGCAGTCGTCGGGTAATCGGAAGGTTCCCGGTTCGATTCCACCTCCTCCTAGCAGCGTGTCGAAGTGTCCTTGAGCAAGACACCTAACCCCTAACTGCTCCCGATGAGCAGGTCAGCACCTTGCATGGTCATCGGTGTGTGAATGTGTGAGTGAATGGGTGAATGTGAGGCATACGTTGTAAAGTACTTTGGATATAAAAGCACTACTGTATATAAATGCAATCCATCTGTGTCTCATGCATGCTGCTTATTACCATGACATCATCTCATTCCCAGAGACCACTGTAGGAGTTTCTAGACATTCCGGTTCTATGTATTATGTGTCAGCTGCAGTGTGAACTCTGCCATCTGCTGGATGTTGTAGGATGTGCTGGTGTTTTCTCTCTGGTTTCTTTTGGATGTTTCCTACACAAGAGAGGCTGGTGGTAAAAAAGAGTTGAGAGTCCTTTTTTTTATAGTGAAATGTGTAATGCGCTTTGGGATGCAGCCACCATCTCTCTGAATACACGTGAGGCTTAGACTGTAGTTACTACCAGCTACTGACTATAGTAGAAAGGGTTATTCTCACAGCTTTTCTGCTTCATTACACGGTATAGAGGAGAGAGAACAGACCAATAGGAGTGCAACAAAAGTCATGAGCTGGTTTTGAGCCCTTGTTATCAAAATACATGTTGTGTTATGTAATATTACATATAACTACTAATATTAACACCTACAAATGTATTTAATGTTAGGTGTGCTACTATTACCAGCCAGAAGTATATGTAATAGGCAAGGACAAATATAAAAAGTCGATGTATATCTGTTAAAGGGGCAAAATTATGGAATAGCTTTGACAAAGAAGTAAAAATGTGTAGTTCGCTACATACTTTTAAGAAATTACTCAAATATAAGGTGATACATAAATATAAAACCTCATTATTATCCTAGTTATATTTTATCTATAACATAGCTGTGTTCAAATAGTGACAAAGTGAAAAAGAAAAAGATAAACATATATATATATAAAAAAAGAAAAAGTATTTAACCTTTAAAATGTATTCTTTTACAAATATATGTATACGTTTTGTACATAAAACTATGAAACGATTGTAACCTTTGCTAAATGATATACTGAATTATGTTTCTTTTTTGTGTTTTAATTTTTTTTGTTTTTTTAGTGTAATGTAAAAAGGGTAGGCAATTTCCTCCCTCACTGAACTAAGCCATTCTGACTTTATTAACATATTGCAGAATGGGTACAGTACAGCTCAATACATACAATTGTTAAGGGAATGCAGACCAGAGAAATACTTTCGTCTTGTTTACATCAGGGTCCCCCATTTTCAATTCATCATATTTCATATCTAAATCATATAATATCTCATTGCTAAATATATGCAATATATAATCTAATAATCCAATAATCTAAATCTAATATATAATATAAAAATGCTAAATGCATGGGTGTTTTATTTTGTCTTTAATGTTAGCTTGCAAACTCAAATACTGTCTTGGTAAGCCTCATAATGAATTGTTTGGGGGAAAAAAGAAAAACATCGTGATGTGTATCGTGTATCGCCGAAAGGTCAGAAAATATCGTGATATCATATTTAGGCCATATCGCCCAGCCCTAATCCTCTCTCTCTCCCTCACTCTCTCGCTCGCTCATTCTCTCTCTCGCTCTCTCTCTCTTGTATACATCTATCACGCTGTGTGGGTGACTGTCACTCAAAGGAAGCGATTATGGGCGGAGCCCAGCTCAAAACAACTTGAAATCTTTAAGTGGAAAAATGCTGCTTTAGAGTACTTGATTAGAAATGCAAAACAATGAATTCTTTGGAAAAAAACGCACAGGTGTGTTCCATAGACTCACAGGAATTGTGTAACATTGCCCAAATAGTGAAAGGAATAGCAAAACATGGGACCTTTAACATTCTAGACGTTAGCATCAAAGGGACGTTCAAAGAGGAAGTGACACCAGTCTAAACACAATTACCCAGACTGCACCATGCCTGGGGACAACCTAATGCCAAGCGCTTGTAAATGTAATGAATGTTAATAGAATCTCTTCTGTGGTTGAACTAGGTGAGTGTAAACAGAGGTCACGAGAGGTCAAATGTAACCTTGGTAATAGTAGTGTGTATATTTACCTCTCAGAATAAAATAACAAGGAAGGATTCGAGGTTAGACAGGCAGACACACACACACACACACACACACACACACACACACACACACACACATACACACACACACACACACACACACACACACACACACACACACACACACACACACACACACACACACACACACACACACGCACACACACGTCCTCTGAATCTGACCTGTGAGAGATGGTGTTTCGACCTGTCGAAGCCACAGACAGCTGACATGAGAAGGCAGCCCGGCAGCCAGGATTAACGGGTAAACTCAATTAGAGGAGCTCTATCTTTAGATAATGACGAGGCTCAATGAAGACCACAGTGCTGCATTGGAAGGGTTAGGGGTTCCCTTCTCTTGACCTCTGATCTCTCACCTCAAGATATCTGAATGAAAATGGGTTATATGCGTACCCTCAAGTCTCCCCTTTACAGTAGTAAAGTAGTAGTATAGTAGCCGAGACTATAATTTTTTTTTTAAAACTTGACCTCACTGTATAAAATGACCTATTGTGACCTCTAGGATAATCACAGTCTCATGAAACTTTACAACCACAAACCAGAGACCCGGGCCCTTTCCTAGGTTTATTGAAAATAAGGGGGAGTTTCTAAGCAATTTCCAGAAGTGCTCCCCATGCATCCAATCAGCAAAAAATGCAATTCTTGCAGAAATTTCCAAATGTCAAAGGGTTCTTTTTTTTTATCCACTTTTTCTCCCAATTTTTCAATTTTTTCTCCCATCCCAATTTCGTAGTATCCAATTCTTCCCTCCCCTGTCTTGAACGTTGCTAGACTATGCCTCCCACTGGTCGGCTGTAGTGAGGACAGAAGCCTTGCATCACGTGTCCCCTCCGGTACACGAGGAGGCAGCCTGTCGCATCTTTTCACCGCAGCAGCTCGAACTCTCAGTGGCGAGGAGTAACGCGTGGGAGGCTCACGCTGCCCCCGCTACTTCCTGCTTCCGCCGCACCGGCGTCACCAAACTGACCTGTAGGAGTCGCTGTCCACAACGTCCAATCCCCACCCACCGGCTTTCCCACCCTCTAACACTTGCCAATTGTGTTAGTATGAACGACCGGCCAGCCGGTAGCAACGCCGAGAGCTGGGCTCGAACCCAGCGTCTCCTGCGTTAGAGGCGAGCGCCTTGCCCACTGCGCCAATCAGCCGCCCTATGTCAAAGGGTTCTTGATACCAAATCACAGCATGGATTCTCTATGGGGTGCCTCAAGGTCTTGGTGTCTTAGTCATTTCACTGCCACACGACAGAAGGTTAACCCTTTACTATCACAAAAGACCTATGTGGCAGTGAAAGGGTTAACCTTCTGTGAATTGTCGCAGTGAAAGGGTTAATGTGGTCTTTTGGAGGGATTTCTTATTTTTTTTTACCATGTTTATCAATTAATTCTCGAGTGGTCAAAGATGGTTACATTTTACACAGAATCTCTGTAACAAATGGTATCAACCCTAAAATTGCTGCAACAAAATTGCTGAAATAATTGAGCATGGAACTGGCCATCATACATGTCCATCATGCATGTCCATCATAATGCTCTAAGCCCTTTTACACTCTAAACCTTCAAAATTGTAATGCACAAAAACACAATGTTTATTACGGATTTATGACTAGAAAAACTTCAGGTTCCCAGCATCCAAATAATGTCACCACTTTGTGGCATCTACTGTTGACCTGCTATCTCCCCCTAAAGATCTACTGTTGACCTGCTATCTCCTCCTAAAGATCTACTGTTGACCTGCTATCTCCCCCTAAAGATCTACTGTTGACCTGCTATCTCCTCCTAAAGATCTACTGTTGACCTGCTATCTCCCCCTAAAGATCTACTGTTGACCTGCTCTCTCCCCCTAAAGATCTACTGTTGACCTGCTATCTCCCCCTAAAGATCTACTGTTGACCTGCTCTCTCCCCCTAAAGATCTACTGTTGACCTGCTATCTCCCCCTAAAGATCTACTGTTGACCTGCAATCTCCCCCTAAAGATCTACTGTTGACCTGCGATCTCCCCCTAAAGATCATCTACTGTTGACCTGCTATCCAGTGTTCATTTTGTCAAAGAAAATTATGATGAAAGATGTTCGTCAACTAAGCTTTTTCCCGCGATGACAACGAGACGTGACGTCACGTTAATGTTGATCATGTGACACTAACGTGACTAAATAATTAATTAAATATCGTTGACCACAACTGAGGACACAAAAATGTAGTTTACAAAAACCATGACGAATTCTCTCTTAATTTATGTTGACTAAAACAAGATGAGACAAAATAATTATAACTTTTAGAATAATTCACGTTATTATTTCAGCATTTCCCATTTCCGTTTCCGGGTTAAGCTCCGCAGCGTTTATGGCTAAAAGCCAAGCTACATACGTGAGGCTAAAAAACGCGTCCCAGGTCTCTCGTGACTACAGCTTATACCAATAACCATGAACGGAATCTGCTACTCTCTCAACACTCCTGCGGCAGCCGAACAGTTCTACCAAAAGAACATAGCATTTAAGACGACAGAGGCTGAGAGGATGGCTAGGCTGCGACTGCGAGAAGAGCTAATAGCCTGGGAGTCGGGACCTATATCCCAGACACAGACTTGCTCTCTTTCATCTGTGTACACCCACTACTATCAATATTACACATGGATACAACAAGGACAAGACCACGTTCACTTAAAAAGGTAATGTTGGTATGAAAAGAAAAGAAACAGACGAGTACTAACACTGACATTGACCCTGCTATAAGTTGTTATGAATCCCTTTAGCGCTTGAAGTGCACTAAAACATCGTAATGACTTTTTATTTTTCATATAATGTTGGGTACATGCTCAGTAGAGTTATAACGCTCCCAGTCTTAGGGGCTGTGATATTTTGTTAGCACACTTTATGCACATAGAAGTGCGGTGGCAGGTTCGCTAAGCTAATGTTGTGTTAGCCGAATGCTCTGATGGGGGCCGCCATTTTAAGTTTTAAGTTTAAAGTGACGTTGTCTGTTGACCTGCTATCTCCCTCTAAAGATCTACTGTTGACCTGCTATCTCCCCCTAAAGATCTACTGTTGACCTGCTATCTCCCCCTAAAGATCTACTGTTGACCTGCTATCTCCCCCTAAAGATGACCTGCTATCTCCCCCTAAAGATCTATTGTTGACCTGCTATCTCCCCCTAAAGATCTACTACCTGCTATCTCCCCCTAAAGATCATCTACTGTTGACCTGCTATCTCCCCCTAAAGATCTACTGTTGACCTGCTATCTCCCCCTAAAGATCATCTACTGTTGACCTGCTATCTCCCCCTAAAGATCTACTGTTGACCTGCTATCTCCCCCTAAAGATCTACTGTTGACCTGCTATCTCCTCCTAAAGATCTACTGTTGACCTGCTATCTCCCCCTAAAGATCTACTGTTGCCTGCTATCTCCCCCTAAAGATCTACTGTTGACCTGCTATCTCCTCCTAAAGATCTACTGTTGCCTGCTATCTCCCCCTAAAGATCTACTGTTGACCTGCTATCTCCTCCTAAAGATCTACTGTTGACCTGCTATCTCCCCCTAAAGATCTACTGTTGACCTGCTATCTCCCCCTAAAGATCTACTGTTGACCTGCTATCTCCCCCTAAAGATCTACTGTTGACCTGCTATCTCCCCCTAAAGATCCCGATTGACCTGCTATCTCCCCCTAAGGTTCTACTGTTGACCTGCTATCTCCCCCTAAAGATCTACTGTTGCCTGCTATCTCCCCCTAAAGATCTACTGTTGACCTGCTATCTCCTCCTAAAGATCTACTGTTGACCTGCTATCTCCCCCTAAAGATCTACTGTTGCCTGCTATCTCCCCCTAAAGATCTACTGTTGACCTGCTATCTCCTCCTAAAGATCTACTGTTGCCTGCTATCTCCCCCTAAAGATCTACTGTTGACCTGCTATCTCCTCCTAAAGATCTACTGTTGACCTGCTATCTCCTCCTAAAGATCTACTGTTGACCTGATATCTCCCCCTAAAGACCCCCTTAGGGTTAAAGGGAAAACAACGTTTAAAAGGAGACCTTGACATTGTGACAGCCTAATGTTAAAGGTACTGGACTAATATTCTAAATGTCAAGGTATACCTTTAACTTGGACCAAGACCCAGGTGTATGGCTTTAACTTGGACCTTGGCTTGGGTGTATGGTGTATGTATGGAGCGTTTAACTTTAAGTCTTGTAAAGTTAAGTTGTTAAGTTGTGTTTGCCAACATCCTTAATAGCAACCAATGGGTGAATGTCATCACCTGGCCTGGCCTGGCACGCAGTCAGTGAATACATAAGGTTTGTAAATCTCCCCTAGTCTCCTGCCCACCCATGTAATCCTGCAGTAAGCCACCGTGCCTGTTCCCTGTGTTCCCCGTGTCCCTCATGTAGCCTTGCTTGGCGCCGGCAGACTGAAGACCTTCTCCCCTCCTCAGGTTTCAACACATTCACTTTACTGACTTATTCAGCATTTGCTACAATACTATTTTGGAGCCAATTATTTTTATAATTGCCTAATGTACACACACACTACACACACACACACATACACACCATCATCCAATTAAGAGGTAATCTCTGAGTAGCACTTTATCAATTCAGCCGCCCCCGCCACACACACACACACACACACACACACACACTCAGCATGCTATCGGAACAACATGACCTCTCTCTATTAAACACGTGGACCACGACACCTAATGCTAACACCTGCTACAGGAGAACAGGACTCCTAACTGGTCCGCAGACCATATATTTCCATGCGCTGCTACTCTGTTCAGTTCTCTGCAGTGGCTCAGTGTGGCAAAATGCTGGAGAAGTCAGTAAAGTTAAAGTGAGTTTTGTCCAGAGTTACATAACTGTGACTGAATGTGGGTGAATGTGAGGCATACGTTGTAAAGGACATCACATCACATCAAAGCTAACAGTAGCTGAGAGGTTATGAGCCAGACATGGTCAGACACAAAGGGACTGTGTAGGAAGATGGATGGTTGATTAATCTTGATAGACAGACAGACAGACAGACATACAGACAGACATACAGACAGACAGACAGACAGACAGACATACAGACAGACAGACAGACAGACAGACAGACAGACAGACAGACAGACAGACAGACAGACAGACAGACAGACAGACAGACAGACAGACAAACAGACAGACAGACAGACAGACAGACAGACAGACAGACAGACAGACAGACAGACAGACAGAGACACTACCTTCTCTCCGTTCTCTGTCCCTACTTGGCAGCCTCTCGCTCAGATAGTAGTCGTCTGGGTTGAGGTAGGGCATCTGCTCAAGGTACTGTTTGGGAATGAGGTACAAGACCTCCGCCACCTGGCCGTCCTCGATGATGGACATGCGCTTCACGGAGCCCCTGCGCTTCCCCCGGCCGCGCTCCGTGGTGTCGCTGCGGCTGGATTTACACAGCTTCCCCAGGCCGTTCAGAGTCAACAGGGTGGGCATGGTGGGCATGGTTCCCTGCTCCTCCCCCCCCTCCTCCCCCTCCCCACAGAGCAGGCTGAAACACTGCAGGTAAATGCCAGCCAGGGTCCTCAGAGTGGCCTCCTCGGTCCTCCTCTAAATTCTAACATCTTTGGACATTAGGAATAGTGATGTTCACAGTGAAAAGAGAACGTTGGAAAATGTCATATCTTCAATAGAAGCATCAGGAAAACGCAGCCTTGAATGACTCCGGACGTCCAGGAGGAGACACAGAGCTTTAAACGGTTGGAGTTCCAGGGGAACCCTTTAATAAAGTCCAATGTCTGTCTTGGACACCCATGATACAGACGTCCACAGACAAAGCAGTAGAAAGCAGAAACTAGATGGCTCCAGTGAAAGTGAAAAACCATGAAACACAGGGAATATCCAATGAGAATATCAAGCAAGCTTCCCTGAAGCAGAACCTCCTCCTTGCGATCCAAGCAGACAGACGTCAACCCACCTCCAGAAGATGTCTGCCTCTTGACGGTGTCCTGACTTGATGGAAGGTGTAGATGTCAGGCTTGGGGTTTGTGATGTCAAAGGGCAGCCTTGAGAAAGCCCTCAGTGGCCAGGTGGGGCAAAGCAAGACAGTGAAGGAAAGAAGCTTAGACTATGAGTACCTTCAGCCCAACCCGTACGATAAGCTGCTTAGATCTGACGCGGTGCCTATCATTATCTTCTGGGTGGGGTTAGGCAGCTCTGACGTATAGGTGGGAGCTTCCCTGATGGAAGCCCTGGAGGGATGTAAACCATACGTTTTGTGATCCTTGTGGTTCAAGTAAGGTACATTTCATGGTAGTTTCATGGTAATTTCAGTTTTACCACAGTAGGCCTACTGGCCTTTCTATGAATCATTTACCATGGTACCGCCAAAGTAAAAGTCACGTATCACCATGGTACAACTTTTGTACTTACTAACAGATCCATACAGATACTGATCTCATAATCAATTACATTTCATAATTAATTACATTCATAATTAGGTTCCAGACATTATCCTTATGGTCTATTCACATCTTTAACATGTTGTTCTGAGTGTCGGAATCAAAACAATATGAAGATAGTTTCCAGGACATCTTCTTCTTCAAAGTAAAATACTGAAAAGTTGGGCTGAGCTGCTGTTAGAAGAACATGCACCATCACAAAACCTACCTATCTGTAATTGTATAGTTTGTTACATATTTAATTAATAATTTTTTTGTTCTCAATTTTTTTCTGTATTTTGCTCCCATCCCGATTTAGTCGTTATGCCAATTCCCTTCCTGGTCATTGCGCGCATTGCCCCACTGTCGGCATGGGGAGGGTGTAGATTAGAACGAAAGATTATCCTATAACCTAGTTATATGAATACTGGCTGAGCGTCTCGCTCTTCGCCATTATGAGATATCTCTTATCTCCGACCTAGCACATAATGTGCTCATGAACAAACAAATGCACTCACATGCACGTGACCAGGCCACGCCCCCGCGTCCCACTATATGATGCCAGACATGGTCACACTCTACCTTCCTCAGAAAGATTTCCAACACTGAAAACCCATCCAAGGGACCTCAGGGTGCTAAGAGCAAGAGACGTTCAGCCAGTATTCATATAACTAGGTTATAGGATAACCTTTCGTTATATTATCATACTGGCCAATCGCGTCTCGCTCTTCGCCATTATGAGATATGGGGCAGAGCAGATGCGTGGCCCAACAAGTGTACCCCCTGTCAAGACAAGTGTACCAACCAGGGAGGAGGGGAGTCCCGTCCACCCACCCGTCCTAACGAAGGGGGGGAGGCAGTCAACTCCACCAAAGTGCGAAAAAGGGGGAACCAGACACCCCTGAAAAACGCACAGCACAGGCGGGACCACGTGTGACACAGCACCCCGTGGCACACACCCACACACCCCTGCTAGCCCACCAAATGGTGGGACGCAGGAGAGGTCCCAGACCTCAGAACCGCCTGGGAGACAGAACCCCCAGTCACGTCCACGAGGTAAAACCTAACGAAGGGACCCGGGGCGGACCAGAAGGCCGCAGCACAGATGTCCTCCACCGAGGCCCCCCCTAACAGGGCAGCAGCCCGAGGGGGGACCTGTCCAGCCAACATGCAGCAAAAGGCAACGCCCCCACACAACCAATGTGACAGGTGCTGCTTGGACAGCGCTTCACCCGCGCAAGGGCCACCGTAACAAACAAACAGTTGAACGGAAGCCCTGAGAGCCCGAGTCCTGAGGTAAACCCCCAGTGCACGGACAGGACACGACAGGTGAAGGCCCGCCTCCAACTCACTAGCGCGAGGAGGCGGACGAACGCCTGAACCACAATATCCCTGGAGCGAAAAGAGCTCCGGATATTCTTTGGCACGAAGACTGGATTAGACAGATGGAGAACGCCCATAGCCAGAGCCCGACTGCCACCCGGTGCAGACGGGGGGAGCGCACTCCTCCCTGTCTGAAAATATACGACGCTGACGTCATGTTGTCCGTCCTGACCAAAACATGCTTGCCCACCACAAGGTGGCCGAGCCGTTTGAGGACCAGAAAGACTGCCTTCAATTCCAACACGCCGGACTGATGCCACCTGCTTCACAAGCACGGAACACCAGTGGTGGCTGCAGACCAAAGTCTATTACTAGTGAAGCACTGCCTCACTAGTAGGCATGCCGCAACCTCCACTGTGGTGTGTGCACCCATGAAGGGGTAAATGAATAAATGAACGAAAACTCCACTAACACACTGCAGAATGGGCTAGCACATTTGTTAAGGGGATGCAGACCAGAGAAAAACACCAGTCCCGTCCACACAATTCATAGATTCAGAAAAAGCACACCAGCCCTGAGCCTCAGCCCATCCACCCATGTAAATGGTAAACAAGCCCCCGTTAAACCCCCAACATTAGACACCGATTGACCGTCAGCATGAATGGTTAAGAGGAGGGAAGACCTTTTAGTAAAGACAGCCCTCGGCGGGGAACAAGGAACGGCATCCTAGCATTGTAGCATTAGCATTAGCCGCAAGCTCTAGGATAGCTGGGAAAACACCCAAAACAGAGTCATGACGACCATGTTTTCCCAAATATCCTGCCCCTCTCGCCAACACATCACTCGGCTGTCTCACGGGACAACGAGCAGTATTACTCATGCTAGTATCAATGCCTGACAACGCAGGCCTTACCCGTGCACGACCTAGCTCGACTGCTAACCGTCGCGCGACGTCCCTCAGTCCGCTGTCACGAGACGAGGAAAACCCAGGACAGGCCCTTTGCGCTGTTTAGGATGTGCCAAGAAGATTCCAGGGGCTGGTGAACTTCTGGCGAAAACCCAACATTGTGTAATTTCTCCCTGCGTTTCATAACAGCTAGTTCACGGAGTGCACTGCTACTTCCGTGTTGGAAACAAAAAAGAGGAAGGTAGAGTGTGACCATGTCCGGCGTCATATAGCGGGACGTGGGGGCGTGGCCTGGTCACGTGCATGTGAGTGCATTTGTTTGTTCGTGAGCACATTATGTGCTAGGAGATAAGAGATATCTCATAATGGCGAAGAGCGAGACGCAATTGGCCAGTATGATAATATAACTACCACATGCCTCCTCCGATACATGTGGAGTCAGCCAGCCGCTTCTTTTCACCTGACAGTTTGTTACATATTAACCTGTTAAGCCCTAGTCATATTTTCAGAAAATTTGCCTAAAAGTACATACCCAAGTAAATGGAAGATTGCTCCACTTCTACAAGGTCCATTTGCATGTTCTTGGTATCTAGGGACATCTATGGACCTCAGGGAATGTATTCACAGTGTCAGAAATATTGTGTCTTTTACTATGCTTGAGTAAAAGGAGGATATAAATTATTATTATTTACATTTATTTGTCCATCTTTGACAGTGAATAACACCATGCTAACATTGACCAGACGTGGAAGATTTCCACTGAGTTCATTCAGCACCTTCTTGAGATCAAGTGTACTCAAAATCAAAGCAAATTAATAAAGGGCACATGATTTACAGGGTTTTTTGTAGATACAGTACTGCATTCTGCCATCTGGACACATGCAATTTGAAATATGAATATAGAATATAGAATATATCAGACCTATAAATTAACTTATTATGGCCAAGTCATACATCTATGGATCGGGCCAAATCTCCTCTTCAATCTGAACTAGAAGAGTTCAATCTGGATTTAGTACCACCAGGCGCCCCCTGACAGGGCAGCAAAGACTGTGAATCTACAGTTACTTTTTATAATGTAATTAGCTCCGCCATTTTTCATCAGATTGAGACTCGTTTTTTTCCTAGACGTTCACAGAAAGGTAAAGAAACAATCTACATTGTATTTTATGGCAATAACATTCAGGTTTGTTCGACCCGTGAGATATAATCACAAGTGTAGTTTTATGAAATCTCGATATCCTTTGAAAGCCCTGGGTCTCCTCTGTATTAGGACTACAACGCTTTCATGAATTTTCCTCGCGTCTAATTCATCCGGTTTCCGCCGGGATGCGCCGAGATATTTATTAGCTCATATTTAGCTAATAACACTAAAATCATTGGTAAACAAACGCAGTGCTGAAAATATACACTTTGACTGCTGTTTTGATAGGGTTGATTGATTGATTGATTGAAAACTTTATTAACAGATTGCAGAATGGGTACAATACAGTACAGCTCAATACACACAATTGTTAAGGGGATGCAGACCAGAGAAAGACTTTCGTCTTGTTTACACCAGGGTCCCCCATTTTCAATTCATCAGGACATATATGACATACATGACATACAGATAGTCAGTACTGCTACATCTATACATTTATGACATACCAGATTTGCAAATACAGTACTGTTTGTGATACAGAAGGAGTCAAGAAAAGGGAGTATATACATTTGACGTAGAAACTGTACATTGGAGGAGGTTGGGTGGGGGGGGTTGGGTACACTGGGATATTGACAACCATACTGGGTAATTTACATTGGAGGTGGGTGGGGGGGGGGGGGGGGGGGGCACATTGTATAAACAAGCAAAACTGTACATTGAGGGGGGGGGGGGGGGGGGACTCTGTACAAACAAACAAAATTGTACATTGGACTATTGACAAGACCATACTAGGTAAATGACTGTACATTGGAGGGGGTTGGGTTAGGATATTTACAGGGGCCAGTGTTGCATTGCAGTCTCCCGTAGGTGTCTCTTGAGAGAGGTTTTGAAAGTGGGTAGTGATCCACATTCCTTTACAGCTTTGGGTAGGGCGTTCCACATTGATGTGGCATAATTGCGAAACGTGTTTAGTCCCTTATTTGAGCCGAATCTGGGTTTAACATGATTTGTGGAGCTCCCTCTGGTGTTGTGATCGTGGTATTCACTGACCTTTGGGAAGTATTTTGCCATGTACATGGGTACCTTGGTCGTGTAGTGTATCTTGTAGACCAGGCCCATTGCAAGTTGCTGTACTCTGTCATCTACTCTAAGCCATCCTAGGTTGTCAAAGTGGGCAGGGGTGAGGTGGGTTCTAGGAGTAAGGTCAAGCAGTAGTCTGACCAGTTTGTTTTGAGATGTTTGTAATTTTGTTTTTAGCGCCTTTGAGGTGCTTTGGTACCATGAGGTGCAAGCATAGTCGTAGTACCCCTGAATGAGTGCTCCTGCCAGAGTCTTCAGGGTATTCTTGTTTACCAGAGAGGAGATCCGGTACAAGAATCGAGTTCGTTGGTTGACTTTTTTTATTACATTGGATGCCATTTTGTCACAGGAGAGATTAGCCTCTAGGATGGAACCCAGGTAGGTAATTTCATCTTTCCTTGTGACAATATTGTCACCCACTGTAACTGAGAAGCCGTCGGTCTTGCTGAGTTTGTTATTTGAACCGAAGAGAATGGACTCTGTTTTGCCCATGTGTAATGATAGTTTGTTATCAGCGAGCCATATGCAGATTCTGCCTAGTTCAGAGCTGAGGGTTTTTTCAACCTGTAACTTGTTCTTGTCAGAGACCAGCAGGGCTGAGTCGTCCGCAAACAGGAACAAGTTGCAGTCACAAGCTGACGACATGTCATTTGCATAAATTAGGAACAGTAGCGGTCCTAGTATGCTTCCTTGTGGAACACCACAGCTCACTGTGAGAGGGGGGGATAGGGTACCGTTTACCTCCACCATCTGTTCCCTGCCCTCAAGGTAGGATTGCATCCAGCTCACTGATAGACTATCAAAACCAATTGCTTTTAGCTTGTCAATCAGAATGGAGTGATTGACCGTGTCAAAGGCCTTTTGTAGGTCCAGCATGACCATGCCGCAGTATTTGCCTGCGTCCACCTCTTGTTTGATGTGGTCATTCAAATAGAGAAGGCATGTGTCAGTGGAGTGGGATGTTCTGAAGCCAGATTGGAATTCGTAGATTAGATTTTTTTCCGCTAGGTACTTTTCGACCTGTTCGTAGACTATTTTTTCCATGACTTTCGAGATGGAGGTGAGAATAGAAACAGGGCGGTAGTTGCCTGGGTCTAATTTGCTGCCCTTTTTGTGCAGAGGGGTCACCCTCGCAATTTTGAAGTCCTTGGGGACGTGTCCCTGTTTTATGGAGAGGTTTATTATGTTAGGGTCTTTACTCTTGGCTACATTTGAAGAAAAAAACAGTATGGTGTGAAATTAACTGGTACCGGATCGCTTGTGCTTAATGAAACTATATATTTTTCAACTTTGGAGGGATATTTGGTTGTGATACAGGTTATAAGGATACAACAATTCTTATTTTGGTACTTTTATAATAGAATAACTCATTATAAACATTAATATCAGGGTATGTTATTATTTAAATGTCTGGCTCTGGTGGCCCATGTCTGTGGTATACACTGTGTGGTGTACCATACAGGTACAGATCTGATCCATACAGATACAGATACTGACTAACTATCTTAAGTGAACAGGACTATAAGACTTGTTTACCTTTTTCACTATATCTTTATTATCATACTGTAGGTCGTTATGAAAGGGTTTCAGTAGTAGATGACAAGTTCACTATATCTTTATTCTCATACTAAGCCATTATGAAAGGGTTTCAGTAGTAGATGACAAGTTCACTATATCTTTATTCTCATACTGTAGGTCATTATGAAAGGGTTTCAGTAGTAGATGACAAGTTCACTATATCTTTATCTGCTTCACTGCATAATGTGCTGTTATATTTTATGTTTTTAACCTGACCTTCTCTCCCCAGCAACCTCCTGCAGGGCCTCACCTTCCATCCTCTTTCTACCTTTTTACCCTACCCTCCAATCCCCCCCGATCCCATTCAATCTGATTTGCTGCAGCTCAAATGTATCCCCTTGCCCCACTTTGCCTTTTATGTATTTTTTGTATGTTTGTTTTTTGTTTTTGCTGCCATTTTGGTCAGGTCTTGCTCGAAAAAGTGATCTTTGATCTCAAGTGACTACCTGGTAAAATAAAGGTAAAATAAAAAAAATAAAAAATAAAAATTAGGAAAGGGTTTCGGTAGTAGATGACTAATTTACTTTATCTTTCTTTTCTAGACAATCTTTACAATGTAGAGCAGAAATAGCCTCCTCCACCACCATTGTGTAGCCAACCTTGAGCCAGACATTGACACCAGGCGCACGACACATTAACACAATGGCAGAAAGGCCTGCGAGACAAGAATTTATATCAGCCAGTTAAGGAGAGGGATGATTAGATTAGATTAGATTCAAATGTATTGTCATTATACAGCACAAGTACAGTACTGTACAATGAAAATTGTAACTTATAAACTAGTAATACTGAGTAATAGTGCTAATCAGTTGTATGTACAGTGTTATAGTATTATTATGTACCGTGATACAGGTATAAATACAGTATGGTCGTAGTCATACTGGCCAGCAGCGTAACTAGTAAGAGTAGGTAAGGGATATGTACATATACAGTAAATATCTATACAGATAGATATAGTATCTACAGATATGTAAAAGGATTATATGCAGGTATAGACAGAGAGATGTGGATAAACATATATACAGTAAGAAATATATATACTGTAGACATGGTCTATACAGCACTATTGTACATGCTATCATACAGAGTTATATGGGTAGACTATAGTATGAGGCAGGTAGTTATGATTATTATTATTACTATGATTACAGTGTAGGGCAGTAGTAGACAGTGAAAGCAGTAGGCAGGTGCTTTCAATTGAGTATAGGCAAGAGTTCAAAGTGTATACAGTATGGGTAACAGAGCCTATGGTATAGGCAATGGAGTTCAGAGTTCATAGGTGGCTTTGATGTCAGAGACCTGACTGAGAATTAGTTTGGGGTCACAGGATAGCGGCACGGTGGCGTAGTGGTAACACTGTCGCCTCACAGAAAGAAGGTCCAGGGTTCGATTCCCGCTTGGGGACCAGGTTTCCGCGATGCCAGGTACCCAGGTGGGTGATCTCCCAGGCCTTTCTGTGTGGAGTTTGCATGTTCTCCCCGTGCTCGCAAGGGTTTCCCCCCCGATAAGAGAAACCCAATGGAAAAACATGCACAACAACAGATCGCTAACGCTGTCGCGTCCGTGACGAAGACGGGCAGGAGCACTTGGATGGTCCCCGGGCGTGGCTCATGCCACAGCCCTCGTCTGCTCTCGGCTGCCCTTGGGGGGAAGGACGACGGGATGGGTTAAGCGCAGAGGAGTATCGCATCGGCGATCCTAAAATACAATGCATGCGTGTGTGTTCCGGTGTGTGTGTGTTAAAAACGAACCACTGTGTGTGCCACTAAAACATTGAGTGTCGTTGTATGCCGAATAAAGACCTCTGCGTCAGGTCCTGCATTATTATTAAGATAGAAATGATTGAGTTACAATCTATTTTTCTGTAGTAAAGAGATTGTGTGAAAAAAGCAGGACATTTTTCTCTGAGCTCTGATTGGTCACTCACATGAGTTGTCACATGACATATTAATAATAATAATAATTCATTTAATTTATATAGCGCTTCTCAATGACCCGAAGTCTCTGACAGTAGTCGGGAGCAAAGTAAAAACAAAGAAACAAATTACTAGTGTTGGGTGTTAGGATTGGGGGTGCTATGAGGGTGAGAACGCAGTTGCAGACCAGGAAGAGAGGAGACAGAGACGGAAGGGTAACGGGGAAATATATAAAGGCTTTACTTGGACGAAATAATACAAAACGGATCATACAAAGGCTCAGCCGAGCTGGCTCTAAGACAAAACAACACTGAAGGACACGGGAAAACAATGAGGAATGAAAACGGAAACATAAACTACTTACAACACTTAAGGACATGAAGCAAGGGAACACTGAGGTGAGTGAGGGTAACAAGGAGGGTACTGGAGACACGAGGAAGTGATGACAAACCCACACTTAAATACACAGACTAATTGTAACGAGCAAATGACTGTCTGAACTGACTGAGTTGGCCAATAGGATTAACTAATGACTGTCTGAACTGACTGAGTTGACCAATAGGATTAACTAATGACTGTCTGAACTGACTGGGTTGGCCAATAGGATTAACCAATGACTGTCTGAACTGACTGAGTTGACCAATAGGATTAACTAATGACTGTCTGAACTGACTGGGTTGGCCAATAGGATTAACCAATGACTGTCTGGATTGACTGGGTAGACCAATAGGATTATGAGTCAGACTTTGTAAGAAGGCGTGTTTTGAACATAAGAAATTGTATTTCCAGTTGTTCCATCCATGTGTTTTAGACGTCTTCAGATATTTTCATGAGAGCTTTTGAATTAGAGATGATAACATTAAATTGGGATTAGATCAGTCGTCAATGTCAGCTAAATATAGAGACATCTGGTCTACTGGTGGGATGATGGATGATGGGAAGAGAGAAGGGGGGGGCTTTGTTGCATTTCAAATTGAACATATCTGATATAGTCCATGACTCACCTAGGATCAGTTTTATATGATTGTTGCTATTTCAGTCTTCTCCCCACAATTCAGTTCCAGAGTGAAAATACCTACAATCTGTTCTATCGATAAACCATTTCATAAACCAATACTGCACTGTAAATGGAAGATTGTTCCACTTCTACAAGGGCCATTTGCATGTTCTTGGTATCTAGGGACATATATGGACCTCAGGGAATGTATTCCCAGTGTCGGAAATATTGTGCCTGTTACTATGCTTGAGTAAATTGTAATGAACCAAAGGGGAATATAAATTATTATTATATTTTGACTTTGACTAACACCATGCTAACATTGACCAGAAGTGAAAGATTCTCATCATTCAAAATAATTCAGCACCTTCTTGAGATCAAGTGTACAAAAAAAGCTAAGCTAATTAACAAAGGACAGGGGTAGATACAGTACTGAACTTTGCCATCCGGACACATGCAATTTGAAATATGAATATAGAATATCAGGCCTATAAATGACACACATCTATGGATCGGGCCAAATCTCCTCTTTCCAATGGCAGAGTTAAATCTGGATTTAGTACCACCAGGCGCCCGTTACAGGACAGCAAAGACTGTGAATGAAATCTTCTGTAAGTACAGTTATTTTTGTATAATGTCCATAGCTCAGCCATTTGTTACCGGATTGCAACGCATTTTTTCCCTAGACATTCACAGAAAGGTAAATAAACTATACATGTTGTATTTTATGGCAATAACATTGAGGTTTGTTTGACCCGTGAGATATAAACACGAAAATCACGTCAGAAAGATTACGTGAAAAATGGTTGGACTTCCGTTATCGGCGGCTGGTGTGAGCTGGGTAGTGTACTGTAGTTTTAATAATAATAATAATAAATTCTATTTGTAACGCACTTTATATTTTGTAATACTCTCAAATACTACATGAAAGGAGATAAAGATACAAAAAAAATTATGAATAAAACAATTAAAATGAATAAAACAACCAATGAAATGGAAGAAACATTCAGATAAAAGAATAAAGAAAATTAATAATAAAAAAAACACACAAGGCATCAGTCGGTCCATTTAGGCAAATGCCTTGTTAAAAATAAATGTTTTTAGGCCCCTTTTGAAAGCCTCAACGGACTGTGGTGCTCTCAGATGGTCGGGGAGGGCATTCCACAGCCGAGGAGCAGCTGAGCAGAAGGCCCGGTCGCCCATGTTCGTTTTGTGTATGGGTTTGAGTGTGTTTGAGTATCCAGAGCAGAGGGAGCGGGTGGAGGTCGGGGGACTGATGAGTTATTTTAGATAGGAGGGGGCGTTGCTGTGAATGCACTGATGGGTGAGGAGGGAGACCTTGTATTCTATCCTGAAGGAGACAGGGAGCCAGTGTAGGGACATCTTGATGTCCATCAAAAGAATTCTGTCTCCTCTTTCTTAGGACTACAACAACTCCACGAGTGCTTCTTCTTCTCGCGTCTAAATCATCCGTTGTCCGGTGCAATGCGCGGAGATGTTTATAAACTCATATTTCGCTAATAACACTTCAAATCATTGGAAAACAAACATAGTGCTGAAAATATACACTTTGACTGCTGTTTTGATAGGGTTAGGGTCTTTACTCTTGGCTACAACATAAACATGAATTAATACGGACTGTATTGATCTATTTATGACATGAAATAAATCTTGTACTGGTACCGGGCTGATCGGGCTTAAGAGGTTAAATACTTAACATACAAAAATGTAATGTTTTCTGCCATAGCACAATATTGATGTAACTAAGATATTTGCTGGGAAAAGAATGTTTCTAATGCATATTTCATGTACAATACAAGGCTGACTCAGCCATTAACATGTCATAAAGTGTTGCCAGAGAGCTGAGCTGATTACGGGAGTCTAAGTGAGGCTCAGTAGCGCCCTCTTGCATTTATGTTTACCGTCATTGTTGATTTCAATGGGAAATGATGGAAATGAATTCAAATAAAATACTTGTCGTTGACCGATTTGAAAAATATTTGAGAATGGTTTTGTTGAGTTTATGTGTTAATATGATAGTATGTAACTGCTTAACTCTTCCACAAGAGGGCGCTATAGGCGTAAGGAGACGCAGCTATTGTGGTTGACGTCAGGTAAGAGGGTATAAAAGGGATTGTTCCCTCCCCCTCTGTCTCTTCCTCATCTACCTCTCACAGAGAGAGAAGGTCTCATGGTGCATATGCAATGTGAAATAAACCACGCCGATTAAAGGCTAAAGAAGGACCTTGTCGTCATGAACCTATTATTGTTGCTCCCCAGGTGACTCTGTCAACAGGTTTCATCCATATCGGATCAGAAGTGTAGAAGTGATGGCTGGTGCAGACAGGCACACACATTACATCTAGTTTTAGGTATTTGGTAGATGCTCTGATCCTGAGAGCAACAGCAGGAAAACTTAAATTAATATATCACCATTATAGCAATTAGCTAAATAATAACTGCAAGGAACAAAAGCATAATTAGACCACATCTTTGTGTCACCTGTAATATGTGTCATCAATAGAGCTGTATTAGTGTACTGCAGGGGTAGGCACCCCTAGGCACGCATGCCTGCATAGGCACGCGGGGGCATTTTCATAGGCACAGGGGGCAGCATTAAAAAAATAAAATAAAAAATGAAATATTATAGTGAAATATTTTGCACTGTTGTCGCATTTATCTTGTTGAAATCCTCCCACAGATTATTTTTACTACCACATATTTAATTGAGACCCTTTAATTGTTTATTATTTCAATTTAGCTGGAAATACATTGCTACATCAGTCAGTAACATTTGCAGAGCCTTATAACAAAGACATTATTACGGTCACCATTGTGACCAGTGGGATTAATCAACACATTGTATTATTTATTTTTCTATTTCATTGAACATTGCACATGTTAAAAGCCATTTTTTTTTACTCAAAATGTGAGTATTACCAAGTCAACTTGTGTTCTTAAAACAATGACAATAAACATAGTTTTATTAGGTTGAAATAATGTGGTTGTGTACTTATTTTTCTGTTAACCTATTATGGATTGAAAACTGAAAACAATGCACAGTAACTGAACTCAATATTTTTAAGTTCTGGTAACTTATTATTATTTATTTTTTTACAGTGTAGTCTTGCGATCAATCAAAACTTATTTACACGATATACCTCACATTCACCCTCCATTCACATCCTGGTGTTCTCCTGGTGTTCTCCATTAGGCCTGTAGGTGGAGCTATGACAGCACACGTACAGTACACACACCGATGGTGTGTGATGTGTCCAAAAATGAATGGGCAAATGTGAGTGAAATGGTCGCACTGTATGCAGCTGTTTGTCTGCATTGCATCCCCCCCCCCCCCCCAACTCAGATTTAGGGTTGATACAACCATCATAATAATATTGTTAACACTTTGAGTGCCACTCACGAGATTTCTCGGGTTTTTTTATAGGAGATTTCTCGGATTTTTTTTTTATTTTATTTTTTTTTCGATCTGAAAAATTATTGCATCACCCGAGCCTACCCGAGTATAGCCGAGGGGCGCCGGCGATCACTGTGGAAAAAAGCGCCCCCTGTCGTCTCCCAGATGACATAAGTGATTTTGGAATGGACTCAATGAAAATGAATGGGGAAAAAAATCCGGTACTCCACATTTTCCAGTTCACTGATCCAGCCGGGGTTACCAGAGTTCATTCTGGAGCCTCAGAGCCCCGCGGATCATGGAGTTCTACTGTATCGCGTTGGATCCATACACGTATCGATTTTTTCGAATGGTGATCAGGAATTGGAATATACCAGTTGGATACCATCTGATGTCAGGTAAGGACTCTATGTTATCAGTGGTAGGATAATCAGAGTAAGTTTGATGAAGTTATAAGCTGTTTTGTGAAATGTCTTCTTTCGGTTTCACTGTAAAACTCTGTGAGGAAATCAACGGAGCGATTATCAGTGCGCGGCCGTAATGTGCTTGCGTGCACGTATAATATTGATCATCTAGCGTTTATTTGAAAACGATTCATAAAAAGGCCGACGAATATCAACGTTGTGGAATATTCCACTAAAAGACGATTTTCATAGAATGCTCCAGAATGAGCTGTTTTTTATATCAAAACGGGGGCTTTTCTAACTGCTCTGAAATGGAAACGACGCGATAAAAAAACAATCTGCCTTCACAGCACTGACTGGAAAATAGTATTTGATAATGCGATGGGCAGATTAGACACATAGCCATAATTTAAAACATAGATTAGGCGATATTAACGTTAACATTGGCGCCAATGGTGGCATTCAAGCGGTAAAGCGGAAAACCAGGCGTGGCGCTCAAAGTGTTAATAATAACAATAACAATAATGATGTAATAATGTAAAAATTATCATTAAAAAGACCTGATTATGAGAAGAAGAAAAATTACGATGCATGGAATATTGTTGAGGCACACTAGTTACAACTATATTTCAAACAGGCACTCCATGTCAAAAAGGTTGCTGACCCCTGGTGTACTGTGTACTCATTCTGTACATTCTGTATGACTTTCCAGCACATGTTGAGCACATTTTGGTTTGCAATGGGTATACGCTGGTATGGCAGTAATAATAGTCTAATTACATAGGTTACGTTCTAGAGACAAAAGGGCCAAGCCATTTCCTTTGGAAGGGGGTACTGTAGGTGGGGTTGTGGGGAGACACAAAACAGTTAGGCTTAAATGACTGTAAAAATGACAACAAAACATGAATCCTCCATAATATCCATCAACCAGAAAGCTCACAACACCCAGAGGCTGTCACAACACCTCCAGTCAACTCTGTCAAGACCAAATCAATATGTTAAGTTCAATGGGATTCAAACCACAACTAAGAATGAATGATGAACCAAGAATGACCAAGCAGGAATCAATCATCCCTACCAGAGAGGAGGCATAGGGGTGTGGCCTGTTGTTCAAACTGAATGAATTCCTTCTACGACACAGGCTGAGATGAGTATAATACTACTGATACAAGAGACACACAAGCTGTCTGGATGAGCATAATACTACTGCCATACTACTACTATTACTACTGCCATACTAATACTACTGCTGCTACTACTACTACTACTACTACTACTACTACTACTACTACTACTACTACTACTACTACTACTACTACTACTACTACTACTACTACTACTACTACTACTACTACTATAACTACTGCTACTACTACTGCTACTACTACTGCTATTGCTGCTGCTGCTACTACTAATACTACTACTGCTACTACTACTACTACTACTACTACTACTACTACTACTACTACTACTACTACTACTACTACTAATGCTACTACTATAACTACTACTGCTGCTACTGCTGCTACTACTACTACTACTACTACTATAACTACTACTACTACTACTACTACCACTATAACTACTGCTACTACTACTACTGCTACTACTACTACTACTGCTACTACTATTACTACTACTGCTACTAATGCTACTACAATAACTACTACTATTGCTACTACTGCTACTACTGCTATTGCTGCTGCTGCTACTACTACTGCTGCTACTACTATTACTACTACTGCTGCTAAGTAATGCTACGAGTGCGTCACCTTGTTTGTAGAGCTATATCTATATTCCATATTATAGCTATGGGGACAATACTATGGTCATTTGACAGTGACTTTCTTCCGGCCAAGATGCAAAAAAGAGATAATTTTTCCATGCATACGTTCAAGCGTTATACCGTGGTGAATATAAGTATCATTTCAGAGTGGTCTGGGGTAATTCCCGAAAGGCTGAGTTATTCTAGTATAAGATTTGGCGTTTCTTGCCTGGACACGCTACTATTCCCAAATCAAATGTATATAATAGGTATTACGTTTCATCATGAATGCATGATGTAATGGCATTCAAATTTAACACTAAAAACGCTGATCAGCTGGATCGGTATGAAAACATTGCACGATCAATCTAGAATTGATGTCAGCCCTTACCTGTGATCGGGAGTATTCCAAAAATAATATTCCAATTGTTTGATCGCCATCTGGTCCATCTGATCTCCATCTGGTCCACGACATAACCCACCACAACATATGGATCGGGGGCATTTGACGCGCTTCAATGCAATCGAGAGGACCGCTCGACTCGCCCGACACAGAAAACTGCGCCCAGAGACATTTGAGTGTAACACAGGGTCTGGAACAGGGTTTACTGCACTCTCGATACTGCCACCTGGGAGGATATGGCCGGTACTGCACCCTCAGGGTCGCAGTATGCCTTCTAACGGCATTGAATAAAATTGAATAGAATATTAAAAAAGGAAAAACGATCAAATAACGAGTATACTCGTTGTTGGTGTTCAAAGGATGGCGCCCAATAACGAGTATAATCATTGTTGGCGGCGAATGAGTTAATGGTAAATATGTTTATATCCATACTGTATCACACATCCCTTTACCACACAGTCTGAAGATCAACTGGATTCACGTGACTTTCCAAACAGAAGCAAATATCTTGACATACAGTGTAGTGTGTACGTACTTCCACTATATCGCTCTCTCGTTCCACCTTGTTTTCCATGTTGCTCAGTCCTACTAATCCTACTAGTCCTACTAGTGTGACCACTTCCTGGGGAGGAGAAGTTAAGGAGGTCTACTAAACTCCCAGAGGTGTGACCACTTCCTGGGGAGGAGAAGTTAAGGAGGTCTACTAAACTCCAAGAGGTGTGACCACTTCCTGGGGAGGAGAAGTTAAGGAGGTCTACTAAACTCCAAGAGGTGTGACCACTTCCTGGGGAGGAGAAGTTAAGGAGGTCTACTAAACTCCAAGAGGTGTGACCACTTCCTGGGGAGGAGAAGTTAAGGAGGTCTACTAAACTCCAAGAGGTGTGACACTTCCTGGGGGAGAGAAGTTAAGGAGGTCTACTAAACTCCAAGAGGTGTGACCACTTCCTGGGAGGAGAAGTTAAGGAGGTCTACTAAACTCCCAGAGGTGTGACCACTTCCTGGGGAGGAGAAGTTAAGGAGGTCTACTAAACTCCCAGAGGTGTGACCACTTCCTGGGGAGGAGAAGTTAAGGAGGTCTACTAAACTCCAAGAGGTGTGACCACTTCCTGGGAGGAGAAGTTAAGGAGTTAACCCTCCTTGCTGCAGAGGACACACACACACACACACACACACACACACACACACACACACACACACACACACACACACACACACACACACACACACACACACACACAGAGGACACACAATGACACAGCTCCAAGTCCTGACACACACACACACACACACACACACACACACACACACACACACACACACACACACACACACACACACACACACACACACAACGACACAGTTCGAAGTCCTGACACACACACACACACACACAACGATACAGCTCTAAGTCCTGACACACACACACACACAGAGGACACACAACGACACAGCTCCAAGTCCTGACACACACACACACACACACACACACACACACACACACACACACACACACACAGAGGAGACACAACGACACAGTTCGAAGTCCTGACACACACACACACACAACGATACAGCTCGAAGTCCTGACACACACACACACAGAGACACACACAATACCGCTCCAAGTCTGACACACACACACACACACACACACACACACACACACACACACACACACACACACACACACACACACACACACACACACACACACACACACAGAGGAGACACAACGACACAGTTCGAAGTCCTGACACAGACACACACACACACACACACACACACACAGAGGACACACAACAACACAGCTCCAAGTCCTGACACACACACACACACACACACACACACACACACACACACACACACACACACACACACACACACACACACACACACACACACACACACACACACACACACACACACACACACACACAGACACACACACGGCACCCAGACAGCTGTCCTAATACCGGCTTCACATCGGACATGAATACTCAGGTTGTTCCATCCTCCCGACGCTAGTCCTGCTGTGCCATCAGATACAAAGCCCCCCTCTCTCTCTCTCTTACCATCCAGTCCGAAGCAGGAGGTGATTTTTTGGGCGTAGTTGCAGAGTCCATCGTAGCTCTGCTGCTGCAGAGGCCAGGTCCTCTCCCCCATCTCTACTGTACACACACTGTCCCGGCTAGCAGAGCGCTCTCTCTCTCTCTCTCTCTCTCTCTCTCTCTCTCTCTCTCTCTCTCTCTCTCTCTCTCTCTCTCTCTCTCTCTCTCTCTCTCTCTCTCTCTCTCTCTCTCTCTCTCTCTCTCTCTCTCTCTCTCTCTCTCTCTCTCTCTCTCTCTCTCTCTCTCACTATACACACTCACACACACTGTCCCGGCTAGCAGGAGCTCTCTCTCTCTCTCTCTCTCTCTCTCTCTCTCTCTCTCTCTCTCTCTCTCTCTCTCTCTCTCTATCTCTCTCTTCCCTCTCTCGCCCTGTCTCTCTCTCTCTGCCTCCTTCCCTTCCTCATCAATTATTCAGCCTATGCCTGAACGCACGCACACACACACACATGCGCGCACTCACAAGCAGAAACACACTCACACACACATCCAGGCAGGCACGCACACACACACACACACACACACACACACACACACGCACACACACACACACACGTTTGACATATGCACACATGCTTACACACACAAAACACAAGCACAGATAC